>NC_092503.1:140008317-140321817 GCF_047511675.1 Marmota flaviventris
TATTCCTGTTTTGGGAAGGGGGGAAGCTATCTCCAGCCATTCGTTACCAACAGTCCACAATTTGAACTCCTTTAGTTGACTCTTCAAGAATAAAATCATACAAACAAATAAATACGATGTGATTTCGTATCACCAGACCCGTTCTTCCAGAACCAGTCTTGTTGGTTGCTTGTTTTAGCCACTCATGGTCTCATCATAAGAACTTCCTTTTAAATTTCTCATGGTCATTTGAGCTTACCAAAGCATTTTTCCTGGGGAATTTGGGGTGTCTGTCAGTACACATTCTGACAGGGAAGTTTAGGCAGGGCTGGAATGGTAGGATGGGTTAAAAAGACTCCCATATGCACATTCCTGGTCTGCTCCATGGTTCCTTTGTTTGCCTCCTTGGAGTTCTAGCCCTGGTTATGGCCTCCATGCCTCTGTGATCGTCAGTGGGTGTCCCTGGAAGACTGCCTTTGGAAGGTCCTTTATACCTTGGAAGAGTTCATCAGATGCTTTCTTTGTTTTGGGGTTTTTTTTTGGGGGGGTGTACCAGAAATTGAACTCAGGGGCACTCAACCACTGAGCCACATCCCCAACCCTTTTTTGTATTTTATTTAGAGACAGGGTCTCACTGAGTTGCTTAGCCCCTTGCTATTGCTGAGGCTGGCTTTGAACTCGGCATCCTCCTGTCTCAGCCTCCAGAGCTGCTGGGATTACAGATGCATTCTTTAGTGGAGGTCTTGTCAGTGGTGATGGAGCCTGGTGAAGTGGGAGGGAGGAAAGCCAGGGACACATGGACTGGCTTCCTTCTGAACCTAGTTTCTTGTTGGGAAAGTGAGTCATAATGCTTGCCTCATTGGATTACCACCCTAAGTCTTTGTAAAATCAAGTGGGAAATATTACATTTCGAAAATTCTAGGAAGTCCAGGTAGCCCCCCCCCCATTTTTTTTTTTTAATTTCTGATATCAATATTTGTCTTAACAACCATGTCATCTTCCAAGATTTTGGGTAGAATTTTTTTTCCTAAAGATAATTAAAATAGTGCAACATCTGATAATCAGTGACATTTCAGATTTGATGGAATATGACTGTATTGACCAGGATCCTTGCTGGATTGACTGTAGTAAGATGAGGCAGGCAGAATTCTGCAAATGCCTATTTCATGTCATTGAGTCTGGGCCCCTTAGCCTGTGATCCATTCTTACATAAATAAGGACAGAGATAGGAATCCTCACTTAGTCCATGTCTAGGGACGCTCAGGTTCTTCTTTTCTGCCTTCACTGATGAACAAACATTGAGCTTCGGCTGTGCCAGGCAGTGTGCCTGGTGTGTGTGTGTGTGTGTGTGTGTGTGTGGTGGTGGGCGTAGGGGTTCTGGAGTGACAGTCCTTACCCCCAGAGGGTTTAGTGTCCAGTGGAGACAGAATAGTACACAAATGTGTCTGTGATGAATTGATGAATTCCAAGGTGCAGAGGAAAGGAGAGGGAACGCCCAGCTCCATGGGGTTGTACAATGGGAAAAGCTTCAAGAAGGGATCGTCATTCAGGCAGAGTCCTCAGGTTAGCCAGAGAGTCCAAAGATGGCACTTTGAAGAAATTGGTCATGAAAATCATGCATGGTGTTCTCATTCGTAGAGAAATTTGCCTTGGGCACCTGGGTTTCCGCCTCTCAACTCTGCTCTATTTTCGGCCACAGCCGTGGTAGAAGGAGTCGCACAGGCTCCTTTGCTGCCACCTTCTTCTATTACTCTCCCTGCCCCTTTACTCCCTTCTCCTGGGGTCAACTCCCCAAAAGACCCATCTGCGATAGTCCTTGTTTCAAGCTCTGCTTTTGGAGCAACTCAAACTAATTCACTACTGATTTTTTAAAATATCAAGTCCTTAGAGCTTGTACTGGGGAGATTTAGAACATGCTATAAAATTGGCTCACGAAAGTGGGCCTAGGAGATGGAAATGAAGAATGGGGATGGTCAGCCCAGGAAAGCATTAAGACAAAGACAACCAAGAGCTGACTAGGTACAAGGTAGACCTACACAAACATGTCTAAGCTGGCATGGTTTATATAGTAATATACAATTGGAACTGATTCAATGTAGTTCACCAAGGCCAGAATATTCCAGATAAGAAATGGAATTTGGAAGTTTAAAATGCCAAATAAAAGTTACAGGCAAAGGGGAATGTAGAGAAAGCAGTGTTCAAACACTAATCATGACAGTTGAATTTATACTGTGAATTAATTCGTAATAAATTGTAATTTGGTAATGATTAGGTGGCATTGGTGTATTCCCCTTCAGAAGTTAAAAGGAAAGCATGATCTCCCACATTATATATTAATATCTGAACAGGATTAAACTTTTGATTGTGGACCAGCTTTCCATTGCTGTGACAAAATGCCTTATAAGGAAAAGAGTTTTATTTTGACTCATGGTTTCAGTCTATGGTTGGCTGGCTCCATTGCTTTTAGGTCTATGATAAGGCAAACATTGTGGTGAGGCAGAACATTGTGGCAGTTAACATGTGATGGGGCACAGTTGTTTACCTACCTGGCAGCTTGCAAGCAGATTAAGAGTAAGGGACTGGGGACAAAATCTTCATTTCAAGAGTATGCTGCCAACAACCTACTTTCTCCCAGTAGGACCCACCTGTAATTTCTACTACCCTCACTAGCCCATCATGCTATGAATTTATCAATGGGTTAGCCCACTGATGAGGTTAGAGCCCTCATGATGGACTCACCTTCCAGAGGCCCCACTCATCCCTGGACACGGCTGCACCACAGAACAAGCCTTCAATATATGAGCTTTTGGAGGACATCTAAGATCCAGACTGTACTGGTTGCAACACAGTCCAGGAGAACTTGCAGTGATGATGGAAATGCTCTGTAGCCATGCTCTTCATATGGCAGCCGCTGACCACTTGTGGCCAATGAGCATGAGTTGCATGTGGGTGTAATAGCAGAACTAGATTTTTAATATTGCTTATTTAGCCTAAACTTAAATAGCTACATACAGCTACTTGCCACTTTCTTAGACTGTGTGGTTTAGAGCATAAGAAAAAGGATACAAAATACTAAGGCTCGTGTAACTTTGAGGAACAGTCAGGGGTCCCAGGACAATAAAGGATAGTTCAATTTACAGCGTAAGTCCCAGCAGATCCTCACATCCTGGAAATGACAGGAGTGCCAAGGAGGGTGTTAGAAGACTTGCCAGCTCTTTTGAAGGCTACAGTGAGTTTCCAAGGGTCTCAGTTGCTCACATAATGAGGGGGTATGGACTCCTGGGAACTGTGTTCCTTATGATTTTGAAGAACCCCTGTGAAAAGTCACCTTGGCCTGAGAGTTGACCAGTGTTCTGAAACTGGAAGTAGCCCTGGAGGAGCTCTGCCCACCTCTCCCTCTGCATGCTTACTTGCTGGAGACAGGGAGAAAACCCATGGCCTTTGCTGTTTGTGCTTAAGTCAGTTGAACTTACTGGGTCCTCATGTGACCCTGCGGTTTACACCATGTCCTTCAGTTTCTGCAAAAATCTCATTTCATGAGTCAAGTTGGAGGTGCCAATCCTTCAATATAGCCTTGAGCACTGTGTCTCATGTTTTTTCTCTGTGAAATGAGTATACAGCACATGAGGTTGTTTGAAATAAAACATGAGATAATGAATGCAAAAGCAATTCATAAATGTGAAGTGTTATTTCGGTGCTGACCGTACAGAACTTAATTAGGGCATATCTTGGTCAGCATTTTTTGCCTTTGCTTAGGCTTGAATCACTTAAATATTTTAATAGAAACTAGGGAAAGGCTCACATTACCACGTTCTTGTCATACTCATATTGTTAAGATTGAAACGGGGACAGAATTTGAATCTCTTTTCCTGGAAGCAGTGATTGTACCATTGCTCTTGGGCGAGGCTCAGCAGGGCCTAATAGTAAACATGTTTATCTTGGTAGGCTCTCTACTTTCTGCTGTTGGTGCTGCTGGAGCGTCTGCTTTTTTATTTCCTTCCTCCCCCTTTTAAAAAATACAGAAATCAGGGGCTGGGGATGTGGCTTAAGCAGTAACACGCTCGCCTGGCATGCGCGGGCACTGGGTTCGATCCTCAGCACCACATAAAATAAAGATGTTGTGTCCACCAAAAACTGAAAAATAAATATTAAAAAATTCTCTCTCTCTCTCTTAAAAAAACATACTGATTTCATTTCCTTTAAAAAAAAATACAGAAATCAAAAGCTGGAGTTGCAGCTTGGTGGTAGTGTACTTGCCTTGCTTGTGTGAAGCTGCAGGTTCAATTCTCACTACTGGATAATAAATAAAAATAAAGTATATAAAAATATGTGTATAATATATATACATGTAGGTATGTGTACATGTGTATGCATGTGTGTGTGCGTGTGTGTGTGTGTATGTATATGCACACATTTTCAGCTCACAACTATGCAAAAGCAGTATTTTGACCCCGAGACCATAGTTTGCCAACAGCTCCTCTGCAGTGCTCCGTCCAGGTCCAGCATCATGGCCATTACCCATACATGGCTGTGTAATTTTAATTAGGATTAAATAGACATGAAATTCAGTTCCATAGTCATATTAGCCACACTTTGAAAGCCCAGTGGCCATATATGGCTGACAGACACTGAATTGGATAGCACAGATACAGACCCTTTCCAGAACACAAAGTTCTACTGGAAAGCCCTGCTCTGGAGTTGGGTGGAATCTTTACTTTCTCCCACTAAGTAACATGGTGAATTTAGACTGATTATTTATTTTTTCTGAGGCTTTGTTCCCTGAACTGTAAAATGGAAATTATTGCATTACCTCTCTCAAGGATGTGGTCAGGATTTAATGAGTATAAATTACTTAATATAGAGCCATTTACACTCAGTAAATGTTAGCTATTAATATTATAGAAGCAGATGGATTTCTGTTACCGTTAATTCTAGTAAAGCTTAACTTAAAATGTAACATTTGGATAAAGGGATCATTGTCCTTTTCAATTGGACATTTGTGAGTTAAGAGATTACATCCTGGCTTTGGTTTTTAGTCACTAACCAGTGAAAGAGGAGTATTCCTATAAGCCCTGACCTTTGATCTGACTGGGAATGGGAACATTGTTGTTTTCTGTCATTGCTACAACTTGTTTTCATCTTAACCTTCTATTCAGGTGAGTTCTCACCCCATGGTAATTCCATGTAAAATCCATGATAAATATTAGTTCAGCTTAGTGGTAGACTAGAGATAAAGGTTATCTCACAAGGGAGAACACACTGCAATCAGAATTTTAGAGTCAACTATTGTTTTACTTTTGCTTACGAAGGATTCATAGTCAGCATTGTATTGATCTGGTTCCAGACTTTTTTTCTATATGTAATGAGGCAAATGTGATGTCAGTTGGCTAACGTGTGGGGTCGTGGCCTCTTAAGCTCGGTATTGCTTTCCCCCATTCCTCTGTGGCTAGCTGTCAACTCTGTTTGCATCATGTGAATGTATGAGCAGGCCACCGGGAGCTTTCTAGGCAAGTGATCTACCTCCACCCTTGTTAGAAACAGATCATGGTTTTTAAATGCTAATGGTAACAGTTGATGATGACAATATTATTAGGAATTCCAAATGAACTTTTACCATTGAATTTCATGATTTTTACACTCAAGTCAGGTTTTTTTTTTTTTTTTCATGGTGTATACATCATACCTTTAGAATTCTCGTAGGACCCCGGTGTTGATGAAAGTGAATGTGATTAGGCTTCTTGTGTTCCAGAGTATTGGTAGATATTTCAAGGAAAGTACAATGTGAGGTGTATTTATAAAGACAGAATTCACCAGAAATAATACTGCATCTACAGAAAACGCCTATTGTTTGTTTTTTAGTTTGCATATATAGGTGTTTTGTTATTTCCCCTCTGAAATAACAAAACACCTGTATATTTTGTGGGTTCATCACACAGATGGATTCTTGTTGTTGTGAGCTGGCAGTGACCAAGGGGGCCCCACTGGATCCTTTCCAGCCTCTGAGTCAGTAGGTGGTACCTGGTGCCTTGTGAGCATCCATGGAGTACCAAGTGTCAGCAGCTGAGAGGTGAAGAACGGCCTCTGGTACATGGGCACCTCTGTAGCGACTGAAACTTTTGGAATAAGCTTTCTAGATTGGCAGGCTCATAAGGTGAGTTCAGCCCAGGAATTTAGTGACTCCTTCTCCTGGAACAGTATTGGTAAGAACCAGTCTCAAGTAACCATGGCAAAACAGAACCAGAGTGGTAATAACAACTGAACTGTAATTCCTTAGCAACCATGACCCAAGAACCAAGGTGAAAAACACACTTCCATGATCTCCCTTAAAACTTAGCACAGCCTTATATGTACATTGGTACTATTGCTGATGTTCTCATCTTACTGATGAGGTAGCAGAGGCTTGCAAGGTAACTTGCCCAAAGTCACTATGTTTGACTCAGTGGCAGAGCTGGATTCCACTCAGAGGGTCTGATGGCAGATCCTGTGGTCTTGCCCATGTATGTGGGGCGCTTTTCCTGTCTCTGCCACTCACTCACTGCTGACAGAGCATGAAGCTCTACTCTCTGAGTCTCTGCTGGGAAACAAGGGCTTTGACTAGAAATCTCCAAAGTCCCCTCAGTTATTGACATGCCATGATGTTTTTTTACATCCCGGAATCATCCACCTCCCCTCAGCACCATTACCTGTTTACCGCAGTTGAGTTTCCTCAGGGAACATGCAGTGTGGTCAGACTCCATAAATACCAGATGAGCAATCTGAACTCCATGTTGTTCCACACTCTCAGGGGCATGGGAGCCAGCCTCGGGGCGGCGCCTGTTCTGGGACTATTCTCTCCTTGAAGAAGTACCCTTCATTTAGGGGTGATTTCTTTAGGGATTTTATTCTTTAGCACAAAGTGTGGGTTGTGGTCAGCTATGCCTCAGTCAAATGTATTTTCCTAGAGCTAAATCTTTTGCTTTTGCATTACACCCTGACCCTTTTTTGACCTCTGTCCCTCTGAGTCTTTTTCCAGCCGTCCCTTGAACAACAGTGATCAAAATACTCAACCTTCAAGGAAGAAAGTGCAGACATGCATTTGTGAGAATGTCCTGAAGGCTGTCTTTGGTCAGCTTGCCGTTCTGTTCTTTTGCAGAACTTTGTCATTGCTCCCGTAGGTGTTTCTGTGATTACTCTCAGGCTTGAGGGTTTATTTAGTAGGGTTGGTGTGTGCTGTGGAACTGCCTGCATGTTCCTAACCTTGGGGACTTACATTGGATTCTGTGGACAGAATTATTTGCTCTGTAATGATATTTGACAGTACACAAAGTCATCATCCTAACATGTTCTTAATGGCCTATTGAGTGAAGTACAGCACTGAAGAAAGTAGAGAGTTTTGTTCGTTTGCCACAGATCCCTTTGTTGAAAGAACACATTTAATAGAGTATACGAATTTAGTTGCGGATTTGTTGAATTTGAGGTACCTCTTGGAGATCTCGTGTCTTTGCAGAATTTCAGTCATTATCCTTAGGAACATCACCAACACCGCCTTCTTTTTTTGAAAATTTTGATTTGTTATGTATGACAACAGAATGCATTACAATTCATGCTACACATAAAGAGCACAATTTTTTATAGCTCTGGTTATACACAAAGTAGAGTCACATCCTTCGTGTCTTCTTACGAGTACTTAGGGTAATGATGACCATCGCATTCCACCATGTTTCCTACCCCCATGTCCCCTTCCTTTCCCTCCCTCCCCCTTCCCCTTTGCCCTATCTAGAGTTCATTTAATCCTCCCATCACTGCCCCCCCCACCACAGCATGTTATGGATCAGCATTCTTAAATCAGAGAAATTATTCAGCATTTGGTTTTTTGGGGATTAGCTAATTTCACTTAGCATTATATTCTCCATCTTCATCGATTTACCTGCAAATGCCATGATTTCATTCTCTTTTAATGCTGAATAATATTCCATTGTGTATATTTACCACATTCTCTTTAACTATTCATCTACTGAAGGGCATCTAGATTGGTTTTATAGTTTAGCTATTGTGAATTGTGCTGCTATAAACATTGATGTGGCTGTGTCCCTGTAGTATGCTGTTTTTAAGTCTTTTGGGTATAGACCAAAGGAGTGGGATAGCTGAGTCAAATGGTTGTTCCCATTCCCAGTTTTCCAAGGATTCTTCATACTGCTTTCCATATTGGTTACACCAGTTTGCAGTATGAGTGTGCCTTTTCCCCCACATCCTCACCAACACTTATTGTTGTTTGTGTTCTTGATAGCTGCCATTCTGATAGGAGTGAGATGAAATCTTAGAGTAGTTTTGATTTGCATTTCTTCTATTATAGCCTCTGGCCCTTCTTTAGCTGCTAAATACTTCACAGTATGTATATCTGAATCTGAACCTAGCATTTCTTCCTAAACTAACTATCTGGTCTGTTTCTCTCTCTCTCTCTCTCTCTCTCTCTCTCTCTCTCTCTCTCTCACACACACACACACACACACACACACACACACACACACACACATGCACACGCATATGCACACATAGTTTTTCTTGATCTTACAACTTGCTATCATTTGATTCACTTAGTAAATATTTATTGAGCTCTTCTTATGTGCCCGGAACTTCTTGAGGCACTGGGAATTCAGTGATGAGTAAAAGAGAACAAACTATATCTTTCTGGAACTCATAGTCTCGTGGGGTCAAACAATTAACAAAGTAAATGATTAAGTTATATTATCGAGCGTCATAAGATCATAAATGATATAGTGAAAAATGAAGCAGGGAAAGAGGTTAGGAAGTTCTGAGTGTGAAGGAGTGACTGAGGATGTTTCAGTTTTAAATTCAGCAATCAGCAGATGCCTCACTGGGAAGGTGACATTTGATGTTTCAATGGTATCATGATATTTGAATTTCTCCTTTGATTCTCATTCATCTCCAATCAGTTGACAAATCTAATCAGTTCAACCTGTATAAATTGGCTTCATCTACTCCCTTTTCTCCATTCACAGAGCCATTACTTCTAGTTCAGGGTTTTATCGTTCTTCCTGTGCAGGTGTATTAGTCTCTAGATGGATCTTCTGGTCATTAGTCTCTTTGACATTTGATTGTCTTGATTATTCACTGCTGTTATACAGAAATCTTTTGCATTTTATCTATCAGTGAGCTTATATTTGAGTAAATAGATTATAAAAGTTTTATACATTTTTAATAGATTTTCATCATACTTGGAGTTGAGAAGCATACGGTAATGTTATGCACATAATGTAATTTTTTATTAAAGTATTATTTATGTAAAATAAAATTCCACTGCAAATGTGAAGTGTGATGAATTTTGCTAGCATACACTATAGTCACATAGCCACAACAGTCAAGATATAGAAAGTTCTCTCACCCTAAGAAGCTTCCTGGTATTCCTTGAACCGTCTCCCTTCCCCACCTCAGCCTCAGTCATCCTGTTGTTTCCTATCATTACAATTTGCTTTTTCTAGAATTTCATGTAAATGGACTCATGAAGTATAAAGACTTATTTCCTTTCTTTCACTTACAAAATATTTTTGAGATTCACCCATTTAACGCATATTAATATTTTTATAATAGCTGAGTTTTATAGTATGATATAGTGACATTATAGTATAGTGGTATGAATGTATCATAATTTGTTTACTCATTCCTCTGCTGGTGGACATTTGGATTACTCTCCTTTGGGGCTTTTATGTATAATGCTGCTATGAATATTCATACACATCTTTGTGAGGATATTTTTTTTCTTTGGTATAATTACTTAGGAGTGGGAGTGAAGGATCATTTAGGACTTGTTCTGGTTTGTCCCCTTCAAAACTTGTATTGAAATTTAAGTCCCATTGTAAGCTACTGATAGGGTAGAAACCTAATCAGATAATGGTGTTAACATGTGGTGCCTTTGGGAGGATTGAATGCTGGTGGTTATGTGAGAAGAGGGAGAGGGAAGCCAGAGGAGTACACTCATGCAGGTACACACACACACACACACACACACACACTCAGCTTCTCACCATACAGTGCCTAGTGCCATCTTAGTGTTCTGCCAGGAAGAAGGCCATTACCAGCTATGGCCCTCGGCTTTGAACCAGAACTGTAGGCCAAAATGAATCTCCTTTCTTTATAAATAAACCAATATTATTAGCAAAAGAATTGAACTAACATGGGACTATATGTTTAATTTTATTAAATGTTATGTTATATTATTTTTCAAAATGATTGCATAATTTTTTATTTTCACCAATGATTAAAATGGAGGTAGTAACCAGCCTATAAAGATATTCTCAAGTAATCCCTGTTTTCTGGGATTTTTTCTAAGTTCGGGGGATAATTTATTTAACATCAATCAACAAGTTATACAGTGAGTTCCACATTTTTTTTTTTGTCATTCTTGACAACATTTGATATTATTAGTTCTTTTAAGTTTAGTGATTCTAATAGAGGTGTAATAGTATCTCACTGTATTTTAAGTTTGTATTTCTCTGATGACTAGAGATATTGAACCTGTTCATGCTTTTAATGATCATTTGTATGTCTTCTTTTGGCAAGTCTCTGTTAAAATCTTTTGCTCTTTAAAACCATTGGGTAATGTTTTTTACTTTATTTTCACTGAAAATATGTTGCATCATCCATAGGAGCCCATCCTTACCAGACATGGCCTCCATAGTTGTTGCTGTGCAGAATTAAATAAGCTTGGCAATGATATTTTTAGCAGTTTTGATTGTCCTTAGACCTAAGTGCTCAATCTCTCTACCTTTTCCTTAAGTGACATAGAGTTAATAATTATGCACCATTGATGCTAGTTTTCTAGCCATTTCTGAAAGCTTTTCCACATCATTCATTAGTCATGACTCCTTGTCTCTTGCCAGTTACTGAGAGTTGTGTGCTCACAGTACTTTCCTTGTTGCCTGAGTCCTTCTCTACCCTTAGAACTTTTCCTCCTAGCATCTGCTTCATTCTACACACATATGCAACATCTGTTTCAAACCTGTTCCATATTTTACAGTCAGTCCTAATTTTTGTCTCTATCATAATCTTATTGTCTTTTTCACCAGTCTCTTTAACAGTCACTGCTTTTTTACTTGCCAGATGCCACAAGGCTACTATTATTCTTACAACGTCTCACAAATAAGTGCAAATCACAAGTGATACTCAGATTAGCAGAATATTTATCCTCTCAGGATTTTAAAAAAAATTTTAGTATGATAGTGTATATCTTTACTGTCCTGACTCCAGTGATGAGTTTTAAAAGACTCCCAAAAAAGTATATGTTACTCTTTACTTCTGGTTTTGTTAAAATAGCTATTTCCTTACAGCTTACTTTTACAGACTATGAATTTGTAATCATACTAGCAAATATTGTGTATCTGCTTTGTGTTAAGCATTGATGTAGACTTGCAAATGTTGGTGGTAGTTGGCATATTTTCTATGAATTTTAGTGTATTTTGTACTCAACAAGTATATATCTATAACCATGTTCTGGCTACAGTATTATGCAGGGGATGTTGAGAATGAGTACACCAAGGTTCTTATAGACTAGGAGGTCCCAGTTAGAGTACCAGCCACAGAGCCTGGTGATGCCCATGTGGCTGTGCTGGACACAGCAGGAACTGTTCCTGCAAAGCACAGAGCTGGCTTCTGGGGCACCAGGTTGGGTCCTCCCTGGGAGTGCTAGTAGAGGCTTCCTGGAAGAGTAACACTGGGCAGCATTTCAAAGATCTCGTAAATGTTTATCAGATGGTCAGGACAAGGAAAGGATGTTTCAGAGGGTGTAGGATGAGGCAGGACACAGAGGAATCTTTTAGACTATAAAGTACAGCAAGTTTTTGTATGTTTTTTCATCCATTTTGTGGAAGACAGGGTGCTGCTGGAGTCAAAACCTCACAGATTGTGGAGAGACAGAACTATCTAATATTGTCCTATTTTATTTTTATGACTGCTCGCTGTAGCTCAACATTTTCCCAAGCTATTTGTGTATTAGTGCATTTGCTTCTTTTGTGGTGATTATGAAATGCATTTGTCACTATATAATTTGATTATGTCAATATCTTTGTTATGTAACTGGTGTTCATATTAATGTTGCCTAAAAAGATACTTTAACTTGATAAATTCAGTATTGCTCAACCAATTTGTTCTTTTCCCCTGCAACTTTTTGCTTATGTCATTTCCTTAGTGACTAGAGCCAGGTGGTACTGCACTGGACTTGGTAGATCCTGCTCCTGTCCAGCTGCTCATATTTTAAGGGTTTCAGTTTTAAAAGTGTGCCTCCATGCTGTGATGCCAATGCCTGCTTCTCATCTTCCTGTAATATGGACTCAGTGGTTCTCAAAGGCGTGATCAAATTTCTTTTTGGACTTTTCTTCTGTGGGCCTGGATTCTGTGTATTTCTTGTTTAAAAATGAGCCACCTCTTTTACTACGGTCGTTTCCCCATATTCTGTGGTTCTCCTTTGCACTTCCAGTTACCTTCAGTCAATTGAGGTCCAAATAGTTCTTGAGTTTTAAACTGTGCCTTTTCTGAGTGATGTGATGAAATCTCTTTTATAGTGCATTGTCATGATTGTTCTATTGTATCGTTGTTGAGAATCTCTTACTGTACTTCATCTATGCATTACACTGCATCATGGGTGTACGTCATAATGTACTGGAGTTTGGTACTCCCTGAGGTTCACACATCCAGTGGGGGTCTTGGAAGGTATCTGCCATGGATAAGTGGTGACTGTTGTCTGTTGCTCTCTGGTTATTTAGCTTTGGATGTTCCTTTTAATTCTCACTTGTTTCTCCTCACTACAGTTAGAATTTTATATTCTTGAAAGGATGTCCCATGTCTCTTAGCACAGCATTTGGTAGAGAACATTTTAAAAATACTATCTTAAGTGAAAAAAGGGTCTGACCGATGTTGAAAGAGCACATTTCTTTGGTTGTGTGACTAGATCAAGTTTGTGTTAGACTGACCATTGTGGGGCGTGAGGGTCAAGGCCAGATTTCCAGAGGACCTTATGTTCCCACCAATCTGTTTGGGGCCTGATTTGAAAAGGCCATTTGATGTCTCCTAATCTCTGTCCTCATCTATAGAGTGATGATAATATTAGTCATCTATACAGTTATTTTAAGAATTAAAAGAAGTAATTCGTAGAAAACACATAGAATAAGTACTCTCATATAATAGGTGCTCACAACATTTAAAGCCATTTCCAACATTTTTATGAAGTAATAAGGATGAAATAATGACAGTTAAATTACTTCCTAAAGTACAAAGTGTTGCACAAATATTTTACTCTCATTTACTATTATTTTGTCTCTTGTGTTAGTGACATATATTTCAGTTTGAAGACACGAGTGGCTGGTGTTGGTATTCGATGGCAGCGAGACTGGCCAGAGTGCCTGGCAGGGGTGGTATTATTGGAATTCTTGTCAACAGATTTATCTTGAGGCACATTGGGGTCATTTTAATACTCCTTGCTCTGCTTCTTTATTCCTAGTTCCTGTTCTCTGTTTCTCTTTTTTCTTTTTCTGAGGTCTCAGGTAGGCTTTGTGAGGATGGTTTAGTTTAGGATACATACTCAAGTAATCAGTGATTACTTTTTGAGGTGGGTTTGGCTTTACAAAGTAAAATCCTTGATTTGGGTACCAGAGGAAAGAAGAATCCTTGGCCACACAGCTCAGCCATTCTGAATTTGACAAATGACGCTCAGAACGTTCAAGAAGCTTGCGGAGGTTGCCCAGTGGCCCGTTTGGCATCCTGGTCAGTGTTGACCCGTGTTCCAGCTGCTTCACTTCTCAGCGGCCTCACAGATCAAAAAATTGCTCCAGTTAGGTGTCCTTGGCATGTTCCATGCCCTTTGTGCCTTGCCTGTACTGACTCAAGTGAAGTACTTTAGTGTATACTGTGGAGACTTCCTTCGTATTTGGGGGAGGGTGGTCCCCGGGTGGTTGGGGACCTCCATCCTTAGCCCTACGCCTGCTGATCCTCTGCTCTCCACCGGCCCCCATCCTTCCTACCTCAGGCCTTCTGTTTTGTCTTTGACATTTTATCTCCTTTATCGTTCCTCTGTCACCCTTTCCATATCACCTACATGGGCTCACGTGTTTGGTGAGTGAAATTTCAAACATAGCATACACTGAGAGGCTTCTTTATTTTCCTTTTTTCCTCCTGTCTTACCCCCAGAGCTAGTTCAAGTTGTCCTGAGAGTCTAAATGGTTAAAACTAGATGAGGAAAAAGCAATGGAAAATAACTCCATTACACCTTTCCTTACAGTTCCGATCAATCTCTTTTTGACCCCTTTCAGACCAGTGCACACGTTGGCCCATCTAGGAGGGTAATTGCTCTTCTCTTGAGAACATGCTTCCAAAATGCCCAGCTGGGCAAGGTTGTGCGTTCTGGGTGGCGCAGGCCAGTCCGAGCGGGGGCTCAGTTGTTTCCCCTGCCTCTCTTCACTTGCTTTTCTTACTGGCTCAAATAATAAATTCCATTTCTTGCTACAGAAACTAGAGAGGTCAATAGTGTGACTTGGGTTAAAACCAGTGAAAATTCATAGCTGCCTTAAATTAGAATACACATTTTTTTTTTTTTTTTACTTTTGAACCTAGGTCCTGTGCCAGCTGGAAGATGTAAATTTGTCATTATTTTCTGCCTTTGTTTCATCTTTTCTTCCCCTTCCTGCTTTGTCATAATCTCAAAGTTTATTGTTTTTCTGTTATTCTCTCCCCTTGGTAAGCCCCTGTCCTCCCAGTGGAACCAGAAGAAATTGTACATGGGGCTTTGGTATTTTGCCAACTGTTTTCTATAATTAAAAGTGAATTGGAAATGGGAATGCTGCCTCTGTTCTGCTGATGCTTCTGGGGTGTAGTCTAATAGAAACAGGAAAAGGTGCAAAGATAGAATTGGGAGGTAAGCAGAGAGGAAGGAAGCCTGTTATTCGGGGCAAAGGGTTCCTAATGGAACATAAAATCTTAAGCCTTCGGGTTGTCTCCTCCAAATTTGCTCTTTTATTTGGATCAGAAGATCATCAGTTATGTTTTATCCAAAATTAAACCAATAATACTGGGGTGGTAGTTCAGGCAGCTGGTGACTGACATGATCCACACTAATTATCTTCCAAGTTGAAGTAATCAAGAGCAGAGACCATAATAAAACAATTTGGAATCTGAGAGAGATTTTTATTTAAATTCTCATGCTCTAAGCAGGAATAGTAAATAGATTACAACTCCTGGATCAGCCCTAATTGACTGGTTGCCCGGAGTGCAGGGCTGAGAAATAGGACTAGACTGGCAATCCTATTAAAATATTGCAGCATTGTGAGGCCCCACCTGAGTACCAACCAGCCCTTCACTGTCAGCACAGGGCAGAAAACCTGCCTCATTAAAATCAGACCAAATTACTATGACCTGATTTTCCACTAGTTTCCCGTTTCCCCCTCCCCAGCTAATTCTTCTGCTAACTTTCTTCCCAATTACTTTGGCTACATAAGACCATATATTTCCTTTCCTTCATCCCTTTTCTTTGGGCAGGGGTGTGTGTGAAAGGTTGAGTATTCAGTTTTTGAATGTATCACATGTTTCTCTGGATGCTCTGCAGCAGAGCATATTGCTCAAGTGGGTCATTCTCCCTTTGTTGTTTTAAGTGATAACTCGAGTGATGGTATCAGAGAAGTGAGCACAGGATTATTTAAAGTAAGGCCTTAGGAGATGTTCAGCTTTGAGAATATCTGTTAGCAAGATAGGGAGGAAATTTGCTCTGCTGAACAGCTGGGCATCTGGGTAGAGCATGCAGGAAATTGGGTGTATGTATGTGTTAACCTGCTCAGGCTGCTATAACAAATATACAGACTGAGGAGCCTTAAGTGGCAGAATGTTATTTTCTTATAGTTTGGGACATCAGAAGTCTAAGATCAAAGAGTCAGTAGGGCTGATTTATTCTGATGCCTCTGTCCTGGGCTCTTGGATGTTAATCTTCTCCACGTGCCCTCACATGGCCTCTCCCGACATGTGTGTCTATATCCTAACAAGCCCAGCCTAGTGACCTCCCTTCAAGAATTACTTCTTTAAGGCCCTGCCTCCAAGTACAGTTATATTCTCAAGCGTGTGGGTTACAACTTCAATATATGTGAGTTTTAAGGGGGCACAATTCAGCCAACAACAAGGGGTGAATAAGCTCTAATCATGTGACTGAACAACATTCAATGGGAAAATAAGACTAAGAATCACCTCTTTATAAGATGGCAATGAGACTTAAATGAAATTTTGTCTGCGAAGATCCCTGTGTATGAGAATGGTGGCATCATTATGTAATACATAAATAGTAAACATAATGATTAGTATAATCTAAAAGTAATAGTGTCATTTGAAATGAAAGGGCCCACGTAAGGAAAGAAAGGGTCTGAATTTTATGTTTGTTCCCAGAGTCCCCAGAAATTGGTCCATCTAGAGAAGGACATCTGGTTGGTACTGGGCAAGCAGCTGGCACACTGAGGACAGAGCAGTTTTAAGAATGGCTCTTTCAGCCAGACCTGTTGAGAATGAACGTTTAATGTGGGACAGATGACATGCTGAATAGTGTCTGAAATGGCTGCCACTCATGGGTTAAAATGTCAGGAAAATGAGTAAAAGGAACATTGTGTGTTTGTTTTATTAATAATAGAAATCAAAATGTTTCACCAAACGTCATTTCATGCCTTCAGTTAAAAGCCTGTATTAGCTATTATTGTGGCAAAAAGAAAAAAAGGAATTACTTGGAAAATGAATGCCAGTATTATCATTCAGACTTCTTATAGTTCCCTAAAAAATTTTAAATATTTTCCTCAATGTTGTTCTGGTTGAGAGCTAGAAATGTGGGTCATTTTTTCACCAATGTCTGTTTTAAAAATATAATCCCTGAATTTATTATCTTCTAACCTAAATTAGTCATTCATTAACCTTTCATTGTAACATTAGCTGGAGAATCTGAACGCAATTAAATGTTACATTATCGTACATTGTGAATAAACAAATAATTTTCAGCCCTCTTTTCCCAGACTGCTATAATTTAGTGATTGTAGCTAATTATACAGCTCTAGAGCAAGTTTTGAGAAGGATAAATATTACGCCCAAACAGCTCTGCTTTAGTTGCTGGGGCTGGATACTCTGGAGGACAAGAGGTCTCTCTTGGGGTATTTAGGACTTACATATTTGTTGAGTTAGGCAATTTGATGCTACTTGTAGGTTCACTAAGTGGAATCTAGGACAAATCTTAAAAAAAATAGAAAATGATTAATTTTTTGATATTTCAGAGTTCTAAATTGGAAACGCTACTTCCTCTGATGATAAAATAGTCAATTCTAAATTATCTTAGAAGATATGTTTATTTAGGGGATGGAATTTTCAAGCTTTTTTATTTTTTTTCCTCTTGTCCTTGTCACCAGGTCTTTGGCTACTTTAATTTTTTTAGAGCCTTTGATCTAGAGCTTCAGGAGAGAAAAGAAATGCCAAGGTGAATGAGATCAGCCACGTCACCTGATTGACAGTGAGAAGTCTGATGTAGCTTATTTCACTTATCACAAAGCTCAAAGCATGTAGCTCTTCTTTCTTTTATGGTTTCCCTCTAGATTTTGCACTGCTTGAGGGAGAAAAATCTGTTCCTTGCTGTGTCCCTAACACCATCAGAGTGACGACATGCACCATGCACTCAGTAGATGTTGGCTGAGGCGTTGAAATAGATTTAAGAACCATCTATTTTTTATTTTTAGTTTTCACAAAGAGTAGAGTTGGCTTTATCTTGCCTGTGACTAACTCCTCCAAACTTCCAAAAAGCAGCTATCACTTTACCACCAGCATTTAGTCACTTTTCAGATTGAATCCCTCTCTCTTCACAGTAGGATAACAGCATGAAGAGAAGGTCAGGGTTGCTAAGGTAAGAAGAGGCATCTCTAGATGGAATTGAGAGAACCTGCAACCTACATGAACCAGGTGCTGGGAATCAAAATGTGGCCATTGCCTTTCCATTGAACAAATAGGGCCTGTTTCTCACTGAAGGACTCTTACATCCATTAAGGCTGCATCCCACTTTTCATTGGCAGTTCTCTAGCCTCAGTCTGTACCTCAAGGAACCCAGGAGCTTGGAACAAACACCTTTTGTCAGAGTGAAGTGTTTGGGGAGTGGAAGGAAGGGAAGCAAGTCAGACAGTGTGGTATGTCCTTGGTGGTTTTATAGGGAGTCCCATCACGTCTTTACTTCATGAGATGAAGACTGCACTTCAGTGTCCTTCAGCCCAAGAACATGCATCAATTCTTGCAGCATGGTAAAAAAGAAGAATGGTGAGGATGAGTCAGATTTCTAATCTTGGATCTACTGCTAAGTGGGTCTGTGACCTTGATACAAGTTATTTACTCTCTCTGGGCCTCACCAGGTTCATCCATGAAATGAGTCAGTTAATAGTTTGAGGGCTGATGATTGCTGCTTTTCTTTGTATTCATTTGCAAAATTCAGAGTTCACTGAAGTTCCCCACAGAGTTCTCACTGTGTGCTGTAGTTTAAGCTGTGGGATCATTTTCTCCCAGTTCGCTTCCCTTTGCCTTGTTAATGTCATTGCATGCAGAAATAGAAAACTGGTACAAAGCCACTTATCCAGTGCTGTGTGCCAGAATATCTTTGATGAGATCATATGTTGCTCTTTTACTTTTTAAAACTAAATCTGACTCAAATAGTAGCCACTAACTACTTAAACTTTGGGTATAGCAATGGCCTACATTTCCTGCTCATTTGGTGTTGGTATTCAACTTTCCCTGTGTGATTGCTTCCTTTTCAGTAACTTCTCTCTTCCTTATGCATAAATTAACATAAGGGGCATCCAGAATGTTGGCAGAAGCAAATGCCAGTTGTACCAAGCTGATGTAGCAGTTCTAGGGCCAGTATCCTTGCAAATGTGTTGTTTTATGAAGATATAATTTTTACCTGGTTCTTTGCATCAGCAGTTTTGCCCCTTGACATTGTTTAAGAAGCTTGTATAGTATCTGATCCAGTTCTCTGTTATTCACTTGTGTTCTCTCCCTCTTTCTCTCCCCAGGAAACTTTATTTTCTCTAGCTTGGAAAAGTGTGTGTGGTACAGTGAGAAATTCTGGTAACTTGGGTACCACGTTTTCTTCAGCATCTTGAGAAAAAGGCTGACATGGAGACAGGGAAAATATTCACAGAAATGCTGCTTTTCTCAAGGCTGCTAATAGCTGCCTGCGAGTCTGTTGAGGCAAAGTGTAGTCTAACTAAGAGGAGGAAGGTGTCTCTCCTGCATAACCTAAAGGAAGTCAAGGCAGATGAACCAGGGGAGGATGGGACAAAGACTGGGGCTTCTGATGGAGGTTTGTGGAGGAGAGGTCTGCCCTGTGGTCTACACTGGTGCTCCTGTGTTTTTTCCATTAGAGTTAGGTGAGGTAGAGGCCTGTCTGGATCCAGAGCATGGCTAAGGAAGACGCCTGATTGCCATGTTTAAGGGCACGGACTCTGGAGCCAGACAGACCTGGGTTAAGAAGGAGTCGAGGTGCTTTGGTTGTAAGCCTTGGAAACCCAGCTGTGGAAAACTTAAATTGGTTAAAAAAAAAAAGGGAGGAAGTGGATTAAAAACATACTGAGTAATTCAGAGAACTGGTAAAGGAGTTGAATCATTCGGCCTCAGAAAAAATGAGAACCAGGATAGTTCTGTTTTTCTGGGACAGTCACTTCAAGGTAGTGCCATAGGAATGACTTGGAACTGAATGTTTTCTGTCTTTGTGACATTTCATTCAAGATCCAGATCCCTGAGAGAGAAATGATTGGTTTGGCCTTGTTCTTTTTGGAGGAAGGTGGGGAATAGGAAGCAGGGAACCTGCTTTTTAACAAACATAAAGTTAGATCGCTCAAAGAAACTGGGCTGCCCTTATGAAAAGAAGGGGTTGGGATGTCTGGGAAGACCAGAACAATGGCTGAATATGACACCAATGAATATGGTACTTGGCATTTTAATATTTAAGCCTCAAGGACTTTTTTCCCCTTGGTAAAGGGACTGAATCCAGGGACACTTTACCAGTGAACTACATTCCCACCAGCCCTTTTTAAAATTTAATTTGAGACAGGATCTTGTTAAATTCCTTAAGTCCTCGATAAATTGCCAAGGCTGGCCTTGTACCCAAGATCCTCCTCCCTCAGCCTTCTGAGTCACTGGAATTACAGGTGTGCACCACCACGCCCAGCTAAACCTTAAGGAGTTTGAGTTATAGCATTCAGAATCTCACATTTGTACTGGAGAACACCAAAGGACTAAGTAAGTCGACTGAGGAAATAATACCTATTTTATAGATGTGCTCACTGGAGGCATTGAAAAAGAGAGACCTTGTAAAGCTTTTGGCATATGCCTCGTAGCTGGTGAGCCCAGGGTGATCTTTAGCTATGTTCATTATATTCTCCTAGCAGTGTTATTAACTGATAGGGTGAGTGACCACACTGCCAAATCCCAGTTAATGACTTTATTCCTTCCAAGTTAGCACTGTCTTGGATTCTAGGATTTCTCATATATATTTATTTATTTATAATTTGTTTTAATTAGTTATACATGACAGCAGAATGCATTTATGTACTTTGAAATATCATACATAGATGGAATATAATTTCTCATTTTTCTGAGCGTACATGTTGCAGAATCATATTGCTCATACAGTCACATATATACATACAGTAAAAATGTCTGTTTCATTCTACTGTCTTTCCTATCCCCATATCCCCTCCCCTCCTCTCCCATAAAGTAAAGTATCATTGTTACTAATTTCATTATTATAAATAAGTCAAGTGGGCTTGATAGACCTTCACTACAGATGTATGTGCAGTGAAGTCTAAATCTGCACAGCAATAACTTTCCTCTTTCCCCAAAGCTTTCGGGGTGCTGTTGAACCACTGCCTCCTTGAGTGGTAGCATGCAGGTGCCCCAGATAAAGCAGAGTGTGGTGAAACCCCAGAGCTGGGGCAGTTAACATCCTTCACCCAGTCGGTGTGGAAGAAGTATTTGATATAGCCACCCCTTCCAGCCATCAGCTAGCTGTGCCATGAGCCCTTCCTGACCTTCCAGGGTATCCTAGCCACTGGCCTTCAATAGGCTGTGAACCTGAGAATTGTAACAAATTACAGGTTGAAATATGTATGAGAAAGGGCAAGCAGCTCTGCAGGAGAGTCTGTAGATTCCACACACAGTTGACCTGCTCTTGCTATGAGGATTTGTCACATTTTGTAGGGTATACATCTAAAGCTATTCATTTGTTTTATTTTTGGGTATTTTTTTTTTACTTTTAATAAACCCTCTTGGTATCAATTATCCTTCCCCAAGAGTACCTTTCTAAAGAAAAATGAATTATTGTTTATCTTAAGAAAGTTGATATTAAATATGTAACCTTTCAACATTTCCTGTTCACACAACCGCCAGAGTAGTACCATTGACCATGTTTCCAAAGAAAATAAATCTGTTGAAGAATAATTAGCACCTATCTCAACATTCCCAAATACGAAGGTTTTTTTTCATATTGCAACATTTCTAAGTGTCGTTTTTCCCCCATAAAATACTCTTTATTTCTGTCTTTTGTTAGTACAGTATGTGGGGTGTTTTCACAAAATCATATACGCACCGAATTTTATTTACTCCATTTCAGACCCCGTGGCCCCAGTTTTTCTCCCCTTCTCTCTTCTTCCATTCTCCTTCCTCCATTGGTATCCTTTCATTTATTTATTTATCTATTTATCCACTTATTTCTTTATGATTGCTGCTTTATAGGTGTACATAAAGGTGGAATTTGCTTTGGTATATTTTTATGCACACACAGCATGATTTTGTTAAATTTATTCCACGTTTTCTCACCTGTCACATCCTCTCTCCCTCCCTCCCCCTCAGTCTCCTACTATACTGATCTTCCCTATATCTTTATGAGATTCACTCCTTCCCACTTTTCCCCTAATTTTGCTGTAACTTCCACATACCAGATAAAACATTCAACTGTTGACCTTTCTGAGTCTGGCTTATTTCACTAGGCATGATGTTCTCTAGTTCCATCTATTTCTCAGCAGATGCCATAATTTCATTCTTCTTTATGGCTGAGTAAAACTCCATTGTGTATATGTATACGTGTTTTCTCTGTCCATTCAGCTATTGACAAGCATCTGTACTGGTTCCATAATTTGGCTATTGTGAATTGTGGTGCTATAAACTAAGTATTGTTTTTTAATAATGGCTTTTCATATAGATGAAATAATTGCATTCCAAGTTTTCTTTTTCTTTTTGGAGAGGGGGAGCTCAGCTTAAGACCAGTGGGGTTCTTGGCATCATGATGGAAAAGAATTTTGGCAGGAGCCAGACATAGGCATAGACTGATCTTTATTTAGGAAGGTAGATGCACATTTAAGGGAAATTGTAGGCCATCTGAAGAGTGAGAAGCCCACTTGACTTGGGCTAAGGGTCCAATATTTACAGAAGGGTTGTGTTATGGACTGGATTAGAGGTGGAGCCAAGGTGGTGTTGCACAATTTTGTGTCAGTTTTCCATGCATTTGCATATTACCCTCATTTTACAAGGGCACCGGCCAAGGGCATGTTGCTCAGGTTTATAGTTGTGCTTTCTGCATCTCAGTGACTTGTGGGCATTTCCTTTCAGATACAGTATTTCTCTCTCTTTATCCTAAATCCCTGTTTCAGCTCCATAAGCAAAAGAACTATGCACACAGTTAAGCAATAGTACAAATTTTCTATCCTGATCATCTTAGTTGCTTTCAATTAGAAAATTATTTAAATTAATTTTAATATTTTTTTTTCATTTTTTCCCATTTAATTCATAGGATCAAAGGAAAACTTTTGGAAGTTCATTCTGTCAGACATAACACAATCAACATTATTGTACCCATTATTGTAAAAATAGTAAAAAAGGTAAACATTTATGATTGAACTGTTCTTCAATATACAAAATTTTTTTTGTGGAAGCAAGTGTTTTATTGAAGACAAACTTCTTACTAAATTAAGAAAAATATCTCATGGGATATACTTTTTATGATTAAGACATAATTAACATTTTAAAAATATAATAGTTGAGTAAAATATTAAATGTTATATGAATATAATTGATATAAGATATGAATTTAATATAAAATAAATTTATGAAGATATATTTTATAACATGTACTATATATATAACTTATAATTACATCAAATAAGCTATAATGTTGTACCACTAGAATTAGGATCATTAGTTGTAAGAACTGAAAAATATTTACATATCTACAGAGAGTAATTTAATTATACAATTGTTGTGACAGGGCTGAAGCTGAATACAGAGAAGTGCCTCAGTATGCAAGAACATGCTTGCTTTCCCTGCTGCCTGACATCAGTGAAGTTCAGAAATGTGTCAAACTGAAAAACTCCTTTGCATCTCACTCTAGCTCTCCTGCAATGTTATCGAGTGTATGAGTAAATTTTGGCTTCCCCCCCAAAAAAAAAAATCAGTTGGAGATCTTAAGCCAGCATATTCAATTACTGAAGTACCCAAAACTTCAGCAAAGATAGCTTTTTAGAGCATTGCAATGATTAAAAACAAAAGCTGCAAACCTGAATGAATGGTGATATATCATCACAGAAGCAGCCAATAACATGACAAGGATCCAGTGATAGGTGTACCAAGTTTAATTCCAAAATTCCATAATTCCTCTTTAGAATAGTCACAGTATAGAAAGATATTTTTTATTGTAACTCTCTATTTAATTGGATAGATTTTATTCTGAAGCACAGTGGATTAAAATTGAGAAAGTTATATATTACACCATCCAAATTCGGTAAGACACTGAAAAGAATCATAGAGACAATTTATATGAAGAGCTTATTCTTGTTAAAGCATTTGTTTAAGACCTGTATTCTGAATGGAAGCAAAAAAGATGTTTCTTTAAAAATATCGGGGCTGAAATACTTATGCATTTCAGTAAAAAATAGAATCATGAATTTTTTCCATATGGCAGGACTGTTTTTCAGCATATCAAACTCTCAGGTGTCTTCAAAAAATGAAAAGAATGTGGTCTTAACAGAAAATCCTTTCAAAAGTATCAATAATTTCAAATTGCTCCAAATGTAATTTTAACAAAGATTATAAGCAATGTCATGACAAAAGTTAAAACCAACAAGATTATTTTATAAACATACTTTTAGCAAAATACTAGGGACTAAATTAAAGACAGAGTTATAAAGCTGATCAATATAAATAAGTATATGCCAAGACCAATTATTTTCTACATTACTTTTAAATGTTTAAAAATTAATGTAGTCAAAGAAACTCTATTTTGCTTTAATTTATATAGACTTTTTTTAGCATGGGTTTTAAAAAATAGTTTCTGAATAAAATGATTCTTCAGAGTCAAGATAGGAGAACCAGTTTGCTAGTTGGTAAGAAAATATTTTAAAAAGTAATATAATTTTAGTTATTTGTAGCACATTCACACTCAAAATTGTCTGAGTTTGAACAATAAATTATGTGGGTATTTTATTCATTGATAGTTTTGGTGAGTCTTTAGCGTCATAATAAGTCACAATTAAAAGCGTTGAGGTCAGACCATAGAGAGTTTGGTAGCCTGGAAACTCATTCCCTGGGGGTTCACTCTCCCATCATCCCAGACTTGTATTCAAAGGTCGTACCTTCACTATTTCTCTGCATCATGACCCCCATTCCTTAATTGATTATCTCCACTCCATCCTAGACCATTGATTGGCTCTCTAGGATTGGGACCCTGATCCAGGCTGGGGCAATCATAATTTTTGCCCAGGAGTTTGGGATTTAAGTCATGAAATAGTGCTGTTTTTCTTCAGTGTCTAAAGCGATTAGATATAACTGAGAGCAGTTGATGTCATTTGGACTTGGAAGCAGAAATAGCCAGTCTGCAGGCAGGGAGAAGAAAAGGATTCTGGAGTGAGAGGTAGCATGTGTTTGATTTCCTGGATGGAATTTTTCATGAAGTTTCCCTTCGGTTCCACCAGTCACCTAAACAGCTTTATAATAATTTAACATTTTTCTGTTGAAAATTTGATTCTACTTGCTGTCCTTTACAGCCAGAGGAGTGTTTTGTATTAAAGAAAATTAAGACAGACCCATGGAAGTAAGTGAAGGAAAGAGAATGTGAATTTTATTTCTCCTAAACTGATTGGACCTTGTGGATTTACATCTCCAACCAAGAGGTCTGCTGTCACTTTCCATAACCCTGTCCCCTCCTCTTCTGACCACCTAAGGGAAAGATGGTTCTGCATAAAAGACATAGTCCCTCATTTGTCCAAGGTAGACAGCATGGGGATAGAAACAGGCTTCTTTCACCTCATGCAGAAATATGGACCCATCCAGTAACTGACTCCTCCCAGTGGGGCAAGGTAAAAGATGAAACAAGTCACTCTCCTTGACCTTTTTCTACAAGTGGAAACACAGGCCAGCACAAAGCAGTTCACCCCACCACAAGTCCAACCTTAAACTCACCTGATTTTAGACCCTCAAAATTGGAAAATGTCCTGCTGTTGTTACAATCCATGCAACATTCAGATGGACAGCTAGTGTGTGGGGGGTCTGGGGGCAACCAGTCCAGCCAAGCCCTGGCGTGGGAACAATCTTAACAACTGCTGTTTTCTGTTCTGCTACTTCTCTTTATGTTTTTGTTGGGATCAGCAAATAAGCTTCCCTGGTTGATTGCTAGCATCTCCCTCCACTGCCTGGGATTCCCAGTGTTTATTACCCTCCTCAACACTAGTGTTTAAAATGTTTATACCAATATTTATGATGCTTTGGGCCTGATAAGGATCTGCTTTGGGAGAACAAAGCAGATTTAGCTAACAGACATGGTTATTGTCAAGAAAAGTCTTGTGCTACAGTGGTTGATCATTTAGGCATTTCTGAAAACAGCTAGATGGAAAGTCACTCTGAAAGTTCATGAACATAAGATTACAGGGGACATCTGACTATGACAATAAATCTTCAATGTTGTTCTTGGCGATCCAGAGTTTTCCACAGAGAGAGGCTAAAAGGCTAACTATATATTTAAAGACTGTTCCCTTTCTTAGATGTGTGTGTACTGTAAAGGGCTTTGATTTTCCAACACAGGATGACTTTTTTCCAGTCTTGCACATTTGAGTGCATACATACTGCTGTCTGGGGTTTCAGATCTTTCTAAAAACTGATTCACACGAACACCTAACCTCTCCAACCCCTTCCTGCCACCTGCCTTCTCTGTGAATACAGTGCTCACAGCCTTTCAAAGACAGAGGTTTCAGAATTTGGCAGCATAAAATAGATGGCTCCTAACACATTAACACCTCGGTGGACAATTGCAGTTACTTAACTCTGCCTTGTCTGACTAGCTTCCCCATTGTTCCATGTGTTCCTGTTGGCTAACATTTACCGGGACTTGGATACACAACTTAATTTTTTATGCTCACAAACCATTTGGGGTTTGAGGAATCATTCCTATATAGGTTGTACCTGTCCCTAAAGTGAAAGCTCTTTTTTTTTTTTTTTCCTCCAAAGTCTGATATTTAGCGCCTTTTGACTTATAATGGTTGAGAATGAGTTGGTAGCTTATTTTTCCATCTCCTTTCACCTATTAATTTTTAGTGCTTCATGCTTGCAAAAGGTTTAAAAGTGAAAGTTTCCAGATGTGAGTAATTGACAGGCTGGGGTAGAAGGCTGGGACTCACAGTGGTTTAATACAAAAGGGGAGGGCAGAGGATTAATTGTCAATGATAATAGCTTTCAGGAGAGGTAGAAATTGTAACATGAGCATATGTGGCTCATTTTCAGTGGTCCAGTACAGCAGTCAGTGCCTCCTGGATGACAGGTCAGACTGCAGGGGGAGGCTGGCAGACCATGATGGCACCTGGCGAGAAGACCAAAGAGAGAGCAAAGGCAAAGTGGAAAGTAGGGGGGCAGAATTCCTCTCCAACCCCTAGTTTCTTAGGCATTTTATAGCAAGGTTTTGTTATTTTGTTCCATGTACAGAAGTTCATCTACAAATGTGCAGTCTGTTAAGACCTCACCATCCAGATGGGTGTCTGGGTCCAGAGCATATGCCCCACTGTAAAGCATAATTATTTTTTCTTCCCCAGTGCAGTGAGTTTGGCTACCAAAGTGATTAGGATCTCTGGGTTTCCATACACAGATTTGGAAATTAAACAGAAGTTATTAGCTTTTACTAAAGTACTGTATATGTTTATACCCCACAATTAGTTACTTTTGTAGTTTCTCTAATTACCTGGCACTGTAATATATATCACATATTCCAGTAGAGACTAATTAACTCTTTGAAATGTGAAGTATCTTGAACACTATTGAGTCTGTGATATAAAGCACAAACGCAGTGTGTACCCCGACAGAGCCTTTGCCTGGAGAGAAGGTGGTCCACGTGTGGAGATCTAATATAGTTTTGGATACTGCATCTAAGAAGGGATCAGCTTGAAAATGAATTCCCCTCAGCAGAATCGCTCTTGTAGTCTTCCTAATTTATTTTTGTCACCATTGGAAGCTGTAAGGTGAACAGATAATCTAGTAAGAAATGATTGATGAAGGATGAGTGCTTGGCAGAATGTGGAGAGTAAAGTAGGGGATCTGTGCATGTGGAGTCCTGCTGGGCTGGGGCAGGGCAGGGGAGCAAGAAAAGCAGGGCAGCAGCAGAGGGAACTTGAGATGTGAGCAGAGGTGAGGGCACCAGCCAGATGGGGCCAAGGGCAGAGAGAGACAGAGTCTGAATGAAGCACCCAGATTTAAGAAATTGGCTTTGGTTGCTAGTGAGAGCATGTAAATTCTCACTCATAGGTTTGAGAAGACTCTAAGTGAAGGCAGGCAGACACAGGGTGGATTGAGCAGGATGTGTGCCCCTGCAGCGTGGTGGAGAACTTTCCACAGTAGTACTGTCATTGGAAACGAGGGGCATTGAGAATCTGCGACTTTGTGGGAAAAGAAATGACAGTGTTCAGTGATAAATGTAAGGCCTGGGCCAGCTAACAGTTTCTGTAAAGGGACAGACAATAAATATTTTCAGCTTTGTGGGACAGTCTTCAGCTGGTCCTTGTTGCTACTCAGCTCTGCCATGGCAGTGTGTGTGAAAGCTGTGGACGACACATACAGGAATGGGCATGGTGTGCCAACCCCAATCGCAGGGATGGAAAAATACTTTGACCCTGAGGAATAGAATTAGACATTAGGTAGAGACTGGTAATTGCATAACCAAACTTTTATTTTATCCCCAATCCAAATCACCATGCCCACTTTCTTCTGGAGCTGATAAGCATCAGGCATTATCAGTTCCAGCTGCTTGAGCCGTCACCAGTATGGGACTCCACAGTGCCCCACTGGTGCCTTCAGCTGGACCTCTGTCTGATAAATGGCTCCTCACTTACATTATGCAGCTGACGAAATGTCACACAGAAACCCCCGCAAGCACAATGGGGAAATGAGCTGATCATGGTAGAACAGAATGGGCCCAGAGTTTTACAATCTCCCTGCAGCTCAGAGAATGAGGGACAGACTCGGAGGATGCTGGTGCAGGGGAAATGGGACCTTACTAGGGAAGGCGTGAAGTCCCAGTCTCTTCTGAGCGAATTACTTTTTCAGGGTGTAAATAGTGAGTGAGAAAAGGATGTCAGGATAAGTCAAGCTTGAGGGTGGATGGGAGAGCCGTGGGAGGCCAGATAGAACATCAGGACTGTGGTCTGCTCAGAACGTGGGCGGTTTCTCTCTGTAACTGCTGGAGTGTGTTAACTGTTTTAAAAAACAGGTTACTGGGGAGAGCATTACCCACTACACAGCATCTGTATGTCCCAACACTTAATATATGTATATCCCTTTATGCTTTTATATATACACATGGTTTCTGGTTTGTTTTTCCTTTACTCAAAATACATTATGTCTCCCAATTTTGTTTTCTAATTTAATGTCGAGCCCTATGTCCTGGTGGTAAGTGTAATTTCAGCTTTATATTTGGTGAGGCCTGTTAGTGTTGGCCTGGAGATTAAAGAGATCTTCATCCAGACACATGACAAGAAGAAGGGGCAATAATCAAAAGATTGTTATGAAAAAAGACTAGCATTGGGGTTTTCTTTGTTTGGCTTGTTTGTTGTTTTCTCCTTCCAAAGCTATATTATGTTATAGAAATCTGATTAATTAGCAGAGATTAAAAAAATGATTAGAAATAAGTAATTCAGATGTACACGTGCAGAAATGATACTGAAATTAAAGAATGTGTGACTTTAACATCAGTACAGAGATCTTTTGCTTCCCACTCTCCATATCAGATGGTTTCTTTATCTTTCTTTGGTAACAGAACTAACAGCATCTGGAAATTTCCTCAGTGGGTCTTTGTCTGAATGGAAATCCTTTGGTGTATTAAGGTGACTTTCTGGTAACTTTGGCTTAAGGGATTGTTCGATGGGTTTGGACTTTCCTCCTTGAGAGGAACTCATCTTCCTTCCTTAATGAATGACATGGAAGAGAGGTGGCTGGGCGGCAGCCAAGCTACCAGGCCAGCTGGATAAGGTCATGTCTTTGACTGCTGCAGTGCCTACTGCTCCTTTTTCTTTTGGAAAGATTTGGCCTCATATCTGACATATTTTCTGGTGATAATCATACTTTTTTTTTTTTTTTTTGGTGATTCAGTGACTTTCTACAGTGTAAAAACATTATCATTCTGGCTTTGCTGATGGCAGATAAGTTAGGTGGTCACTGAGTGACCTCCACTAGGTTTCTTTACCTTCTCGCTACAGGACATTATCTTGTCCAGCTTCCTTCCAGGAAATCCTGTCCCAGCTGTAGAGTGCAGCAATTTCGCCCCCTTTGTTTTGCCAAGTATGACCTACCTTTCCTCTTAGTCTTTATGCTCCCAAAGGCCCCAATGCAGTGTGCCCAGGGGCCTTGCACATCATGGACACATGTATGCTCTTGCATGCCTGAAGAGACATTGAGCTTTATACAGAACCTGTGTCTTCATAATCCCTGTGCCAAGTAGAGGGCCTAGCACACTAATCAGTGTTTCCCGACTGAGCAAATGAACGTGTGAGTGAGGAAACAAAGCGTGTAGTTTCACAGCATAGTGGAATGGGTTCCAAGTATTGTCCCTAAGCTCCACCACAATCCTCTTGTCCTTTGGGGGATTCACTGCTGGGGAGCTCAACTCACAAAAGGCAGATGAGAGATGAGCTGCTTTTCATTTGGCTGGACCCGTGTCCAGTGACCTCTCTGTCTGCAGGGCTTTGTGATACACAGAGCTGGAGCTCGCCATTGGGGCTAGAATCCAAGATGAGCTCTCCTCCTCCCTCTCGCTCATCAGGGCTACAGAGGGCATGAGAGTCAGAGCCACAGCTGCTCCCTGAGCACTGAGGGGACTGAGAGTCCATCACTGAGGCACAGCAGGAAAATGAGAAGCCAGGCAGTGCAAGTGACATGTAGTCCTGTCCCAAATTGACTAGACTTTCAGTCTAACTGGCAAATAAGAAGGAAGGTAGAGAGACAGAAGCAATAAGCAGAAGGAATAATAGACACCAAGATGAAGATTTTGTACATGAGAAGGGATTTGAGAAATATTGAAATTTCCCTGTGGGTGAAAATGAGCAGAAAGCAGGGTGTGCTGATGAGAAATTACCTATAAAGTATACTATTTTTAAATAACTTCCCAAATAAATATAAATCATAGTTACATAAAATCATTTTGATTTCATTATGGTAATGTTAATAAATTTTAATTTTCAGGTGTACATGCCTAAAGGCCTCAAGGCTCTTAAATACAAAATAATCAAAAAGCTAATTAATCACAAATGGGCAACTTTCCCAAAGAACTGTAGGAACAGTTACAATTAAGAAATAATACCCTACCCACAAAGCAGAATAAAAATACACACATAGACAAGAAACTTCATTATAAGTCATAATGAAATAAAAATAGAAAGATCACCATTTCTTGAGCTACCTAATTTTCTTAAGTGTATTTGGGGGGGAATAGGGTAAGGGTTATTGCTGAGGCCTGTGCCTGTCTTTGTTATTAAACTCATCCTCTTTGGTCAGGGCATTAAGTTTTCACTCATGCACCTATTAATTATTTTCCCATCTGTTTTTAGAGATCTAGAAATCTGATAAGCACATCTTTATTTCTCTAAGTGCTGGCTGAGACCTGAATAGAATAGGGGCAGGTTTAGGTAGGTGCCTATAGGATGACATAAGTTTTAGCTCCATCAAGTTTCCACAGGTTTCAGATCCATCTTAGTGAAAAACTCAGTGCTCTTCTCCTTTTGTGAGTGTATTATAGAGACTTCAGCCAAGTTCTCTGCTGTAATCAAAATATACACATCTATGGCATTTGAGGTTTCTCCACACATCATGCACACATAGGAAACCATAAGAATGTTAGTCAGCACTCTGAGACAATAAGAATGGGATGTAAGTCAGGATTCTTTGAGTTTTAAGAGGTGAAACCCAACTAAAGCAAAAAAAAAAAAAAAAAAAAAAGTCCAAGGTGAAGCGTGGGGGGTGGTCCTCAATTGCTCACGTAAGTAGGAGGAGGTCCATGAAGTGTGTTGGTTTCTGATACAGTTGGATCCGGGTCACACAGCTAATTAGGGCAAAAACCAGTACTAGAATGTACTCTGGGTCCTCTGACTCCCAAGGCAATTCTTTTTCTATTTCATGGTGCTAGCTTTATGCTACCTCAATCAATATCAGCCAAATTAAAAAGCAAAATGAAACAAGAAGGGCATGTCCCCTCCATGGTTCACTGTGGTAATTTATTCTGATTTTTACCCCTTAGTACCTGTGCAGTTTATATTCTTAAGAAAACTAAAAAATGCTTTTGGGCTTCTTCATGAAGAAGCAAATGGTTGCTTTCTACCTACTTGTATTATATTTTTGTGTCCTCAGCTAAGGTAGATAATTTGTTTTTCAGTCATTTGTCCATCCATTTATTCTGAGAACATTATTTGGTATTTCCTAGGTTACATATTATGTGGTAGGCAGGCATTTGGGATGCAAATGTGATGAGGACATTGACAATTGTAGATAACGATAAATTGAAGCAGAAGGCATAGAAAATAGAAAAAGAAATACCTTCATTTGTTCATTTTTTAAAGCAACAGATATGTATTAGGCACATAGTAGGTGTTAGGAACCGTGGTAGGTATCAGTGGTGGGCATAAAAAGTAGAATTATGTAAGGAACTGCAAATAATTCAGTATGACAGAAGTGTAGGGTACATATGGGCACCAGGTAGAAAACATAGGCCATGTGCCATCATTAGACATGCTGGCGAGGGATCATAGGCTGGTTTTATGCAAGTAGCCACCATGATACCATTTTCATTCCTGGAGCTCTAGTTGTAGGTATGTAGGCTGGGTGGAGACTGGAGAATATCAGAGGTTTGGGGAATTTTCCTGGATGGGGAGGGAGACAGTACTAAGCATTGGTTAGAGAATTCTGAGTTCAAAAGTGAGGGGTGAGAGATTCCAGGCATCTGGGTGAACAGTGAGATCCTCAGCTTAGACTGGAGACCTCTGAGGAAAGGAGTAGACTTTTGTTTGTGTTGTGTTCACATTACTTCCCTGGAACAGTGCTTGACACAGAGGAGATGATGTTGAGTAAGTACTTGAATTTTACAAAAAAGAGTGGTACAAAGTTTGAGGAAGCACTGGTGAGGGAATTCATTCTAATCCAGAAGGTCATGGAGGGCCTCCCCCAGGAGGTGATCTTCAGCCAAGGTTGAGATTAGGGAGGGAAGATGGAGTAGAAGCTTGCAGTATGTTCCTATACAACTGAAATTCTACCCAGGGGCCCTGTTTTTCCACTGTGGGTGCTACCTCCGCCTCCTCTCCACTCTGGCTTTGCCTCTTGGCCTTCTGTTCCAGAATCTCTTCTGTGTATCTAGGGAGGCAGTGGGTTTGGATCGTTATAGTAACTACTGTTTATTAAGCAGTTTTGCTTGCCAGTCTCTTTAGCAGCCTCCAGCCTTAAAAAATGAACACTAGGTCCTTGGGGTTTGCTGCTGTCTAAAGCAGAACTTAGCCTCCGGTAAGGGTCTTACCAGGTTTCCAGCATACAGAAGGCTTATACACACTGCAAATTTTAAGAGTTACAGAAAAAAAAATCATTTATGGGACACCTTTTAGATTTTTTGAAAAAAAAAATAATTTAGACTTTGTTTAAAGTGTTGTTTTATCCCCTTCATTGATTGTTAGTGTTTTTCTGTGGTACACAGAATATGAGAGTACTTGCAGGAATGTACAATAAAGAAAGTAGAAAATTAATGTAAAAATCAGGACAGGAAAAAAATATAAGATAAAATAAATCATGGGATGTCCCAGGTAGTTGTGCTTTTTAAAACAATTCTGTGTGCGGCAAATTCACAATTATTTGAACCCTTAAAGGAAGCACAAGCTGTCTGCCAGTCATCTAGTTAAAATGAGTTCTATAAGTTTATAGTGAAGTTCTTTCCAACAAAGTACACATTTTAATGGAAGGAGATGTACTTTAGAGGAACATTAAAAAAAAAACAACCAAAATTCTTGATTGTCTCAGAGATGTGGGGAGCCTTGTCTTGCACATTCTGTAATAGTAATCAGGAATTGCATAGTTTATTCCATTATTTAGGGAGGGTTGGCCACACTTAAAAGTCTAAATATCTATTAAAAATCTATTCTAAATGGCTGAAAGTTTTTCAATGTGCATTTTAATTTTGGACAATTTGGACTCAGAGAATTCATCCCATAGTTGCCTAAAAGTATTCTTACTGAAACACAAAGTAATCATGCAATCAATTTTGCAAAATCCCTGTTGCCGTGAGCAGCTCTACCTGGTGAAGAATATTTTCACTAAAATTGACACCAGTTCTAACTCTTTCCAAATGTTCCAATGCCATTTTATAGTGACATCTCTGTTTCTTTGGTCATGGGATTTAAAGTGTACATCCTTGATCCTCCCCAAAATGGCATCTATGGTTTTTAGTTAATATATTATGTTTATATTGTGATATATGTATAGGTAGGGAAATACTTTGCAATTAGTAAAACTTATAGAGGTACATCTGACAACAATAACAGAAACTTTTGTAGTTTCAGAAATAGAGTACTGGAGCAGTGCTACTCATAGAGGATAAATGGAGCCTATTTAGAATTCCTTGATGCTCTTGTCAATAGGAATTTCTCATAGAGTGAAACCTTCATGTGGAAAGAAACTCTTAAGTCCTACATTGAGACAGTGGTAAGGTATATCCATGTCATGGGGGTATTACCAATTTTCAAAACCTGACTCAGCATATGATTTTATCCGTGTTTTCTACATTTACAGTTTAAGTCTTTAACCAGATTTTCACCTGGGACAGCTTAAATTTAATGTATAGGTCAGCATTCAATTTTAACTTAAAAGTAGTGTAGACAATATTTTAAAGTGGGTTTGTATTTCATAACTTGAGTCATAATAATTACATTTGGCACAGTACTCCATTTGGAGATGCACAGCCTTATGTATATAATTTAGTTTGCTGTCTATGTTATTATGGGTAATTAAGCATGAGCTGCTTCAATAGGAAAAAATAACACCTTCAAGATCTCAGATACGTAGCACAACAAAAGTTTGTCTTGTTCTTGTAAATGGTAGATAAGTAAGCAAGGGACAAGACCTCCATTTGGCAAGTCAGCTTAGCAGGTCTCTTGTAGTTTGTGACAGTGCCATCAGAGTCCTGGTACTGGGACCAAAGAGGAGAAGCATGAAAGTGTCACATCAGCTTTGTGCCTCATCCCAGAAGTGACACATGTCACTTTCACATATATTTCATTGGCTAGAACTAGTCATATGGCCCTATGTAACTCTAGGAGGATCACAGAGTGTAGTTCTGGGAATATTTGTGGGCAATACTTTCTCTGCCATGCTATTTTGGAAGGGGTTGACAGCAAAAATAACAAGAAAAAAATGTTTTCTCTAATTTTAAAATGGATTCATTTTGTTATTTAATTAACATATATAGTTGACACAACCATCGAAACAGAACAGTGTGATGAAAGCTGTGGGAACTTGGGCACCTCGTTATGATGCTATTCCATGTTCACTAATTTTGTAAATCAGTTATTCATCACTTAAACTGTTTCTCCTGTTTTCTCCTCATGTGTATAACTAGATCATGTCTAAGATGCTTTATAACTCCAAAATTTGCATCTCTTTATTTTACTCAGGCTGTAACCATAGGTACAAAATGTATCTGTACGTAGGCTTTGCCTTGAAACAGAACCTATAAAAGGACCGTGTATGTTTATATAGAACTTTACATTCTTTGATTAACCAAGGATATCAAATTTCACTTAGGAATTCGAAAATTAAACATAGAACTCTGATTTCAGTGGTGCATGTGCTACCCTGATCCTTTTGAGCAAAGTTTATTTGCTGCTGTGCACAGGAGTTTGCAAGATGCTTGTGGTACAAACATGAATAATTCTGATGTGATTTTGTTCTGGATAAACTAGAATTCTAGCATTGGAGATATATCTAGATGGAGAAATTCTTTGTGCTCTGGGAGGTGCAATGGTGGCAGTATGCACAAGCATGGTTGGAATATTGAGTCTCTGGGCTTGACACATCTTGGAGGTCAGAAGGACTGACTAAGCTGAATCTGAATCTGAATCTCCAAGGATGAAATTGAGCAAGTTTGAAAAAAAGAACAAAGGCATAAAAGAGCACAGTATATAGGGAGACTCATCAAGCACTGTTGTTAGAACTTACTGTCCAGCCCTGAAGCCACCAGCCACAGTGCCTGTTGAGCACTTGAAATAGGGCTTGTTTAAATTGGTACTTTTAAAATAAAAATACACAACATATTTCAAATTAGTTTAAAAAAGGAATGTAAGCTATCTCATTTGTAATTTTCATATTGATTTAATAGTGAAATGAATATTTTAGATTAGGGCTAATAAAATTTATTAAGAATTAATTTCAATATGTACAAAGTATATACTTAAATAAAATGAGTAATATAAATGGCAAAAAAAAAGAAAAAAATTCAATTTCACCTATTTTTAGTAGAAATTTAAAATATATGTATGACTCGCATTCTATTTTTGCTTGCCTGGGCCATGCCAGAATGTAACTTGTAAGGGAAGATATCGTAGGAACTGATGGTACAGAGGGTGGCAGAAATCAGGACAGTTTGGGGGGTTGTCCTCTAAGCAGTTTGGTCTCAGAGTGGTGGGGTCAGATTTGCATTTTAGTTAGCTCTGGGCTATATGGATGATGGTGTTTGAGGCCCTGGAATGGAGGCTGAGATATATTGGTCTGAAAGTTAATGCAGTATCCAGGGAACAAATATGAAGGGTTGCAGAACAGCAGTGGCACCATGGTGATGTGGTGTTGGGCTTTGGAGAAAAAAGAGTTAAAGATGACCATTGGGTGACTGGTATACAGATGTGAGTTCTGGAGAAGCAGGTTATGCACTGGGGAAGAAACCTGAGCTCCCCTTTGGGTATGTTGGTATGACATGATTGTGGCACATTCAAGAGAATTAGGGGAGATGAATCTGAATCTCTGGAAAGAGGTCAGAGCTAGATAAATATATTTGGAAGTGGTCAGGTAGTGGTGAGAACAATGGGATTCTACATGATTCCTCAGAGAGAACATTGTGTAAGAAACATAAAATTAAAATGATTGCCTGAGAAACATCAATATTTCAGGAAGAGCCAAAAAATATATATGAATATATATGACTGATTCCATCAAGGATCACTAATTTTTATTATAATTAATGCAAAACAGTTATTTTCTGGTCAAATTTTATGTCTAAAATATAATATTTGATATGGTGCATTAGTAACCAGAATTCCGTATCCAAAAATCATGAGGGGACAATTTTTCCAAAGCTATGAATAGTTAATTGGTTCTATTCTTGAATAAACAAAAGAAATTAGTTAGCATTTCTACATGAGCTATAGCTTGTCTATGCCAAACCAAAGGAGTAGAGCTGTCAGTTTTCAGAAGCAACAAACTAGCTATGAGATGGGCTCTTAGAGGCAACTTTGGTTTGGCTAGGGGATTTTAACAATATTTATGAAAGTAATTCCAATAGAATGGTGTGGTAGAAGCCAGATTGTAATTAAATTTATTTGTACTGAGGAGTGAATGGAAGTTGAGAATGTGCAACAATGCGCATAGGCTGCTCTTTCAAGAAGATTGTTTAGAAGGGAAGTGAAATGAGGGGTAGCTGGGTGTGTAGCTCAGTGGTAGAGAGCCCTGGGGTTCAATCCCTATACCCCCCCAAAAAAAGAAGAAAAAAATATATGTATGTTAATGTTATTATTTGTAGTTTTAAAAAGAAATTAGTTACAGCTGGTGTCCAGATAGTCATAGTTGCTGTTTTGATTCTGATTCTTGCTGGAAATAGTCACATGCTATTCAAAGCTGCCCAGTGACTGGGCATTATCCCTGGCAAAGTGCTAACAGGTCTTGCTTTCTTAGATCGAACTTACATAGTTAGTTATTTGTATTTGGCAGCATGTGAAGTTAAGTGACCTGTCACCCCTGCCTTTGTAGGGCTCATTTTAAAAAATGTCAAGCATTCCACAAAGTATAGAGCATATTATAATAGACATCTAGTTCGCAGCTTTCCAGAAGAAGGTGCCAATACTGCTGCCGCCTGCCATGCATCCCTTCTTGCCCCTCGTGGCAATTTATGAAAGGCTACCTTCTTGCCGATATTTTTCACTGTCAAACTGAAACATTTGCCAATCGGATGAGTGAAAAATGATGGAGCCATACTTTTCAAATTGCCCTTGGAGTTTTTGAGAATAGATATCATGTGGAGGATAAGAAATAAGGTTGATTCAGGTTCATGGTAAATTTATTAAAATTGAAGATAAGAGAATATCAACATGTCTGAATGTATGTTAGTGAGTCAGAATATTTTGAATATCCTGTTGGTATTCGATTGGTCACCCAACAATGGATTTGGCTGCTACCTCCACAGGAATCAGGGTAGGCTTCTTTTGACAGGTGTTATTTAACAATAAGAGCAATGATCCTGTACCTGTCTCTTTTCTGATAAAAATCTTGCTAAAAATAAGCTCTGGATCTTAGAAGCTTGCTCACATATTTGGAGGCATTTTCAGATATCCTTACTTTCCCTTTTAAATTAGTTTTGGTTTTTTATTTGCTTTTTTCTCTTTAACTTTTAAGATACTAATTTCTGAAACGACTGAGACCTAGAGGCTTGAAGAAGATCCAGATGATTTCTTTGGGGCTGTTGTTTAAGACTTGGGTTTTGTGCTAACAGGCAGTGGGAAGTTGTCTGTGCATTGACATTTGGTAACATTTGGTATTCAGAGTAACAGTTGGCGGTTGACATGAAGTTGAGAAGCAATGTTCAATATATGATATTGGCCTTGCCTACCACAAAAAGTAAATGTGGGGATAATGCTGAAGCCACTTGACCATGAATTTATGAATGGAAAGGTGAGTTCTCTTTATTCTCTGTTGTACCCTTACATCTTGTGCACTGGTGCCATACATAGTACACTAAGTAGCTGTCACAGATGAATGCATACCAGAATCCCCTTGATTTTCTTCCTGTAACTGAAAGCCACAGCTTGAACAAAGACTTATAAAGCTAGTAAAGCTCTTTGGGTATTCTGACCAAGACCAAGAGCCCTGGTTAGGCAAAGAACTAGGTGACCTGTCACTTGATCACAACTAAAATTGTGATCCAGACAAGGGTGGGTGATTATCAGCCTCGCTTATAGATCCTTTCCAAACTCATGATTGCACAACCTCCCTGGGTAATCTGTTTCAGAGCACAGTTTTAGTCATTGAGGGATTTCTTTTGTTTTGTCCTAATTCTTGCTTATTGAACCATTTCACAGTTGAGAGACATCTTTTTAATAACTGTTTATAAATGGTTGAGTCTCTCAAATCTCCACAACAGTTTAAACAGTTTACAGTAAGTTAGCAAAAATTATTTGCATAAGACAAGGATAAAGTGGCATTGATCTTAAGAGCTTGGTACCATTCAGAGGTTATGCAATTCTTCATGACCCAAGGTTCTAATGTACCACAATGAAATGGCTGATTAATAGTCAGGATAGGTTAGGCCGGTCCTGTGCTAGCAGATACTCACCTTGAAATTGAAGTGACTTAATTCATTGAAAGGGGGTGACCAGTGTGCTATTCTCCACCCATGCTCACAACATCTGGAGCATTTGGCACAGGTCCCCAAAGTAAGAGAAAGGAGATAAAGAGGGTCTCCAAGGGACAGGTCTGAGAGAGGCTCACATCCTGTCTGCTTAGATCTTGATAATAAGACAACAGTGACATGGCCTGAGGCTACTTACAAGAGCAGTTGGGACCTACAGCTGCCTTTGTCTCAGGAAGGGGAGAATGAAGCAGGGTCTGGTTTTCACATAGTAGATTATTATTACTGGCATAAGTATGATTTGACAAAGTTTGTTGATGAAAAGGAATGATATGCATCATTGTTCCACAGATTAAACTCCACCAATTTGGTTGGCCTGATTAACACATTTTGTTTCAGAAGTTTCATGTATTCAGACTGGCGGAAATGTGTTTTTGGCTTTGCCAACTGATAACTTATTTTTATCTAACTCCATTCCAATGTCCTTTTAAATTCCCCCTCCATCTGCTTTCCCTCTTATATTCCATATCCATGGACTTGCTTGGAAAGAGTGAACTATTTTCTTGAGTAAATGGATGAATTTTTGGCAAGATTTAACATTAGAAAAAAAGGAGTAAGAACAGAGAAATGGGACCCATTTAACCCCCACTCTTCATTTCCTTTTCCTCCTCTCATCATTTCTACTCAGTTTACCATGTGCTTCTAATTTGGGCCAGGAGAAAAACACTTAAATATTCCAAGCCTTTATTTGTTGCCAAGTGGCATTGTGGGGGGGGTAGGCAAAGACTGGGGGGCAGAGGAGGCAGAACAGAAGAGAGAACTGATTGCGGCCATTTGGGATGAGGCCTGGGGAAGGGAAGGTTAAAGTGAAGCACATTTATAACATTGCACTCAGTGAACTGGACCCAGTGGAGGTAGAATAATTTTATTTTTCACACCATTGTCTTCGACAAGTTCTGTCAAAGTCTTCCTCATGCACAACGAAATCTCAAGGGATCCTGGGGCTTCCCTGATCATTTTCAGATACAGTCCAGTCTAATGGCAAAGCCTCCCTCTTCCATTTGATTGAAAGCTTCTTTGCCTCCCTTGATTCAGAACTGGGCACAGGTGTGGACGCTGGAAGTGCAGTTAGGTGGAGCAGGGAGCCAGGGTTTAAGAGGGTTCATTGGGTAGAAGAGAAGTGAGGCAAGGGGCAACAAAGTAAAGTTGGAATCTGGCATAGTGACTTCTAGGTATGACTGATATCCAGATACCATTGCTTTCTTTTGTCATTTTTTTTCCTCTGGAGGTGGTTTTATGGATTCCTTGGAGATTGCCCAGTGGTAACTTTTCAAGGCCCAGGAATGTGGTGTCCAGTTATAGCTGGTGGTTTGTCCCACATGGGGTCTCTGTTCAGAGGACTTCCTGTAGGCTCTTTGGGCTGGGATCAGCTCATCCACTGCAGAACACCTCTTGGATAGGACACTTTTTTGTGTCAACTCACACAGCTACTTTCTATGCAGGTGCCCATCTGGGCTACAACAAATGAACAAGACTCCTGTTAGCCAGTGTAAACTCTTTTTCAGCCCTGCTGTGATTGACTTTTCCATTGCATTGTGGGCCGTTAGAATTTTTTAAGTGTGGATAAGGAGCAGTCTCTACAATCCACGGAGACCCATGCCAAGTTCTCTAGATGGCTCCACAGACACCCACTTGTTTGATGGGGCAGCGAGAAGGGAGGGAAAGACAGTTATCTCATAATGACTCCTCAGTGAGGCCATTTCAAGAACCCGGTGAAGTTTCAGCTTTTACTCATCCAGCATGAAGGTGGGTAACCTGCCCCCTGGGCCCACTGTCTCAGCATGTTGTTAGGTTTGGCCTGTCCCTTGAGGCCCGTGTGTTAACAGGTTTGATTCCAGGGTGGTGCTCTAGGGAGGTGGTGAGACTTTCAAGAGGTGGGGGCTTGTGGGAGGGTATGTGGGGGTATGCCCTTTAAGGGTTGTGGGGCTCCAGCCCCTTCCCCCCTCTGTGTTCTGCTTCACGACCATGAGGTGAGTGTTTTTTCTCCACCATGCATCCCACCATCATATGTTGTCTTGCCATTGGCCTAAGCATTGGGGCCAGTCATTCATGGACTGAAACCTCTAAAACCTTAAGGAAAATAAGTCTTTAAATATGTATTTTCTCCTTCTCCTCCTTCCCCACCTCCTTGTCCTCTTCCTACCACCCTCTCTATTTTTGTGATGCTGCAAATTGAACCTAAGCCCTTGCACTTGCTACACAAGTACTCTACCACTTAGTTCCATCCTTAGTACTTTTTATTTTATTTTGGGGCAGAGTCTTACTAAGTTGCTGAGGCTGGCCTTGCACTTGCTGGTCCTCCTGCCTCAGCCTTCTGAGTCGCTGGCATCACAGGATCACACCACTGTGCCTGACAGCCTTTTTTTTAGGTTAGGTATTTCAATTATTACTGTGGTAAAAAGCTGACTAGTGTACATAATCCCACATTTGTTTTTCTTAGCTGTTTGGACCTTCGCTGACAATAGGAAAAGTTCCATTTAATACTCTACTTCATATTTCATGTCTTTTGAAGGGTCAGTGATACCCACAGAAAGAAAAGATTTCAGAGCAACCCACAATTGTGACATTGGAGCAGGGAGATCAGGAGAGGAGGATGGGGGAAGAGGGTGTGCGTGTGTTTCAAGGACAGAAGGGCACATGCAGGAGAGACCTTGGGGAGGACAAATGAGCGCAGACCACTGCTAGGCGGCAGAGAGGAGCCCTTGATTTCATGGGGAGAGGAAGCCACAGAGAATCCTCGAATCCCTCACTGAATAGAAGGAGCTGTGTGAGCATGAGAGGGCTTATTATTGTATGAGATGAACTCTTTGTTTACAGTGAGAGGTCAGAGACAAATTCAGTACAGCTTATTCATATCTACTCTGTCAGTTTCTATCTACCCCAAACTGGTATTTTTGTTTCTTTGTTTCATGGTGGTGGGGATTGAATCTAGGAGCATTCTGCCTCTGAGTTCTATCTGCAGCCCTTTTTAAATTTTATTTTGAGTCAGGGTCTTACTAAAATGCCCATGTTGACCTTGAACTTTTGATCCTCCTGTCAGCCTCCAGAGTCGCTGGGGTTATAGACATACCTGGCTACCCAGAACTACTTAATTATATTATAGGCACCATTATAATCCTTCCTTTGTCCCAGACCTTCTCTTACACCATTCCCTTGTAATTAATTACTCATTTAGGGTTCACAATAGCTTTACCAAGTAGGTACTGTTACTCATCTTCACTTTGAGATGGGGAGTTTGAATCAGAGATTAAATAATTCTCGTAGATTACCAGCTAGTAAATGGTTTTTTTGTTGGCCTGTCTACTCTTTAGACAGGCTAATAGCTTATGATTAATCTAACTGTATACTTGTGCTTATAGGATAGAAAACTTGTCAGCTTGCTTAAAGCCTAGTTTTTCTTTCAGTAAGAAAACGAGTCCTGGTCAGTGGACAGTAACTTTCTTTCGCTGGACTGAGGTTTCCATGCACTTCTGAGGAGAAGGAACAGTCACCAAACAATCCCTTTGGATTGCTCCTCCTTTGCTTGGGAAATTTCTAGAAAAGGAATGGCTTTAATACCTGCCCTCTGCTTACCCAGAACTGTGTCTTTGCTCAGTTCTTCCCAGGCAGCACAGCTCTCTATAAGACAGTTCTCTAGCCCCTTTAGAGAGGTGCTACTCTGATTTGAAAAATGGAGGTTCTCCCTGCCCATCTTCTCTTCTGAGCTCAGTTCTGAGAGTCCAGAAATGTCCAGAAAGGAGGGGAGCTCATTTATACATTGGGAAAAAGTCAGAAAAATCTCTTCATTCAGGAATCTAGTCACTACCATTTATCAAATTTAAACCTGCTCATTTATAATACATTAGTAATTCATGGATGTAGAAAGAATAGTTGATCAAGATCTGAGTTGTGTTTAATAGGAAGGGGAAACTGATAAAGAGGAGGAAGGAAAGAAGCATGCACAGTGCTCTAACAGCTCTTTGCCAGATGAGCTGCAAGTCTCAGGCCTTGGAGCATGAATTTCTCAGTTCTCCTTGTTAGGAGACTTACCAGACATCATGATGGGATGGGGTAGTTTTGCAGTGGTAATAACTCGCAAAAATAGAGGAACCATGTCACACCAGGTTGTTGACGTTGATCTAATTCATTGATCTTATGACTTATAAGATCTTAAGACTTACCCAGTTTTGCTGGAATTACTGTGTGTGTGTGTTTAGTTCTTTAGTGTTTTATCACATGCAGGTTTATGTATTTATGTCAAGATGCACAGCAGTTCCATCACCACATGATCCTTCTCTTTATGAGCATGGCCACCCCTCCCCCTGTCAGCTCTACCTAACAGTTACTGATATGTTCTTCATTTCTAAAACTGCTGTTTCAAGATGTTATAGAAATGGAACTACACAATATGTAGCTTTTTGGAAGGACTTTTTTCACTCAGCATAATTCCACCCATAAAACTGAGTTGATGTAGACAAAATGTTGATAGAAAAATTCATTTGGTGTATTTTAATACATTAGTTATTATTAATATATTAGTTATTATTACAGTCAAATTCCTATTATTTCCTTGGCTTTCCTATATTGGGGAGCCAGAATACTAGCTAATATTTTGTAACATTGCTGGCTTTGCGCCTACACATTTAATTACAGAGTGAATGGGAAATGCATCTTTAAGACTGTGTGTGGACATTCCATGTATTTTCAGGTTTTACTGTGAATAGTTGCATACAACTAAGTGACTCAGGCCCTGGAGAATTAATTCAAGGATCATATTGACCACAAATCTTCCTATCAACTCCTGATTACTTTGGCTTTGTAAGGAATGTTCCCTCTGGTAACAAACACTCTGATAGAGAGTTAAGTTCTTTAAAAAAAAAAACCAAAAAACTAAAAAAAAAGGTGAGTGTTGATGAAAGGAACAGAAATCAGTGCATTATGTTTTAAAAATAAGGAGGGAAAAGAGGTTCACAGAGTTTGCCAAGAAATTTCATGTTTCTTGGTGTTAAGATATTTGGGAATAGATTGGATCAAGCTGTTTGGCTTTTGCTCAGAAATTTTGCTTATTGTCAATTAACTTGGCCTTAGCCAAGGAGTTGTGGAGGCCACTGAATTTGGTGTTTGGGCCGACCCTGCAGGATGCCTTTTCTCCTGTATAGAGAGTGCTGAAGCAGATGGTCTCACAGTATATAACAACGTATTTTAGAATGCTGGAGTGGACCATGGGAGGAAACAGAGTCTTTACAAAATACTCCTATTGATTCATTTTCTTTTGGAAAGGTCAAAGAATATTTCTACAGCAGTGAAACAACACAATGAATATCTATCCAATAACATTCATTGATAATTTTATCCAGCATTTCTCATATTGACAAGCCATTTTGATGCTCTGGGGAGGCTGCAGCAGCACTTGAGGCAGAGGCAGAGGTGAGGCTGTCTCCGAAACTCCTCTCAGCTTCAAGTGGAAGGCAAGTGTTGTTTTTCAGTTAGTTTTCTTTGGGGAGTAGGATGTAGTTTAATATTTTTAAGGTTTGTTTTTAAATGTCATCTTTTAATTATATTTTGGATAATGATGAAGAGAGGTGCAATTTGGTTATGGGAATAAATCTTAAAAGGCTCAGTGACTCCTTTATCTACTGCTTAAAACAACTCCCACTAGTAAAGAGTGTTTCATTAATTGTCATTACTTGGGAATTATAGAATTAGAACAGCTGACATTCCTTTTATCATTCATATATTTAAATGACAGTGGCATTACTTACTCTAAATTAAGTTCCTTCCATGGTTAAAAAAATTATAAGGGTGTGACAAAAAATAGAGCACAATTAACTTATTTTAGAAGGCAGTTTTTCTAATTGACATACAAAAGAAACAATTATTGCTGGGTTTTAACACAAGGACATACATACATATAACAGTACTTCAGAAATTTTAGCAATGGGTTAGAATGTTAAAAAGTACATTAGTGGGTTTTCATGTTTTCCACACTGAGAAAGGAATAAAGATTCTCCTAATACACACACACACACACACACACACACACACATGCACACACCCTTTCTCTTTTCTTCTCCCTCCGTCCTCCTCTCCCTTCTTCTACCCCTCCTTCAGAGAGAGAGGGAGAGGGAGAGGGAGGAAAGGGGGAGATGGATGGATAGATAGATGGATGGATAATCTTATTCAAGTACATCGGCCACTGTGTTTTCCTCTGGCACATTTCATTTTATTTATTATCTTACATTTTATTTTCATTGGTCAGCAAAAGGCTGGGCCAGATGATTCAAGTTGGAGCTGATTCTATAAATCTGTTTTGTGGAAATGAAATCAGAGTAAGCAGAGGCTGTGGTATCTGACCTGCCATCCACAGGCATGCCTCTAGGGGTCTAGGTGTCCCAATATCTTGAGCTCGGGGATTAACTGAATCTCTTACATCTCTAGTCTCTGTGTCCTGGAACACTTCTTTTTCCCAGAGTGAACTGGCTTGATTCTAGTCACCTTTCTGCTTGTGGCCCATTTTTACTAAGGAAACCTAATGATACCTCTGAAATAAATGAAGACATTTCTCAGCACTGATGGCTTTATAGTGCCAGTGTTTCCTCATGGATATTACTTCCTTATGAAAATGGGCATGTGAAGAGCTCACATTTAGTTGGAAGTAATTATTTAATTAGTGATTATCTTAGAGTACTTAAAATATGATTCCAGTTTTTAAAAATCTCACCTGCAAATTTGGGGGAGTATATTATTACCTGAAGCATCACGTATAATTCAATGCATTACAAATAAAACACAACCAATTAAAAATCAAACAAAAATAGCTTCTATCTAAAAAATTGAGAATGTCCAAACATATTAAACTGTTAAATAAACTGAAAGAAAAATGTTATTTGCAAGGCTTTACTTAACAATACTTAATTCATTTGTGTTCTAGGATCTTAGATTGAAATTTGAGAGAAAAGGGAGAAAGATAAATATTCTATTTGGAGGTTATATCCATGTATAAGAAGTAGGGTGTGAGTCTTTGGTTAATTATATGCATGTGAATGTATTTAGCCTTTGATTCTTAATAAGTGCTAAGCACTAAGCAGGGCATCACTAATTCCTTCATGTTTTCTGAAGGATCTGAATTACCCTGTATCTAGCCGGTTTCATCAGCTCACCTTCTTTTCTTGTTTCTACCTTCACATGTTTACTTTTACTATTCTGGTCTTGTTGGAAGACCTTTGTATTTTAACACTCTTCATCACTTAAGACCATTCCTGACTCACCTCCCCAATTCCTTCTTGAGGCACTCTTAAGTGGCCCTTCTTCCTCTGGAGCCCCACAAAGCCTCCTTTCTGTCACATGGCACTTACCACATATGCTCTCCTGGGCTTACAGGTCTCTCTCTGCTGTGCAAGTCTGCATCCCTCAGGGCCTCGGCTCTGGGAACTGTACATCCTGGATCTAGCACTTGGCAGCTGTTGTTTGGCTGACCCCAGAGCCATGCCCAGCCCCATTTGTCCATGACTGTGTTTCTAATTCAGTGTTAGAGGAGCCATCCTATCATGCCCCTCACATTCTTTAAATCTGGGGTGCCCAAACAATCCAGTCTGGGCAATGAAGTGTAAGATGTGTGTGGACCTTCAGGGAAGCCTTTGCGTCCCATAAAAGCTATAAAGTCAGGTCTGGAGACAACTGACAAAATTTAAATATGGATTCTAGATTAGGTGAGATTTATTGCATTTGTGTGAAATTCTGAATTTGGTAATGTGCTGTGAATATATAAATGAATATCTTTATTCCAGGCTACTGTTGATGAGCATAAACTTCAAAAAATGTTATTTTCTTAAAACTGCAGAAACCTAAACTCTAGGATCCAGGAAGGAAGGGGATGGTTCAAAGAGAGCTCTTTTTAAAAATATTTTTATTAGTTGTTGATGGATCTTTATTTTATTTATTTATTTACTTATTTATATGTGGTGCTGAGGATCGAACCCAGTGCCTCACACATGGTAGGCAAGCACTCTGCCACTCATCCATGACCCCAGTCCTCAAAGAGAGCTTTTTAAGTGAATGTTCAAAGTGTCTTTTCTACAAGTTGATTAGAATGCATTCTAGCTCAGATTGTATTAAGGATCACAGTTGTCACAGCCTATAGAATCTAATCCACAGTCTGCTCCATACCATGGAAAACTTCTTTTAAAAGAAAGGTCTGCCTTTGTATCGTGTGAAGGACTTATTGACAGAAGTGTGTGGGTCCAAGGATATATACAACTAGAGAAATTTTTTAGGCAGGAGATCGATCTTTGGGCTCAGCTTGAAAAGTCAATCATCCAGTGGCAAGTCTCTAAGGAAACAGTTCAGAAATTGCTACTGGTACATATATGAATATACCACAGTGAATTCTACCATTATGTGTATCTATAAAATCACCAATTAAAAGATAATAGTTTAGTAGAAAGAAGACCCGTAGAATAGAGGAAGGGGAATGGGGGTGTGAAGAGGGGAGGGAAAGAAGTATTGGGGATAAAAATGGAGCAAATTATATTCCATTTATGTATGATTATGTCAAAATTAACCCAGGTATTATGTTTCACTGTAATGCACTAGTGAAAACATGAAAAAGAATTGCAGCTGGAAAGTAGAGGTTTGAACTCTAGTCCATGGCAAGAAGAGAAGAAATCAGAATTTTTGTAGCTTTTCTGGACTTTTCTAGGCCTCCTCCAGATGTGCAGCCTTTCACTGGGGTACTGTAGTGCTCTTATTACTGTGTGATCATAATTAATGATCAAGGGAAGTGGAAGCTTTTGCCCAGTGCTAGCATTTAATGCTAGTCTATCAGTTCACTCAGTAAGTCTGTGTATTTTATGGAAAAACCAAGTGAGAAAGATGTTTCTGGAGTGACTAAGCCCAGCATTCAGAAGAGAAGTCTGTGGACACATTTGAGCCCCTCCTTATGCAAGTCATTTTACTAACTTTCATGAAATATGATAAAGTCAACTGGAAATTAAATATTTAGAAAATGTGCAGATATAAATGAAGCTTTTGGGTTAGGATGTGGGGGAAAATGTATACTTATATATTGTTGGTGGAATTGCAAATTAGTACAATCACTTTGAAAAGCAGTATTGACAGGATTCCTCAAAGGACTAGGAATGGAACCACTATGTGACCCAGTCCGCTCACTCCTTGGTATTTATTCAAAAGAACTAAAATCAGTGTACTATAGTGTTAACATGAATACTGGTGTTTATAGCAGCTCAATTCACAATAGCCAAGTTATGGAACCAGCCCAATTGCCTATCAACAGATGAATGGATAAAGAAAATGTTGTACACATATACAATTGAGTTTTATTCAGCCATAAAGAAGAATGAAATTATGTCATTTGCTGCTAAATGGATGCAACTGGAGAATATCATGCTAAATGAAATAAGTCAGACTCAAAGTGAAGAGTGAAGGTTTTCTCTCATTTGTGGAAACTAGAGAGAGATTTTCTTAAAACAGGGGAGATTGCATGAAAATAGACAGGGGACCAATGGAGTAGAGGAAAGATATAGAAAAAGAGAGAAGGGTGGGGATGGAGGGACTGAGGAGCAAAATCCACCAAATTACGTTAGGTCTGTGTACAAATATACCACAATGAACACACACACACACACACACACACACGTACACACACACACGTACACACACACACACACATATATAACTGTGCACTAATTAAAATGATGATAATAATTATAATAGAAGGGAGGTTGGTAGAGTAGAACAAGCAGATCAGGGGAAAGAAGAGATGAGGATTAGGGAAGGTGCTGGGGAATGACATTAATCAAATTATGTGCATCTACAAATATGGTATAATGAACCCCACCTTTATGCAATAAAAAGGAAAAATAAAACAATATTATATTTTTACACATAACAGAGTATATTTTGAAATATATACATAGAATAAGTGTAACTTGTTCCAGTTAGGATCTCATTGTTGTGATTGCACGTGATGTGGTTTTATATTGCTCATATATTTATATATGAGGATAGGAAAGTTGTTTTCTGATTCATTCTACTGTCTTTCCTATTACTACCCCTCTCCCTTCCCTTCATTCCCCTTTGTCTAATCCAGTAAACTCTGTCTCCCCCTCCTTTGTTGTTGGTTAGCATCCACACATCAGAAAGGATGTTTTGCCTGTGTTTTGGGGGACTGGCATATTAAAAAAATAAATGGAGCTTTCTGGTGTTTTGAAATAACTCAGACATAGACTAAGTTAATGTTTAAGCATGAATCTGAGGAAACAGTCACAGGATGTGTGTACTGGAAGTCAAAACACAGAGATTTCAATCTCAGTGTCTATTAAATATAGATGAATGTTAGCCTGACAGTCCCACAAGGTCATCATGAGGATGGAAATCAAAATCATCTAGGTGAAATGCCCTGTAATTAATTGATGGAGTTCCATAAAATATGGGAATGCTAATAGGTTGTTTCAGGGTTACATATAACAATTATTTGGGGAACATGCCAGTTTATTAAGTTGAATAATTCCTAGAAATCAGACCCTTTTGATGAGGAAGAAAAAATATACTTAATATAATATGAAATCTTTTTTTTTTTCAATATGTAATAAACTTTTCACTTGACCCTTGGCATTCTAAGAAAGCAATTTATGAGGAAACCCTGAACGATGCAGGGTCTGTTTACCTTTCCATAATCCAGCCACTGAGAAAGAAAACAAAATAGAAAGGTGAAATATTGAAGCAGATGGGTGATGGGTCCCAGCTCTCAGAAAGCTTTGACCTATGCCCATTGGTGCATTCTGTACAGTGCAGCCCAGCCAAGCTGAGCGCCAGAAGGAAGGGGCAGATGAGGAAGATATTCAGTTTTTTCTCTTGCTTCTTTTTTGTGTTTCACTTTTCTCCTTTCTGAGGTGTGTTTTCAGAAATGGCATCTGTAAAATTTCTAGTCAGGCATGTGGCATGTGCATGTAGTCCCAGCTACTTGGGAGACTGAGGCAGGAAGTTCACTTAAGCCCAGGATTTTGATGCCGGCCTGAGCAATGTAGTGAGAACCCCACCTCAAATGTATGTCTCTGTGTGTGTGTGTATAATTGACTCACTTCCATTAAAATATCACCATATAGTATGACAGATAAAAATCTCTCACAGATACAGTATCAAAATTACTGTTTGGGTTGGAGTTGTAGCTCAGTGGTAAAGTACTTGCCTAACATGCATGAGACACTGGGTTTGATCCCCAACACCACATAAAAAAACTAAATAAACAAAAGTACAAATCACAAATTTAACCTAATACTTATCTTAGCAGAGCCACCCCCAAAAGACCACACAAAGTGATTAAATACCTATCTTTGGTAACAGTAGAATGAATTTTTAAAAAATCACTGCTTACATTGAGAACTTCATTTTAAATATGAAATCTTCATAATGTGATTCATTTAAACAAAGCAGGTGAACTAAAAATAGTAAAGTCTTGAAACTTTCCATGTCATTTTGTCATTTCTTTGCAAATATTTACTGACCACTTTTTATGTGCCAGTTCTGGTCTAGCTACCCAGGATGCCAAAGTGATTAAAACAAGCAGAGATACTCCCCTTGTGACTTCCCAGGCCAGTAGGAAGTCTGATGATAAACAATAAATAAATGAAATCTGAACAGTTGTATAAGATGATATTTTCAGAAGAAGGCAGAGAAAGGAGATTTGGAGTATTGACTGACGGGGGAGGTTAACAGTTACAAGGCCGGTGGTCAGGAAGGCCTCAGTGAGAAGGGGACATTCAGAGACCTGAAACAGGGAGGAAAGACTGTCCTCACTGTGTTTAACTGTCCCATCAAGGGTGCTGATTTAAGTGCAACTGTGTATTTCATGGTCCTGTGGAGACCAGGGGGCCAACTAGAGAGGGCATTTGGTAAAGGTCTTTTCTTATGCTGTTAAACATTAAACACTTATTTTTCAGTAGTTTGTATTTCATTACCGTTTATTTAGACCCTTAGTTAAGTACTATATCCACATTGGCCTTGCCTTTTCTTTTTTTTAGGTATTGGGGACTGAATGTGGGACTTCATGCATGCTAAAAAAGTGGTCTACCACTGAGCTACATCCCCCGCTAGTTGCTCCTAAGCTGAGTTGAATCGTGGGCTATTGAGAGCTGGAAGGACATAAGAAGCTCTATTATTGCTGCTGTTTCGTTTTGTGGAAGAGGAGACTGCGGTCCACTGAAGCATTTGGTAGCATAATGGCCCAAATAGTAGTGTTTTCAAAGATGGATATAATATGGAGGAAGTAAATGCATTGTTTCCTTTAGAAATGAAGAACACTTGGAAAATTTCTTCAAACTTTGTAAATGTTTACTCCGTCTGAAGTTTTTATATGGTAGTGTCTTATATAAATTTTAATGAATATTTAAATTTTTATTTAAGTATATAAATAATTAAATTTATATTTTAATTATTTAAAATGATAAATTTTTACTAAATTTATGTTTAATTTAATATAAATTTCATAGCAAAATGTCATGTCATGTAAAATTTGTAGTTACACCTATTTTTAGTGTACAATTCAGCTGCATTACTTTCATTCACATTATTGTGTAGCTATCACCTCTGTTTCCAAAATATTTTCATCACCCCAAATGAACTCTGTACCAGTGAAATAGTAATTCCTCATTTTTCTTCCCCATCCAGACCTGGTAACCTCTAATCTACTTGCTCTCTTGATGAATTTGCCTTTACCAGATGTCTCATAAAAGTGACACCACATGTGTCGTGCCTGGCTTCTTTCACTTGGCATATTGTTTTCAAGGTTCATTCATGCTCTAGCACGTATCAGAGCTCCATTCCTTTTTAGGACTGAATAATCTGTTGTATATACGGAACACATTTTTCAAAACCATTCCTCTGTTGACGTCCACTTGAATTATTTCTACTATATGACTATGTGCCGTGTGTGTGCATGTACACAGGGAGGGGAGGAAATGAGTTGCTGGGTCACATGGTATATCTATCATTTTTGTTTCCTGAGCAGCTGCATCATTTTACATTCCAAACGGCAACTGAAAACTTCCTTTTATTCCTCCCAATACTTGTTTTTATTACCATTATTATTATTATTATCATTATTGCTTTGTAGGTGTGAAGTGCTATCTCGTTATGATCTTAATTTGCATTTTCCTAATAATTATTAACATCATGTGCCTGTTGGTCATTTGTATATCTTCTATGGAGAAATGTCTGTTCAAATTTTTCCCCTTTTTAAATTTGGGATTTTTTGTCTGTTGTTGAAATGTAGTGATTCTTTATAAAGCATGAGTAGTACACCTTTATCAGATATGTGAATTTCAAATCTTTCTCCCATTTCTGTGTATTATGCTTTAACTCTCTCAGTAGTGGCTTTTGACATACAAAAAATTTTTAATGATGAAGTTCAATGTATCTATTTTTTTCCTTATTCATATCTTTATTGGTGCATTATCATTGGCTGTAATTGTGGGATCCTTTGTTACGTATTTGTACGTGAACATAATAAAACAACATACTTTTGTTAGTATTGTTCTCCAGTATTTTTCCTTTCTCTCCTCTCCTCCCTCCCCTGTTCCCTTTTCTCTTCTCTGCTGATCTCCCTTTTATTTTCATGAGATCCCTGCTCTGCTCTCCTTTCTTTCCCTTTTTCCTGTCAAACTTTCACATTTGAGAGAAAGCATACAACCCTTGACTTTCTGAGTTTGGCTTCTTTTCCTCTGTTTCCCTGTACATGACATATTTTATTCCTCTTCATGGCTGAATAAAACTTAATTTTGTATATATACCATATTTTCTTTATCCATTCATCTACTGACAGACACCTAGGATGGTTCCATAATTTAGACATTGTGAACTGTGCTGCATTATGACTTTTGTATGATGATTTTAATTATTCAGGATAAACATATATATATATGATGATTTTAATAAATATATATGTAAATATATAAATATGATATATATAAATATGATGATTTTAATTATTCAGGATAAATAATAAGTGTGGTATAGCTAGACCATGGTGGTTTCATTCTGAGTCTTTTGAGGAACCTCCATACTGATTTCCATAGTGGCCTTACAAATTTATAATCCCGTAAGCAGTTAAAAAGTGTTTCTTTTCCCTCATATCCTATCCAGTATTATTTTTATTACTGATTGCTGCCATTTTAACTGTAGAGAGATATATCTTTCTAGTTTTGATTTGCATTTCCCTGACTGCTAAAGTAATTTTTTCTTTAGTCGCCTGTACTTTTGGTGTCATATAGAGATTTTTCTCTGTTTTCTTTGAAAGAGCTTTACGGTATTGAGTCTTAAATTTAGCTCTTTTATCCAGTTTGAATTAATTGTTGTATGATAACATTATTATTAGCACCATTTATTGAAGAGATTATTCTTTGTCCATTTAATGGTCCTAGTACTTTTGTCAAAAATCAACTGATGCTTGATGTGACAATTTATTTCTGGATCCACCATTTTATTCCATTGTTCCATTGTTCTTTGTGTCTTTGCTTAAGCTAATACCACACTGCTTTCAGAACTGTGGCTTTGTGGTAAGTTTCCATATTGGGAAGAGTGAGCCTTCCATCTTTGTTCTTCATTTTCAATATCATTTTGGCAATTCAGAGTCTCTTGAAATCCCATGTGAATTTTACAATGAGTTTTTTCATTTCAGCAAAGATGCCATTGGTATTTTGATAGGAATTACGTTGAATTGGTATATTTCTTTGAATAGCATTGCCATCTTAAATCTTCCAGCCCTTGAATACAGAATGTCTGTCTACTTAGTATTGTTGTCTTCAGTTTTGTTCAGTAGCATGTTATAGTTTTCTAATTTGGATCCCATTCTTGTGGTTGTACATGACATAGAGTTTCACTGGTGATGTATTTATATATGAACATAGGAAAGTTATATCCAATTCATTTTGTCTTTCCTAATCCCATTCCTTCTCTCTTCCCTTCATTTCCTTTTGTATAATTCATTGAACTTCTATTCTCCCCTTCTCTTGTTGTATGTTAGCATCTGCGTGTCAGAGAAAACACTCAACCTTTGTTTTTTGGGGATTGGCTTATTACACTTAGCACGATAGTCTACAGATCCATCCATTTATCTGCGAAAGCCATAAAGTGTCATTATTTGTATAGCTGAGTAATATTCTATTGTGTATATATACCACAAATTTTTTTATTGTTGAAGGGCACGTAGGTTGGTTCCATAGCTTAGCTATTGTGAATTGAGCTGCTATGTACATTGATGTGGCTGCGTCGCTGCAGTGTGCTGATTTTAAGTCCTTTGGTTATATGCTGAAGAGTAAGATAACTGGGTCAAATGGTGGTTCCATCCTAATTAGAATAAGTTATATTCCAGGTAGGAATACTACATCAAAATATACCCTACTGTCAAGTGCATGTAAAAAGAACAATAAATAATAGTTTTCAACATGTAAGTCCCTTGTCTCCTTGGTTATATTTATTTCTAAGTACTTCATTCTGTCTTATATTCTTGTAGATGGAATTATTTTGTTAATATCCTGTTCAGATTGTTCATTGTTAGTGTGTAGAAATGCAACTGATTTTTGTAGGTTTGTTTCGTATCCTGTAGCCTTACTGAATTTATAATTTCAGTTTTTCCATGGGTTTCCTAAGGTTTTCTACATATAAGATCATGTCATCTGCAAATACAGAAAATTTTACTTCTTTCTTTTCAGTTCATTTTCTTATTTCCTATTTTTTTTTCTGTTTAGAACTTTCAGTGTTATGTTGAAAGTAGCGACAGTGAGCCTCCTTGTCTTGTTCCTGGTCTTGGACTTTCCACCATTGAGAATGATGTCGGTGGTGGTTTTTCATACATGACTTTTATCATGTTGAGAAAGTCCCTTGTTTTTTTATTTTATCATGAAAGGATGTTACCTTTTTTTCAGATGTTTTTACTGCATCAATTGAAATTGATCACATGGGTTTTTCTTCCCTTTATTCTATTAATGTGTATATTACATTGATTGATTCTCATATTTTGAACCACCCTTGCTTGCATTCCTAGAGTAAATCCCATTTGGTCATTGTGTATAATCTTTTCAATATGCTGCTAAATTTGGTTTCCTAGTAATCTAATGAGCATTTTTTGCATCTGTGTTCATGAGGGATATTGGTCTGTGGTTTCTTCTAGTGAGCGCCTCTCAAATTATATTTTACTCTATTATCTTTAGTTTTAATTCATCTTCCTTCATTGTCATGTTTCTATCTCTGAAAAAATTGAAGTCTCTACTGGGAATTTTCTTCTTTTTAGTAAGTGAATCAGAATACACTCTGCCATTTATTAGTATAGTTGAGAATTAAGAAGGCAGAAGAACTGTTTAAGGAGACTGAGAAAGCAGCGCTTCAATATGTTGGTGTTTTAATACCTTTACATTCTCAGCCACAGCACCAAGCATGCAAAAATCAAATGAAACCTATTTCATCTCTGGAAAAGTGATGTGTTTGAGCTTCTAGGTATAGGCTAGTTTACATTATGTGCCAAGCAAAGATTTCACTCAAGTCTTCAAAAGGTTAAATAGGTCATTGATGAAGAACTGTAGTTAAAAGAGTAAATGTCCAGCTCAGCTTTTCAGGGGAGAACAGGGGTGATCTTCTTGCTGCAGTAGCCTCTTCAAGTAGGCACTAGACATTACATCTCATTTCATTTAAACGTGACTCACTTTCCAACTTAGTTATTCTAAACATTAGAGAGGTTAGTGTGAAAAACTGTATTTTCATAGAGAATAATCACTTAATCATAAGACAGTATTTGAAGTTTAACTCTTTTCCCTCAATTACTCACTTCCTGGCACTGACTGGCAACAGTATAATGTGATGATCCTGTAGTTCATCACAGACCTTCAATGGAGGCACAGGGACTGTACCGACCTTGCAGGGCTCCAGTTCTCAGCTGCTTGTGCACACACCTCTTTTGTGTTCATCACCTGGCCATTCTCAGCCCTTTCTCCAGTTGATGGTGTGTCATTTATCCTCATGAAATTGAAGACTAAGGACTTAGGAGGAGGAGGTTTAATAAGTATCTCCGCCCTGACCCAGTGTCTTCCACAGACTGCAGGGCTAGCTTCCCTGCACTCTCGCGGGTGTGTCACTGAGTGGTGGCATGCATGGTGCCCTTTGCTCTTCACCTAACTCCATACCCAGCACAGCCATGCTTCTTCTGGAGATGATCCTGCTCACAGGACCCCTGTTTTGGATGGAGGAACAAAAAAAGAGGCTGTATGCAAAGCCTCTGTACCTGGGCTGTCCTTTGCTGGTGGCTCTCTCTGCAGTTGTGGAGGCAGGGCCTGGAGAATCAGCTGCTACAAAGAGACACCCATTTAGGTTCTGGGACCAATTTCGTTTTTCTACTTTCACACCAGTGACTTCTTACTGTGCTCATTTCTATTTCCAGTCTCCTCCTCCTCTCCTTTATTTAAATTTTCTCATCTCTGAATTCTTTTCCCACATTCTTTTCCTTCTCCACATAGGCTGGCCTTCTGAGAAGGATTTTTGGCAACAACAACAACAAAAATTCTTTCATGGGATGCTCCACCCAGTACAGAAGTACCCAACTGCTTCCATTCCTGGGTATTCTGTGTGAATACGGTTGCTACTCTACTCTGTCTGATGGCTCTAGTTTATAAGGCCCCTCTAATTTCAGAACGAGGGAAAAGATATTAACTTAAAACCTGTCAGACCACCAACAAATTACAGCTAACGAGTGCCAGAGACCTGAAAATTATATTTGCCTTGGCCAACAATATCTTTAAATGTCTGTTTATTTATGGCTCACTTTCTCCCATAAAGAATTTGAAGTACCTTATAGAAGTACATATGAGAGGATAAAGTAAATAGTTGACATAATCAAGGCAAAGAGGAAATAAGATAATTAGAAAATAAAACTGGGACAGTCACAGAGAGAATTTTCCCTGAACCCTTTTGCAGTTCTAGAGTTGATCTGCAAGTTTGGCTCTATGCCTCCATGGGACCGAGATAAAAAGTGAATTATTATGATCATTCATGTAATGCTTGGCATTCTTAATATTAAAAACAATCTTGTTCAGGAAAAAAAAAACACACACACAACTTTTCTGTTCCAACAACCTAAAGTCATTTTCTTAGATCTGAGTTAAATTTATTTCCCAGAGTCTTTTACCAGGGCCATATGATTTTAACCTACAGCCTTACCTCGGGAGTTTCTGGGTTTGTCTTAATAACATAATAGGCCAATGGCACAGAAAAAGCAGGTTAAGATGGGATCAAAACAAAGTATTTTAAAGGTAAAACTTGGTACTGCTTAGCAAATGGACATCATGTCCTTTCTTGCAGCCTCCCATAGTGATTGTCACAAACAAGTGTTTTGATCAGATTCATTGTGAGAATAAAGATTGTAGCCAGTGGCAGGAAGAGAGACTCCAGATATTCCCTTTTCCAATGAAAGTCTGTTTCACAAACTTTGACACACAAGTTGGTTGGGATTTAAGTGCCTTATGAATTTACCCCCTCACCTCAGCATCAGGTCCTCTGAGTAGGAGCCAATCTCCTGTCTTTAGAAGACATCCTCTCTCTCCTGACACCCAGGTGGGACGGAGGCCCCAGAGTCATGCATTTTCCTGGCACATTTCAGCGTGGTACTGCCTGTCATTCTCCTGGGCTATTAAAATAAAAACAGCTCTGGAACATCTCACTTTGAACAGAATTGTTTCCTAGGGAGCCTTCTGAAAAAAGTAATTGGAAATTGTTTGTGCAGGTAACTGACTGTTTTTTGGATGGAATTGTTGAATGTTAGCCAATCTGAATAATGTCTTTAATTTTAGGCTAATTGGTATTAAGCCATTCGTTGTGGTAATAGTTAAATGGCAGAATCATTTCAGATGCAAGAAACTAAAATTGACTATCCAGCATTGTTGCCCACATTCATCTCATCTCCTCACAGGGGCCAGCCCCAACTCTTCTTGCAGATGTGGTTTTTAACTGGTGATGCTCCCTCTGCTGACTCTGCCCTGTTCAGAAGCTAAGCCACATCTGGTGATAAAGCAGCAGTCTTTCAGCTATTAATGCTAAGCATTTTGTGATCACCTGCATTTTCCATCTGTGAAATTGGTAAGAGATATTCACCAAGCAATGAATTTAGCTTTCATCTCCCTCATCCTTCTTCTCTACCCTTTTAGCCTTCTAACCCCTAATCATGAACATTGTGCAAACTTGACTTTTCAGACTACCTACCTCCCACCCCCGAGACCTCATTCATTCTCATTGTCATGATCTGCAGCTTTGTGCAGCGAGAATGACACACTCTACCACATGGAAAGTACTTGTTCTTCTTGTTAGTATAATATGTGTCTAAAAACACGTATTGTGTGGCTAGCGATGCATGTGACATCGTCTTGGGACTGTTTTCTAGAACTCTTAGGTTTAGATGGAGAGAGAGACTGATCAGGTTGGGAGGTGCTAAAACCAGTGTGTACACTGTGCTTGTGAGGAGAGTTGACGATAAACTTAATCCATCCTTGAGGGTCACAGGAAGAATCTCACAGGAGGGCAATGTCAGTCAAGCTTGATGGGATGATGGGAAAGGAAACAAATGTAAAGTGTTAGGAAGAAGGACAAGATAAGAAAGACAAAACATGTCATGTGAGGACGTTCAGAGGATTGTGTTTACCTGAGGTGATGGCACAGGAGCCTTCGATGCTATACATGGGGTTTGTATTTTGTTCCCCAATCTCATAATTTTCAACCTGCCATATGTACATTCCTAGTGGGTGTATAAGAGTAAAGGAACTTCTTAATTTTGTGCTTCAAAAAAAGAAATGTAAGCATTTCCATTATTGGGATCATTGCTACTCAAAATGTGGTCCTCAGAATAGTGCTGGTGCACAAGCTATTTGTTTCTAGTTAATGATGGGATATCCAGAGAAGTTGAGAGTAAGCATTTAGGACCTGAGAGCAATTTTATTTGATATTGCCATGTCATCCAAGCAAAGGATCTTTGATCAGTTAATTGATTGGGTTAGGTTTTACACACAGAAAAATTCACACAAAATTTAAATCAAGATATAGACGATTCCCATTATTCTCCAAAGTTTCTTCATTTCCAGCCCTTGCCAGCCACTGATCTGCTGTCTCTAGTTTTGCCTTTTCCAGAATGTCATGTAAATGGAATTCTAGAATACTTAATGTTTGGTACCAGACTGCCTCCTTTCACTAAGTGTAATGGTTTTGATATCATAATGTTATTGTATGGGTGAAAATGTATTTACTTTCATTGCTGGGTAGTATTCCACTAGATAGACATACCACAGTTTCTCTATTCACCAGTTGAGGAACACGGGGCTATTATGAATAAAGCTGTGAAGAGCATCTCTGTATTGGTCTTTAGGTGCCCTTATGTTTCCATATTTTAGGTAACAACCTGGGAATGGAATTCCTTTGTTATATGCTAAGCATATGTTTAACTCAGAGGTGACTTCTGGGGATGGATGATCTTTGTTGTGAGGGACTGTCCTGTGCATTATCCTCTTACCCAGTTTTAACAACCAAAAGTGTCTCTAGACTGTTAAGTGTCCCCTGGCTGCTAAAATTTCCCCCAGTTAAGAACCATTGCTTAATTGTATACAATTATCAAAGTATTTTCCAAAGTGGCTTATCATTTTGCATTCCCACCCAGTAACTTATGAATTCAAATTTTGATGTGTTATATCTTAATGTTTATTCATTTCAATGTATTTTTAATCTCCTTTGCGATTACTTCTTTTACTTATGGTTATTAAGAGGTATGTTTTTTTAATTTCCCAGCATTTTGAATATTTTTCAGATATTTTTCTACCATTGATTTCTGATATATTTCCATTTTGAACACAGAACATTCTTTATAGAATTTCTATATTTTTTAACATTTGAAATGTGTTGTATGTCCCAGAATATAGTCTATGGTCAAGGAATAATCATGTGCAGTTGAAAATAATGTGAATTCTGTTGTTGACTGGCATATCATATGCATGATTTTACCTGTGACAAAATTATAAGCCTGGGATGTGTTGGAAGTTTTTTGAAATGTTCTTTGCTAACGACATACTATTCCCTCTCTCTGTAACTTGGAGCTGAATGCCTGTGTTTCCATTTGTCTTTAGGATTGCCTGGATGCCAACTGATAGCCACAGGTGCTAGTCTATAACTTACTATTCAGGCTTCCCCCACCCGGACCCTGTGTAATTTAATCTTGTGGTTCCTTGAGTGAATGGGGATCTATGAAAAAATTATCCTTTAGAAAAATGCCAAATACAAAGTAAAAACAAGAACAAAATGCTAAATGTGGCTTGCTGAGAGATCATTCTCTGACCCACAGTCCACACACATCTGCTTAAAGCAATGTGGAGATTCATGCTTTAGGGAGCAAATTGGTGGCACTCTCAGAGATGGGCTGGATGAGGAGACAGGGTGAACTCCTTGGATTGAGTGAAAGACTTTTGTTAAAGACACATCCACAGTGACAGTAGGACTCAAATTAAGGGAGGCCTTTGAGAGACTTCTGAGATATCATTTAAAGGTCTTCGCCTGATATGAGGTGGTATGTGAAGTAAAACTTCACTTCCAGCCTGCTGCCTTGGGTGACTAGATGGGTGATGATCCATTCACCAAGCTGGAGAAATAAAATGAAGGGCAGTGGTTCATGTGGTGACAGGGGATTGGGTAGCCTTGACTTAAGATGGTTTGATTTCTAGGATGAGCAACGTTGTGAATAATAGTGGGCGACCTGGCCTTTGGAGAGACGAATGGATATTATGACACAAATGAGGTGGTATAATATAGTGTATTCATCTTATTTTAAGCTTCTTGTAACTCCTGATCTCTCTCCTGTTTGAAACTTTACTTTTTTATTTGCAATATTTTCAGACCAAGAAAAGTAGAACCTGTGGCTACAGTGTAGTTTTAGCTTTACCGTAATGGAAAATTATTCCTTGGTCATGAATTCAGACAGCACACAATAGCGATGGCATGTCTCTCCTCCACAGTGCCCAGAACCTCATCTAGGGAGATTTACACAATCGGGGTGGTTCCCAACTGGGGCTGGAATCCTCCTAAGTCTTCTCTTACGTGTCTGCTAATGGTGCTGGGGGAACTTGAAGGCTAGGTTCCCCCTTGTGAGCTCCTACACAAGTCCTCTTCATCTTGCTGAGCTTTCTCAGAGACTAGTGGTGGGGTTCCAAGAGAATCTTTGGAGGGAAAAATCCTGACTGAGAGGAAATGTCACAGCACGATCATTTAAAAAAAAAAGCAGGAGGTAGTTGCATGACTTTTTTCGTGTAATCTCAGAAGTCACATCACATTTCTTCTCCCTTATCTCTTGATTGAAGTATCTCAGCCCACTAGGATTGAAGATGAGGGGTATTGGGGAATTTGCTTGAGTTTTTTGAAACCCCCACAAATAGCAGCATTAATTTTCCAGGCTTAGAATGCATTGGCTCTTCTGTAGAGAGAAACACCCAAACAGGCTATAAGTGGAACATCAGATCCATTTTTATTAATCATAGTCTTTCCTGGAAGCCTGACACCAATGAAAGGGATTATTTGTTGTTTTAAAACCTGTTAGGAAAAGAATAAACAGAAAAGAAAGCACCACATTTTATCTAGTCATTAAGATTTCTATTACAGGTTTAGAATCCCTAATCAGAAATCCAGAACATTCCAAAATTCAAAATACTTTTTGTTCCAGAGCATTTCTGATAAAAGAAAAATCAACATATACCTGAAAAATTTCTCATTACTTTTTATATACAAAGCCACATATTGTAAAGCCTTCCACCTTTTGTCTTCATGTGCCCTGTTCTCTCCCACCCATCCCCAAATAAAAAACAGTATTTGAAATCCTTCAGAAGGTGTTACAATAACGTTCCATTATTCATTTAACCAATTTCCTATGAATAAACATTTGGGTTGTGTGCACTCTTTTGCTATTATAAACACTATTTCAATAAACCACATTGTAAATTCACAAATTTTCATGAATAGTATCTGTTCTAGAAGTTCAAGTAATATGTGACAGTATATATTTTGAATATTGATAACTAGTGCTATGTTATATTCCTTGGGTCAAAAAATTAAAACCCACATGCATCCTACCAGCAGTGTATAAGAGTGCTTTGCTACCAAGTGTATGATCATTTTTTAAAATTTTTTGCCCCCCTGGTAAGTAAAAACTGGTAACTTGATTCAATTGTATCTTGCATTTTTCTTAACTGAAGTATTCATTTGTTTAAGAACCATTTTTTTCTTTCCTTGTCTGTGAATATCTTCATATTCTTTTCCCATTTTTAAATTTATTGTTCTTTATTTTAACCTACTTTTAACAGATCTCCACTACTTTTATTTTTGCTTTGAGGAATGGGGAAAGAAGTGAGGGGTGGTGCATGAAAAGAGCAGATAACAAATTACTGGATATGAAATAAAACCAAATCCCCTAGATCTGCTGCTCATTCAGCTATAGATAGTGGTCTCTAGATGGTTGGTTTTGTCTAACATTTGAAGATGAAGTGTAAATGATTTAATAAAGCACGCTTCAATTGCAAAGTAACATTAATACTCCCACCTCTTTTTGTTGTTGTTGTTTATTTTTTACTTGAAAAGACTTTAACTAGTACAGAAAATGTTTTAGAAATTGTTGGTCGAAGGATACAAAATTTCAGTTAGGTAAAAGGAATAAACTCGAGATCTATTGTACAACATGGTAATTCTAGCTAATAACTATGTATTGTCTACTTGAAAATTGCCAAGACTAGATTTTAAATGTTTTCATCACAAGAAAGTTTATGAAGCAATCAATGATTGTTAATTGATTCATTTTAGTAATGCCACAATATATATCTATATCAAAACATCATGTTCTGCATCACAAATATCTCATAAAGATATTTGTGAATTTTAAAAATAAGCAGTTGTTTTTGAATTACTACTCATAGTGACCCATGAGCATCACATTCTTTAATTTTCATATTATGACTCTCATTTTTACCTGTATTAAGTAGTAATCATAGTAAATATTTATTTTATCATAGAAGTGTTCATATTCTCTTATACTCTGATTTAATAACATCTATGTAGTTATTTTATGTATTTTAATATAATAATATTTTAATGTACTGTAATATTTAAGCAGTTTTCTAATTTTGGACACTTAGATTGTTTTCTTGTTTTTCTTCTTATAAGTAATACTGCCCCAAATATCTTTATTTATCTTTCTGCTTTTGTTAATTCCTAGGGATAAATCTCCCCCTAAAATCTTAGAATAAAATATGTGAGCATTTTTGTGTCTGTTGCTACATTGTTTTCCAAATGGTTATAAAGAATAGAGTGCATAACCAGAAACAAGTGAGAATACTGGAACCAAATCCCTCACCAGGTTCAGGAATATCATTTCTCAAAAAAATTCTTCCAGTGGTATAAAATGTGGGTGTTGTGTTAATTTTCGTGTCTTCAGTTGGTCATCAGCCTCTCTAAGGTTTTTAGGCATCACTATGAATTCCTCTATTTTTCCCTCCCCCATCAGCTTCTTTCTAGGCAGGGGTCACTTGGTCAGGAACTCTGGCTGCAGCATTCTTCTGGTTAAACAGCCCTTTCCCTGACCCCCTTCTGGAATGATCCTTTGTCCTGGGAACACAGGTAGCCAGCCACTCAGTTTTCTTCATATTCACTCTCCCTCTGACTGAGCCCTACTCTCTCTGTATCATTTTCTTGTGGCATTTTGAATACTTTATATTCATTGAGCCTTGAAACAAATCCTTTGTTTAAAGGCTCACATTTCTTTCTGATTTCTCTTATCCTTGTCATTTGTGAATGATGGTGGTGGCAGCAATAACCAGAGCACATCAGCTTCTCTCTGTCCCCTCCTCAGAGTATCAGCTGCCCAGCCTTGCCCTCACTGTCTCTTCACCCCTCAGCCTTCCTGGGCTGCACCCTGGCCTTTTATGGTTGGAACTCTGCCATTTTCTGTCACCTTTCTCCACGCTTCTTATCTGATTTGTTTTTTCTTCACTCCCCTCCCTGCCCCAAGAACAAATTATCTCATAAATGGCTTAAAACAACACAAATATACTATTCGTTTCCTTGCTTCAGGACTCTGGATGTGGACTGGTGTGGTCCCCCAGTGTGTGGTCTCCCCAGATTGTAGTCAGAATGTTAGGGCTGTATTCTCAAGCTCTGGGTCTTCTCGCCTAGCAGACTGAGGAGGATGTGTTCTCCATGATTATGGGAGTGGGGTTCCCATGTGTCTCACTGGCTTTGGTGTGCCTCTCAGCTCCTTAGGGACTCCCCGAGGTCCTGGGCACATGTTTCCTCACAGCATGGCCTCTCATCTCCTCATAGCCAGCAGGGGAAATCTCTCTGCAATCTGCCAAGGTGGAGAGAGTCATACAAGTCACACAAGACAAACTAATGACTGGGGTGAGACCCTGTCCTTCTCATGGGTCAGTCACAATCAAAGGAAGAGGTTTCCATGGGGCTGTGCATGAGAGGTAGGAATCTCGGGGAGCCACTTCAGTCTGCCTCAGGAGCCTGCTTTATGTCTGTTTGTAATTTTTTCATTTCATGAGCTCATTTTCCAAGCTTTTTTTAGAAGTATGAACTGCTCCTGTCACCTTTCTTACACTCGACCGCCCTGTCTTTTGTCTTATACTCTGATTCATACATGTGAAATGCACTGTTAGAATTCACTGTACTGACAGAATCTGACCCACTTGCTACCATTTGGGGTAATTGTCACTAGATAGGCATTTCACCATGGCTTCCTTGCCCTCTGCACATGGTTGGAGGAGCTCTTACTACCAGGAAACATGGTGTTTTAATAAAGTTGAAGATTTTGATGGCCTGACACACACTTTCTGAATGTTCACAGTCTAGTGTGGCCTGTTTTGCACATATGGCCCTATGTGTAGCCAGTTCTCTTATGTAACTGACACCTAGAAGGCTACATGTTTAAATCAGTGCAGGTAAAGACTACAGAAAAAGCATAATTCAGAGGTGAGAATGCGGGTTTCAAAGAGCCTGAACTTTATTCAGAAATGAAAGAAAATACTATCGTCAGTGTGGCTCCATAGTGCTTTCATGAGGACAGTAAGGAACATGAAGAGGAAGGAAAAGTAAGATGGGGTGCCTTCCACCACGGCTCTGCAGGGCACTGCTGCCTATAGGCCTCAGGCAAGGTTCCTGGTAATTATGGGGAGGAGTGTGTACCTGCCCAATCTTCATACTTCCCTAAACAGCCCTTTTATTTTCTTTCCTAATTATAGCTGGTGCTCAAGATCGAATCGGCTGGGCTTTTGGCCTCGGGTTAGAAAGACTGGCCATGATCCTCTATGACATCCCTGATATCCGCCTCTTCTGGAGTGAAGACGAGCGCTTCCTGAAGCAGTTCTGCATCTCCGACATTAATCAGAAGGTGAAGTTCCAGGTGAGATGACTTGCAAGAATTAAGTCAATGATAATAAAAATGGTTGTCAAGGATTGAGAGGATCTGCTACTTGAAAACTGCTGAACTTTAAAATAATGTGAATTTAAAAATAGGTTAAATAGAGGTCCATAAATACTCATGAGGTTCATAAACCTTCCGAAATTATATGCAGAAAAAGAGAGATTTATCAATCTTATTAGTCTAAACAGAGAAAAACAATTTTGGGCTTTGTTCCTGACCATTTTGTCATTGTGAAGTACCCATCTTTATCAATGATGATATTTTTCTCTTAAAGTTTACGTTTCCTGAGACTAAAATAGACACACTGGCTTATGATTAGTGTTTAAAATGACATCTTTTTTTTTCATATAACTTTCATCCTTTGTCTTTATATTAAAATTATGTTTCTTATGAATAGCATAGAATTGGGTCCATTTTTTAAACCCAGATTTAAAGTTTCTATCTTCTAATTGAAATGTAAATAAGGAGGTCATTCCTCAAAAAAAGAAAAAAAACAACAAATAAATGAGCTCACACTTCATCTCAAAGCCCTAGAAAAGGAAGAGCAAAACAACAGCAAATGTAGCAGAAGGCAAGAAATAATTAAAATCAGAGCGGAAACCAACGAAATTGAAACAAAAGAAACTATTGAAAAAATTAACAAAACTAAAAGTTGGTTCTTCTAAAAAATAAATAAGATCGACAGACCCTTAGCCATGCTAATGAAGAGAAGAAGAGAGAGAACTCAAATTACTAACATACGGGATGAAAAAGGCAATATCACAACAGATGCTACAGAAATACAGAAGACAATTAGAAATTATTTTGAAAACCTATATTCCAATAAAATAGAAGATAGTGAAGACATCGATAAATTTCTTAAGTCATATGATTTGCCCAGACTGAGTCAGGAGGATACACACAATTTGAACAGACCAATATCAATGGATGAAATAGAAGAAGCAATCAAAAGACTACCAACCAAGAAAAGCCCAGGACCAGATGGGTATACAGCGGAGTTTTACAAAACCTTTAAAGAAGAATTAATACCAATACTTTTCAAGTTATTTCAGGAAACAGAAAAAGAGGGAGCTCTTCCAAATTCATTCTATGAGGCCAACATCACCCTGATTCCGAAACCAGACAAAGACACCTCAAAGAAAGAAAACTACAGACCAATATCCCTAATGAACCTAGATGCAAAAATCCTCAATAAAATTCTGGCGAATCGGATACAAAAACACATCAAAAAAATTGTGCACCATGATCAAGTAGGATTCATCCCTGGGATGCAAGGATGATTCAATATATGGAAATCAATAAATGTTATTCACCACATCAATAGACTTAAAGATAAGAACCATATGATCATCTCGATAGACGCTGAAAAAGCATTCGACAAAGTACAGCATCCCTTTATGTTCAAAACATTAGAAAAACTAGGGATAACAGGAACTTACCTCAACATTGTAAAAGCAATCTATGCTAAGCCTCAGGCTAGCATCATTCCGAATGGAGAAAAATTGAAGGCATTCCCTCTAAAATCTGGAACAAGACAGGGATGCCCTCTATCACCACATCTATTCAATACAGTTCTCGAAACACTGGCCAGAGCAATTAGACAGACGAAAGAAATTAAAGGCATAAAAATAGGAAAAGAAGAACTTAAATTATCACTATTTGCGGATGACATGATTCTATACCTAGAAGACACAAAAGGGTCTACAAAAAAACTACTAGAACTAATAAATGAATTCAGCAAAGTGGCAGGATATAAAATCAACACGCATAAATCAAAGGCATTTCTGTATATCAGCAACAAAACTTCTGAAAAGGAAATGAGGAAAAACACTCCATTCACAATACCCTCAAAAACAATAAAATACTTGGGAATCAACCTAACAAAAGAGGTGAAAGATTTATACAACGAAAACTACAAAACCCTAAAGAGAGAAATAGAAGAAGATCTTAGAAGTTGGAAAAATATACCCTGTTCTTGGATAGGCAGAACTAACATCATCAAAATGGCGATATTACCAAAAGTTCTCTATAGGTTTAATGCAATGCCAATCAAAATCCCAACGTCATTTCTTGTAGAAATAGATAAAGCAATCATGAAATTCATATGGAAAAATAAAAGACCCAGAATAGCAAAAGCGACTCTAAGCAGGAAGTGTGAATCAGGCGGCATAGCGATACCAGATTTCAAACTATACTACAGAGCATTAGTAACAAAAACAGCATGGTACTGGTACCAAAACAGGCGGGTGGACCAGTGGTACAGAATAGAGGACACAGAGACTAATCCACAAAGTTACAACTATCTTATATTTGATAAAGGGGCTAAAAGCATGCAATGGAGGAAGGATAGCATCTTCAACAAATGGTGCTGGGAAAACTGGAAATCCATATGCAACAAAATGAAACTGAATCCCCTTCTCTCGCCATGCACAAAAGTTAACTCAAAATGGATCAAGAGCTTGATATCAAATCAGAGACTCTGCGTCTGATAGAAGAAAAAGTTGGCTCCGATCTACATATTGTGGGGTCGGGCTCCAAATTCCTTAATAGGACACCCATAGCACAAGAGTTAATAACAAGAATCAACAAATGGGACTTACTTAAACTAAAAAGTTTTTTCTCAGCAAGAGAAACAATAAGAGAGGTAAATAGGGAGCCTACATCATGGGAACAAATTTTTACTCCTCACACTTCAGATAGAGCCCTAATATCCAGAATATACAAAGAACTCAAAAAATTAAGCAATAAGAAAACAAATAACCCAATCAACAAATGGGCCAAGGACCTGAACAGACACTTCTCAGAGGAGGACATACAATCAATCAACAAGTACATGAAAAAATGCTCACCATCTCTAGCAGTCAGAGAAATGCAAATCAAAACCACCCTAAGATACCATCTCACTCCAGTAAGACTGGCAGCCATTCTGAAGTCAAACAACAACAAGTGTTGGCGAGGATATGGGGAAAAGCGTACTCTTGTACATTGCTGGTGGGACTGCAAATTGGTGCGGCCAATTTGGAAAGCAGTATGGAGATTCCTGGGAAAGCTGGGAATGGAACCACCATTTGACCCAGCTATTGCCCTTCTCGGACTATTCCCTGAAGACCTTAAAAGAGCGTACTACAGGGATACTGCCACATCAATGTTCATAGCAGCACAATTCACAATAGCTAGACTGTGGAACCAACCCAGATGCCCTTCAATAGATGAATGGATAAAAAAAAATGTGGCATTTATATACCATGGAGTATTACTCTGCACTAAAAAATGACAAAATCATGGAATTTGCAGGGAAATGGATGGCGCTAGAGCAGATTATGCTAAGTGAAGCTAGCCAATCCCTAAAAAACAAATGCCAAATGTCTTCTTTGATATAATGAGAGCAACTAAGAACACAGCAGGGAGGAAGAGCAGGAGGAAAAGATTAACATTAAACAGAGACATGAGGTGGGAGGGAAAGGGAGAGAAAAGGGAAATTGCATGGAAATGGAAGGAGACCCTCATTGTTATACAAAATTACATGTAAGAGGTTGTGAGGGGAATGGGAAAAAAACAAGGAGAGAAATGAATTACAGTAGATGGGGTAGAGAGAGAAGATGGGAGGTGAGGGGAGGGGGGATAGTAGAGGATAGGAAAGGCAGCAGAATACAACAGACACTAGTATGGCATTATGTAAAAATGTGGATGTGTAACCAATGTGATTCTGCAATCTGTATTTGGGGTAAAAATGGGAGTTCATAACCCACTTGAATCTAATGTATGAAATATGATATGTCAAGAGCTTTGTAATGTTTTGAACAACCAATTAAAAAAAAGTGTGTTTCTTATTAGCAGCATAGAATTGGGTCCATTTTTTTAAACCCAAGTTTAAAGTCTCTTATCTTGTAATTATAATGTTAAATACACTTAGATTTACTCTAATTGTTTATATAATTGGGATTAATTCTATCATCTTTTTATTTCTCAATTTCCCCATTTATTCTTTATTTGTTTACTCCTATGTTTGGAAATTGAGCTTTATTTTTTTTGTTTTCGTCTTCTGTTTTATTTCCTCTGTTGCTATTTAGTTTTACCACTTCGAATGATTTTTAAGTGGTTACTCTAGATTATAGTATGCATAATTAATTTATCACACTTTACCTTAGATAAATATTACACAACCTGATGAAATATTTAATAACCTTCTTATAATGTAATTTTATTTACCTCTTTTTTATATTATTGTCATATTTTATTTCCCCACAACTCGTAATCCCATAATGCATTGTTATATTTGTTTCCAATAGTCATTTTTCTTTTGAAGAAATTAAAACTATATTGTTTCATATTTCCCTTGTTGTTTACTTTCTGTAGATCTTGGTTATTTTCTGTGATCATTTCCCTTAGCAGCTTTTGTTAGTCTGGAAAAATTAGAAATGATTTTGTTTCACCTTCATTTTTTTTAGGAGTATTTTTATGAGTATAGATGTCTACATTGTCAAATCCCCCCTCCCTTCAATTCTGTTGGGCATGTGATTTTCTTGCCTTTCTTTTTTGACTCTTGTTTTGAGCAGTTTGAACTGTGTCTGATTTTCTGTTATCCTGCTTGGGGGTTCATTGTGTTGGGTTTCTGTCTTCAACTATTTTGGAAACTTCTCATATATCTTCTCTTCTAACAATGCTACTCCCTGTAACAAGGGCCCTCTTTCCTCCAGTGTCCGTTAACAGAGACCTCATTTCCTTTCACAGCCATCACGAGCAGGGCTTTGACCTCTGTATTTCCCCGTCAGTTTTTTATGATGAGTTATATCTGTCTTTCTCAGACATGTAAGTTTTCTCTACCCTGCTTCTCACTTCCTCCTTACCTGGTCAGAGTCTTTACCATTCATTTCTACAACAGTATGTTCAGTACAAACTAACCTTTTTATATCATAGTGCTCAAAATGCTCTGTCCATGAACTGGTTCCAAGACCACTTTCATGTTTTTTAAGTATTTGTAACAAGTAGTACCTTACTTCCAGATACCAAAATATGTATTGGTTTCCTGTTGCTGCTGTGACAAATCACTACAAACTCAGTGGCTTAAAACAACATGGATTTATTATCTTAGTTGTAGAGGAAGAAAACCAAAGTCAGTCCAACTGGCCTAAAGGGAAGGCGTCAGCAGAGCTGGGGGAATCTCTGGGGGAGGCCTGCTTCCTGGCCTCCTCAGGCTCTAGAGGCTGTCCTCATCCTGGACCCATGGCCACACGTCACATTGCATTGTTACCCTTCCATTTCCCTCTTGGGATCTTATCACCTTTCTTTGTTTTTGTAATTTTTGCCTCTTTTTTGTAAGGAGTCTTGTGATTACATGAAGCCCAGCAAGATCATTCAGGATAATCTCTCCATCCCAAGATCCTTTCTAAATCACTTCTGTGGAGACCTTTTTTAATGTAAGGTAAAATGTTCACAGGTTCCAGGGATTCAGACATCTTGGGGGAGGCATTATTTAGCCTGTCCCTTTTTCCTTTTTATATTCAGAATCACATGGCCAGCTGCTCACCTTTAGACCCAACACAGTGGTTTTCTTGTTTGGGATAAGTAATAGAGTCAGTAGTAATATGTTAGCAATTTTTAACTGTTTCAGAGAGTGATTATCTATATATAGTTTCAGACTCATCCTGTCACTTAGTGCACTTGACCTTAGGCAGTACTCTTCACAGAGGATAGGAGAGGAAACCTGGGGGAAAGGCCTCTTAGCAACTCTGAGCTGTGGTTTCTCTGGCCAAGAAACTCTGGAAGCCCCTGTTGTGTAGGAGGCAGAAGTTTCTCTTTGTTCATCTCCCCTTGGGCCCTCCTAAATTATGCTTCAGACTCTCTTGGTCTCTGTGGTGTCTTCTTCTGAGGTCTCCAAGCTCATCCAGCTGTGAGTGCACTCTTTTGGGTGCTAGGAGCAGTTTCTCAGTGGAGTACCCTGAGGCCTTATTTCTGTGATTTTTTTTTTTTTTATGAATGCCTGAAAAACATTGTTTAGATCTAGTAAGTAGGATCCTCAAGTTGTAATGTGATTTTAATTTTTGCTTTTTATTTTACATATTTTGAGTTAAGGGCTTTACCTGTTCGGGCCCTCTCTGGCCCACCTGGATCAGTGCTTGAGATAAGTGGATGAACAGTTTGGTTGTTTTGTCCTACAAGTGTCATCTTGCTCCATACAAGAGATCATTGTCCACCACTTCAGTTCCCATACTGTGCTCATTGATGTGGGTGTGCCTTCATTCATGTACTCCAGCCAATTCCTCTAAAGCCACATTTGCAATTTCAATGCACTGAACTTAGTATTCAATTAGTGCAACTTTTGTTAATTGTCTAAATGTTCCTTAAACAGTCCAGAATTATAAATTTAATGTTTTGCCCCACACAGAGTAATGTTGTTGTTGAAAATTGCTCAACATTGTACATTTTACTTACATAGTTTACTTAAAATCATTAATTACCTGTCCATAGTGGCTTACAAATAATTCAGTAATATTGCCTATAATCTTTTCTCCCAGTCGGGAGCTTTTCCTGGCTTTCTTATCTGGCCACAGGCCATCTTATTCCTAACCTGGATGCTGTCTCAAACACTTATTACTGCAACTGCAGTGGTGGAGAACAAGTGAGTGAGTGCAAACTCTCACCCCACGTGTAATCACGCTTGGTCGTGAGCACTCATTTTGGCCTTCATGACCACTCTGTTACAAGATCTTCTCAGCCGTCCTCTGAGTTTAGCTGCTATTCTTCTTTCCATTTTACAGGTGAGAAACCTTGCAAGGTAGTCATCTCACTAGCAGCATTAGCACGGTATATTGTTCACTCAGAGCTTCAAGGAGGCATTTCCTGAAGTTTAACCTGACTTAACATTCATAGGTTAACCTGGCATGCCTGAAAATCCAGCTGCTCAGGAGCCTGAGGCAGGAGAATCAGAAGTTCAAAGTCAGCCTCAGCAATTTTGTGAGGCCCTAAGGAACTGATGGAGACCTTTCTCAAAAAAAAAAAAAAAAAAAAAGGTGGGAGGTTGGGGGAGATGGCTCAGTAATCAAGCACACCTGTGTTCAAACCCTGGTTTTTTTTTAAAAAAAAAAAAATCATAGGTAGGTTATTCAGAGCCAAAGGATTTATTTTCCAACAAATCCAGTAATTGGTGTAGAACTTAGAGAAAAATTAAGCATTGAGTTTAAATGGCCTACTTTATGAATTTATTAGCAGCTACATATATTAATGTCTCTCAAACTTTAATATGCTGATGGATCACCTATGGATTTTACAAAAATGCAGATTCTAAGTCAGTATATTTTGAGTGGAGCCAGAGATTCTACATTTAAGATTCCTTCCTTAACCTTTCCTCCTTTCTTTCCTTTTTGTGTTTGCCCAGATGAGGGAACTGTGTAAGTAAATTTAGTTTAAATGCACATTTAAAAAAATATGCTGAAGTCAGAGATTTGCTTGTGCCCTTTAGAATTAGAACTAGGGGTGATTTCACAAGAAATTGAAAGGGCAAAGAATTCAGTAGGCATCAATAGGACAGTGCCTATGAAAGGTTCTGGTATCAACTCAATCATCTCTGAGGTCAGCCTTGCCTAGATGTCCAGGGGAAACTGTCAAAGTTGACCAGTGCTCTTTCTATGGCAGCAAGCACTGTAAGAACTGGGAGCTTGTTAAGGCCAAGGCTAAATCTTTTCCTTTTACTTATTCCTTCTGGCAATTACAATTCAATAAGGCATTCATCTATACAGTAATTTATTGAGACTTTATGATATTTGCCACTTGTTGAATCCTATGTGTAATTCATTAAGCTAAATATTTTGCTTGTGCTAAAGCTTTTATGGACTGCAATCGATAGAGTAGATATAATAAGCCCATTTTGTGGATGATGAAACTGAGTCTGGGCGCCAACAAGTAATTCGACGAAACAATACTAGTAAGTGACAGGGCAATGATTTTTATGAAAGCTAACTCCGGAGAGCTCCCAATGTTGAACTAGTAAACTCTGTTATTGCCTATACCAAGTATGCTAGATGCTAGAGTCAGTAAAGTGAAATGGGCAGTTCCTGACTTCAAGTTGTTTGTAATCTAGAGGAGGAAACTTTATTAAGAGACACTTATAATATAAAAAAATGGTGGTGCTATATATAGGTGAATGTAGAATTTCACTGATACTGACCAATGAATGTGGAGGTCAAAAATTTCTTCCTCTTTATTTTAATCCTGTTTTGCTAGTTAATTCTCGAAATCCTTCTCTGTCCCTCCAGAATTGTATTAGAGCTTGAGCCTGTGATTACTTCCTAATCTCTCTGGCTTGGAATAGCTCCTGGATCTGGTTTTGCTGTCATTATCATAAATGGTGCTAGCTAGAGACTTAGTGCAGGATTTTACAGTGTTTCCTCATTATGTTCCCATAAAAATCCAACTGTGAGAATCCCATTAGTTTCATTGTATCACATTGAAATTAATAGATCTCAAACTTTTGAAATTATTTCCACGTGCACTTTTCCCACCTCACCAAGTTTTATATATACATGTACATTAAGTATTATCTTTTGCTGAAAAAAATATGTTTACCCCAGAAGAAACTAATAGGAAGGGACAGGAAAAGAAGTGAGAAGATGACCAACCATAGGACCTTTTATGTGTTCAGTGAGCATTATTTACTTCGTAAACGAGGAGAGACACAGTGATAGGAGAACAGATGGGTTTGTATCGGGAATCCTCATAGTATGGGTATGTAGGCATTTATAACAGAGCCTAGCACATCTTGATTAATGCCTATTAACTCTTACTCATATTTTCACCAGCACCAGTATTATACCACCATGACTGTTACAAAATAGGTACTGTTCTGCTGGTGGCGGCCACTGTCCTCATAATCCTTGGTCCTTCATGTTCTCAGGTTCTGTCTTCAGCTTGCTTTGTCACTGGAGTTGTATAATCCCAGCCTCATGACACTAAGACACTTCATTGGCCCAAAGTCCATTTTGTCCTATGGATTGAAGCTCTGTGTTTATTTTAGGTTGCAACTTCTGTCTTCAGAGGAACTTTTGGGTTAAGCTGTCAAGTTAAGACTCTTTTTTATTTTGGTGAAACTGGGAAATCTATCATATCTAGAGAATTGCTACCATAATTTCTTTTTTATTTATTAAGCACTTAAAAAAATAAGAACAAGTCCAGCTTTTTGTGTAGTCTGCTTATAGTGTGGATTGCAGTGATTTATTTTTTGTAACTCAACATATACACACATTCAATATCTTACTTGTATTTTCTTGGCTGTTAACCTAATAGACATGTACAAACACTTCCTGTTGATAGACAACATGTTGAACCTTAAATCTTCCCAACATCTATAAAATTTGACAAAGTATGGGCAATACATTTCAGGAATCATTTATATGACGAGAAATGTTGATGTTTCTATCCCTGTGATATTTCTGTGCTGTAAAGAATCATCTAAACTGGATGCTAATAATTGATGGGTCATAAAGTTAAAGGAATTTTAGAAAAACATCATCAGAATAGATACCAGGGGCAAATAAATACAAGTATTAAGAAACTGACCTAGAAAGAACATGTCAGTTAAGTGGTGACAGGTGGATAAACATTTATCTTCCCTATGGAATATGGAAAGGAATTGTTACAGAATAGTGGTGGGGATGTTTTCGGCTTCAACCAAGAGAAGACCCAGTTTAAAATGGCATAAATAAGCACACTAGCAGCAAACCCTCAGTGTTGCCAGGACTCTAGAACCTTGAGCTTTTTTCCCTCAGAATGGAAAGTTGGCAACAGGCTCATCAAGCATTACTTCATGCAGTAAGTTGTAGAGGCAGAAAGTGAACACTCTTCTTCCTTTATTTTTTATTTATGTGAGAAAAAGTTTTCTAAAAGTCTTCAGCAGGCTTTCCTCACATCTCATCTTCAAGGTAGTTGGACTAATCTGTGAAGTTAGCCTGTTATTTTCTGCTGTTTAGACTGAGCTCTTGTCAATAAGGCTCATGCTTTTGCATTATTTTGTAACCAGTAATGACAGTTGCATCCAAGTAGGCCCTGCGAAAGACGATGGTTCTTATTATTGCAGCCATTTTTTTGGAATAGATTGTCACTTATGAAGTGGAGTGATAGAGGCGAGTAGAAAAACTCTTCCAGCCTAAAATCATTCCCTTCTGCAGACAATAGCTTAAAATCTCCCTTTAGTTTAATGCTTTGATCCCTAGTCAAACAGAAAATGTTCCTTTTGCCTAGAACGGGCTATGGCTACTCTCAGAGGCCAGCTGAGCAACAGTAATGGGCAGTATGTGGCTTGGAGCACTTTTTCCTGTTTAAAATACAATGTAGAAGTCAGGGTCATCATGGAGCATTCAACTAAGTTAACTATATTGGCCAAAAGGGAAAAGGGCTGAAATATTAACTTCAAGGTCACTCAACCTAGGAATGAGATCCTCAGAGTTATCAAAGAACTGACAAATGTTGATCCGAGTCAATTAAGTGGGAAATTCAATGTTCATATTAATGTTCTGGGACCAAATTAAATCAAAGTAATTTACCTTACTAAGAAAAATTAACCCAGGAAGGTAAGTGGGATCATTAAGCATCTTTATCTGGGCAAAAGAACAGACAAGTCTTTTCATTGTTTCAATTAGAGGGGTAGCCTGCCCCTTTAACTCAGAAGATGAGAGGAGCTTTGGGGTTCATCTGCAGTGGGAATTATTTCATGATTACCCTGTGGTACAGCTTTTCAAGCTAAACATTTATGTTGGCTTTTTTTTTATGTGTAATCTCGTGATCTTGGAAATGAAGAATGTGGTTTTAAAAGAGCAGTAATTTATATAGTGGATAGCTTAATTATTCTTTCTATCACTTACCTAAGTAATGCATCAAATATTTTCTTTCAATGTGAGGGAGAATTTATTTTCTAAAGAACCTCCCTGTGAGATGCATAAATTATCATTGTAAGATATAATTCACTACTAAGCACAGTGAACTATAAATAGGTGACCCTTTTAAGAGATCATTTGGCAGAGTTTGAACTCTAGGTTAACTACTATTTGAGAAGTAATTATATATTTCTTTTTATTCATGTTTACATATCCTAAAATATGTTTAAATAGTAAATAAAAATATGTTTTACGTATCTTAAAATATGTAAAATAATTACATATCCTAAATGTGTTTCTGGATTAGATTTGCTAACAATGGTGCACACCTGTGAGCCCATTCCCCTATTCTCCACCTTTATCAATTCCTGGATTTGTGCCACCAATACTTTTTTTTTTTTAAATGAGTAAAAACAATTCAGTTGAAACACATCTGCCTCCCTGGTGACATTCCCCTTCCCTGATATCTTCCCCAGAGGTCACCATATACTTCAGTTGGATGTGCGCCATTCTCTATTATTGCTGCATTTGTATGTGTGCAAAAACAATTTGTAGGATTGTTTCAAAATTTATATCACATGGCCAAAGTAATTAAAAAACAGAAATTCGGAGAGGTTTTTCGAGAAATGTAGAGCACCAATAATAGCCAAATAACCAATTTACTTAATCTGATTTAAAAATCTACAATAATTGTGAGAAGGTGGAACTCAGGCAAGGATGAACGCATAGGCCTGAGAAGTTCAGTGAAGAGCTGAAAAACAGACCTGTACTCAATGTGCTAGATTGTTGACAACACTAGCCCTGCAGAAAATGACAAGAGGGAAAGTCTCTGCACACATGGAGCAGGGATAATTGGGTATCTATAAGGTAAAACTGAAACTTGACCCCATATTTCTAATTATTCAGAAATGAATTCCAGGGGGTTTGTAGATGTAAATGCAAAAGGGAATTTATTAGCTTGCTGCCTTTGAAAAACTCATTTCACCATGAGTGATTCTTTGATTCTTATTGGAGTAAATTGAATTGAGGAGATTGAACTAAATGAACTATGGTAATGTAAAATTAAAACCTAATTAAATGTCTGATCTTGAAAGTTTTGAAATGAGTATTTATTTAAAGTGGTTGCTATAAGTTTTTTGTAAAGCATTTTATCAAATTAGGGGTGCTTCCTTCTATTTCTAGTTTGCTAAGAGTTTTTTTTTTTATCATTAATGGATATTAAAATTTATCAAACCTTTTCATGTATTTTGAGGTGATCTTGTGAATTTTTTTGCTTTATTCTGTTACTGCAGTGACATTTAGTGATTGTGTTTTGAATGTTAAATCAATCTTCTATTCCTGAAGTATATATAACTTGGTTATAATATATTATCTTTTTATATAGTTGTGGATTCAATATACTAATATTTGCTTAAGATTTCTAAATTTGTGTTTAGGGATGAGATAGGACTGTAATTTTCTGTTATATTCTTCTCAGGTTTTAGTGTTAAGATTATGCTATCCTCATAAAACTAGATTGGAACTATTTCCTTTTTGTAATCTCTGGAAGAATATTTCAAAGACTGATGTTATTTCTCTCAAGTGTCTGATCAAATTATCAGTCAAATCATCTGGGACTTGGGGAAGTTTGAAATCATAAGTTAAATTTCTTAATAGGTTTTGCCCCATTCAGAATTTTCATTGTATGGCAGTTTTGACAATTTTTTTTTTCCTAGGAATCTATTTTATCTAAATTTTCAGATGTATTGGCATAAAGTTTTTTTAAACAATCTTTTATTATCCTGCCCTTGAAAATGTCATTTATTTATTTAGTGCTAGGGATTGAACACAGGGATGCTTTACCACTGAGCTACATCCCTAGTTCTTTTTATTTTTTTATTTTGAGACAGGGTCTTGCTAAGTTGCTGGCTGGGCCTGAATTTGTGACCCTCCTGCCTCAGCCTCTGAAGTCACTGGGATTACAGGTATGTGCCACCATACCTGGACATAATTTATTTTTAATTAGTTAACAGTAAACTTTATAACTCTTATCAAATTTTGAATTATCAAACCTTCTCTTACAGTTTACATTTCTTCATAATAAAGTATACCATTTGAACATTTTTTCTCTTGAGGGATTATAAGTGGTAAACCCTTTTTGTTCTTTGTATATTTGAAAATATCTTTGTTTTGCCCTCATTCTTCTTCCTTTTTTTAATTTAATTTTATTTTATGTTTTTTTTGTGTTGTTGTTGGTGGTGGTGCTTGAGATTTGTCTTAGGATCTTATTTATGCTGAGCACTGAGCTACACTCCAAGCCCTGTTACTCTTGTTGAATGATAATTTCGCATGGTATAAAATTCTTGACACAGTCATTTTTTCTTAGCTTTGAAGAAACAACTTCAGGCCTTTGTTCTAGAAAAGTCTGATCTTCATCAGTTGTTGTTTCTTTGTAGATAACAATGCCTTTTGCCTTAGGTAAAGTTTAAAGCTTTCTCTTTACATTTGATGTCCTCCAATTTTAATTTGATGCATCTTGATATAGATTCATCTTTATCCTGCTGAGTATTTGAAAAATACTTTTGTTCCAGAGATTTGTATATTTGCTAAATTATAGAGAAATCTGAGTTATTAGTGCTCCTTGATTAGTGCTTTTCCTCTATTCCCACCATTATCTTTTTCTGTTTCTCCTATAGTTGTATACTGGAGTTTTTTAAGTAAAATGAGTTCATACTCTGATTATGGACTTAATTGGTTTGTTTTTTCATATTATGATTTTTTTGTGTTTAAAATCTGTGTTTTCAAGATCATTTGAGCTCATGTTCATTACCCCTCTCCCATTTCTGCTCATTCAGTCGGTCATCTTTTCTACCAGTTTGTATGGCCTCTGCTTGCCCTTCATGTGCCCCATTGAGAACTGGTCGTTTAGGGACATGCTAGAGAGCCTGCCTCTTCATTATATGGTTACCAAGTCAATACGGGTTTGGCTCAGTACTTGACCAAGAGTATAGCGTGTTTCTTTTTCCGTAGTCCCACAGCATCCTACAAAGAAGAAGGTGATTCAGAGCATGAACTCACAGGTGCATCATCACAGGAAGTTGGAATGAGACCCTGAGGAAGAAGTTTCCTTAACATTTATGCTTTAGTCAGCTTTTTCATTGCTGTGAACAAAATACCCAACAAGAACAACTTAGAGGAGGGAATATTTGTTTAGGGCTCAAGGTATCAGTTGTCTCAGTCCATAGATGACCAACTCTGTTGCTCTGGGGGCCCAGGCTCATTTCTATTTTAGTCAGTCTTTGATCACTGTGACCAAAATACGCAACAAGAACAACTGAAAGGAGGAAAAGTTTATTTTGGCCCATGGTGAGCTGAGTCCATTGTTCTGGGCCCAATGTAAGGCAGGACATCATGGCAGAAGGGTCCAGGGGAAGAAAGCCAACCCATGGTGGGGTCGGAAAGCAGAGGGAAGAAAGAGGGAGATGAACCTTTCCAGAGCACACCCCCAGTGACCTGTCTCCTCTAGCTATACCCCTCCTGCCTACCATTACCACAGTCAGTCCATTCCAGTTTGAATTAGGTTAGGCTACGACTCTCACAGTCCAATGAGTTCACCTTGAATAATACCTCATTAACACAGGCTCTTTTCATCCTGTAGAACTGGAACTTGTACCCATTATATCCCCAGCCCCTGTAAACCACCCTTCTACTTTCTATGAATTCGACTCCTCTTGATGCCTCATATAGTAAACTCAGACAGTGTTTGACTCGGTGCAACTGATTTGACTTAGCATAATGTCCTCAAAATTCGTCTGTGTTGCAGTGGTGTCAGAATTTCTTTCCTATTTAAGGCTGAATAATTTTCCATTGTTTACCACATTTTGTTATTGACTTATCTGTCACTGATACTCTGGAATGCTGCTATGAACATGGATATGCAAATATCACCTTTTTATTTTTTTTAACACAAAAATTATACATAGTTATGGGTACTATGTGATGATTATACCTATATGCATGTGTAATGTTCAAATCGGGTAAGTATCTCTCCAAACATTTATTTTATTGTGGTGAAATGCAGATATCTCTTTGAATCTATGATTTTCATTCTTTTGGTATACTTAGAAGTAAAGCCTGTGATAATTCTATTTTTATACCATTTTACATTCTTGCCAAGAGCAAAGGATTTTACTTTCCCCCACATCCTCTTAAAAACTTATTTTCTGTTTCTTTTTTATAATAGCTATCCTAGTAGGTGTGAAATAAGATCTCCTTGTGGTTTAGATTTGTATTTCTCTAATGATTAGTGATGTTGGAAATGTTTTCATGTCCTTGTTAGCCATTTGTCTATCTTCGTTGGAGAAATGTCTATTCAAGGCCTTTGCCCATTGTTTTAATAGAGTTGTTTGTTTTTCATTGTTTTTATATATTTATTAAAGAAGTCATTTGCAGATTTTGCCATTTATTGCTAGAAATAAATTACTGGCAATACTGAAAACGTGGTCATCTGATTAGAAACTCTTTAAGTAGCACATTTAGAACATTACTGGCTAAAAGGTGATTGCTGTTATTTGTATGTGATTTTTGGGGTCCATTTTTTATTATCCATTTTCTAAATAAATATCTGTTTATTCTGTACAGCCTAGTATCATCACCCCACATCCTATATGCTAAGATTCCTGAGGTTCTGATGGAGTAGGAAAGAGTTGATTTTTAGCAGTTTTTTTTAAAAATTATGTATATGTTTGTGCTGGAGATGTACACCAGTAGTGGAGTACTTGCCTAGCATGCACAAAGCTATGGGTTCAATCCCCAGTACCACCATAAAATAAAAAAAAATAGGCATATGTTTAATCACACATGTGACACTCTAACCAGATTCATCCTACACACCATGTTTGAGTGTGTGTGTGGTAGGAGAAAAGTAATCTGGGATTTAGAAGCATTAATTTGTGGAACTCTTTAGCTAGCTACTACCTATTTTGTCCTGGTTCACTCACCTAAACACTCTTTCCACTGATAAAGTAAGTTCAGTCAGATACTCTGATTCATTCTCTCTCTCTCTCTCTCTCTCTCTCTCTCTCTCTCTCTCTCTCTCTCTCTCATCCCGGGAACTGAACCCAGGAGCACTCTACCACTTAGTTATATCTCCAGCCCTTTTTTTGTTTTGAGATAGAATCTCACTAAGTTGCACAGGCTGGTCTTGAAATATCATTTTTCCTTCCTCAGCCTCCCAAATCACTGGGATTATGGCCATGCACCACCATGCCTGGCTTTGGTCATATACTTTCAAAGGCCACTTTATATTCTATGATACTATATAAATGAGTAGGAGTTCCTTGTCTCCTCTACTGTCCAAGTCAGATTTTACTGTTCCTCATGACATTCATTTTGACTTAATCTTGCCAGTTTAAATTGTGTGTGTGTGTGTGTGTGTGTGTGTGTGTGTCTATGTGTGTTAGGGGGGAAAAATTCTATGGCTGTTCTTGGGACCTTATCCTTCAAGAAAAGTCCTGCCAGATGGTAGAAATACCTCAAAACAGATTTTAGATTTAAGATCCAGAAGAGCAAAAAGGCAATGATAAATGTGGTATCTGGGAAGGAGGAAGAAATCTTTAACTTTTAAAAGCACTTTCTCCAGGGCTGCTATTTATTAAGGAGCCTCAAGAGCAGCACCTCCTCAGTGTGGCCCTCCCTCCTTGCAGGTCCCTCTGCAGATGTAGTAAATGGATCATGTTTTCACCCTGGGTATTTTGCAGTACTGCCATCCTGCAGTGGTGTGGCCGTGTGTTCATAAAGACAGTATCTGTTGAAGCATCTCTTGGCCTCTCGTGTTTCTGCTTTCCATCTTACTGCCTCTATCCTTCCATATTACCGTCTCTGCCCCTCTTTGTGTCTTTTTCTATGTGACATTTTCTCTCACTGTCTCTGTCACTCATTTAATATGTGGTTCTGATTCAAGTTACATTGTCAGCAGAGCAAGGAAGAAATCCTCCCATGCTGCATGGAAATTACAAAGGAGTTATTTCCCTGCTGTTCATTGGAACCACAGTTGAAATGTGTGAAATTTGGTAGGATTTATCTCAAACACAAGAACATTATCAGTTATTCATTTGGAAAACATTCATGAGCATCTCCTCTTTTTCCAGACATCTCTGCCCTTGGATGGCTCATGCACATGGTGGATAGAGGGTCAGTGAGATGTGTAAGAGGTTTGATGAAGAAGGCAGCCTTCCTCGGGAGTCTGCACTGATTGGGGGAGAGTCAGACGGATGAAAGGGAAGCATGACAAAAGCCAGGTGGCATGATAATCCATGGTCTCTGGTTCATTTGAGGGTGTTTATAGGACATGAGCTGCAATAGGCTGGGAAATAGGGCAAGGGTGACTTGGGACTTGCAGCTTAGGTTTTGAATTTACTCTGGAAGGCAATTTGTAATACATCTGATTTCAGAATCAGATTTCCATGTTATAACCCAGTGCTGATAATATGGAGGATGGATTGGAGCCTTGAGGCTAGAGGTTCATTTGGGGCCTAGCACAGAAGAAAAGATGTGAGACTGAATAGGGTAGTAATGGAGATCAGAAGATAAGATTGGGGCTCAAGAGCTTGTAGGAGACAGTACTGAAAGGCCTTGGAGTCCTTTGAGAGACAGAAGTACAGTGACCATCTCGTTTATCTTCTAAATGGAAATCTGCCTTTCAGAGTTGAAGGGCACTGTTAATTACTACTGCATTTATAGGTGCAAACTGGGTCTGGCCTGGACATACTGGGTATGCCCTTACTGCAAGTAAGAAGCGGGAAGAAAGGTGATTCCCAAGAATGAAAAATAGGAGAAAAACCAGATTTGAAGAAGGGAATGATGAATCCAGTTTTGATCCACTGAGTACATGAGTATAAAAATTTATGCTTTGTTCTCGTCATCATCTTTGTTTCAAGTGGCTCTGTCTTTAGTTGAGCATGTGATTCCAGATGAGGCTGGGCCCAGGTGATAAATCAGGCCACAGCAGAAATGAGAAGTTGGAATATTGGTGTTTCTTGTAGGGGGTGGGGAGTGAGTCAGAGTTGAACCTGTTAAGAGGGTGATCTGGGGCAGTTCAAGTTTGGGGAGGTGATATCATTCATTGCCCAGGGATATGTACTTGGTGAGCAGATGCTAACATGGGTTGGTGCTGAAAAAAATGCTGCACAGGGGTCAGAGTGCAAAGGCCAACAAATAAAAGTATCCTCCAGAAATGAAGACTTAAAAGAACAAAGGTAGGGTGGGTAGAAGAGGGATTGCAGGGCCAGATATCTATTTCTTCACCTCTGGGGCCTGTTCAGCTCACTAGACTGTCACTATTACTCCCTAAAGAGGCTTCAGACTCTTGAACTGACTAAGGACAGTTACATAAATGCTAATCATCATGGAAGGCTGACCTCACATTCTTTAAAAAAAAAAAAAAAAGATTTAAGCTTTTGATGTTCTTTTTCTTCAGATGTTTCTGTATGTTAAACAGAAAATATTTTTTCTTTGACCAAGGACTTAAAAATGAAGGAAAACAAATTAGAATAATATTCCAGTAATGCTGCCCTCATTGAATGTCTAGAATATCTTCCTAACGTGGTTATTTTGGTGGAAAGGTGAGGAAATGGAAGAAAAGATGATACTGAGAACTGACTTATATTTTTTAAGGTTTTGACAATCTTGAGTATTATGGTATGCCCATTGCATTGTGATGCAGTGGTAAGAACCATAACATCTTCTCTTTATTTCACTCTTCTGGACTTAAATTTGCATCTTTTTAAAAAAGATACGTATTTTTAAAATATCTTTAATTTTTTATTTATTTTTTTGTGATGCTGAGGATCAAACCCAGTGCCTACCACTGAGCCACAACCCCAGCCTTAAATTTACATCTTTAACATTGTATTACCATAATTTTTGCATCTTCTAAAGGTAATTTAGTTGCCCTCTTTTCACCATTCAGATATCTAGTTTTGTGTGGGATTTTTTACTTCTTCTCACCCAGTTTCCTGATTAGCACCTTGTTAACTACACACCTGCCTCACAGAAATTGCATTTAACCTTTTTCAAGGAAAAAAAAAAGGGAGAATGGAAAACACATTCTTGCTTACAGATTAATTCAGGCTCAGGAAGTAGTGCCTCTGGGCATGGAGCCTCGCCCTCATGGCAGAACCTGGTTGTTTAGCACATTCTAAGAAGAGCTAAAAGGAGAGGAATCCTTGGCAGGCTCCTCAGGCAGGGACAACATCTGTACAGACCTACAGCTGTTCAGGCTCTTCCAGAACCAGAAGCCACGCCTGTTGGGTGAACTTTTTTCTCCATCAGTTGTTACCTGTTTCTTCGTGGAAGTTGCCCTAAGCTGCTTCCACAGCTTTGCCACTCTGAAACAAGTTTCATTTATCTTCTCATCCTGACATTAGCTTTATTTCCTAGTACAGGAGAAATAAATAGATTCACTGGCTGTTCCATTTTCAGATTTTTCATGAAGACGTAACTTTATACTCAAATGGTTATTCATTTTTATACTTACTTTCACATGCTGCATCTATTAAAGGCAAATATGCAACATTAGTATGTAAATTGAACTTGCACGCTGAACAAATTAGGTAGAGCCTCCACCGTTATTTATTGACTAATTAGGTTTATTGTAATCAGAGGACAACCTATAGAAATGTGTAAGACCATGCACAGCGGGCCTGCTTGGATAGCAGCAGATGTCAATTTCATTTTGGTCTGACTTAATTCATTTCTCCTTTGTGACTTATGGTTGTAATACCTTCATTTCAAAATGATTTAGATGCTTACATTGCTATTAAGTAATAATAGATAATTTAATGGAAAAGATTGGTGAATCATTTAAAGAAGAAAATCACAAAGCACACCGAGAATCTTACCCATTTTAACCCAATTTAAACATTCCACAGTGTTATACGTATATCAAAATAGCACCATGTACCTCATTAATATGTATAATTTTTATATTTTGTGTATTAAAAAATAAAGGGACTAGCTGGGTATGGTGGCACAGGTCTGTAATCCCAGCGGCTCAGGAGGCTGAGGCAGGAAGATCACGAGTTCAAAGCCAGCCCCAGCAAAAGTGAGGTGCTAAGCAACTCAATGAGACCCTGCCTCTAAATAAAATATAAAATAGGGCCAGGGATGAGGCTCAGGGGTCGAGTGCCCCTGAGTTCAATCCTTGGTACCAAAAAAATAAAAAATAAAGGGACTGGGGGTGTAACTGAGTGGCAGATACTGCTTAGCATGGGCAAGGCACTGAGTTCAATCCCTAGCATCCAAAAATTAATTGATTAAACTTAAATGAAAAAAGAATTACCAAAAAAGCCCAAAAGTGTCTTACCCCTCAAGTCAACAGAAAAAGGCTGGGGGTACATAGCTCAGTGGCAGTCTGCTTTTGATTAGCATGCTGGAAGCCCTAAGTCCCATCCCCAGTACTTAAAAAAAAAAAGTAATTAATAAAAAGAAAATTTTAAAAAAACAGAAGTCAAAGATAAAGGCCCCAGGAGACCTTTGTTAGGATTCTCCAAGGTCAGACTCTTTCTCTGGAGCCTTCTTCCTGAAAAACTCTTGCCTGCTCCCCACAGTCTCATCTGATCACCCTCCTTCATGGCCTAGCAGGTCTCACCCCTGAAGGGGTCTTTCTCCTCAGCAGCCTGGGAAATTGCTCAGGTGCCACAGTTGCTTGACCTATAAAGCAAGAACAGAGCATTTCCACCTGACTGAGCGTGTTGGCTTCACAGCCACACCTGGATCGCCGTTCTTTGGCTGCAGATCTCTCACACCACAGTCCTCCATCCTTCTGGGTCCCTCCAGTCCCTTTCCGCTGTCTTTGGCGTCCTCTTGCTCTCCGCCTCTTGCCAGGTCTGCCTGCATTCCCCGCACCAGCCTGAACCATGGGTCCCTACTTCTGTGTTTCTCTCCACTAGCTCCCTCAGCTCCCTCACCCTCTCATTTCTGCCAGCTTGGTCAGGCCTCTGTCCTATGGCAACCCCCAAATTAACCGTTTTCCAGTTTGGACATGCTGAACACACCTTTAAAAAAAAAAAAAAGACAGCTGATCAATCCCTTTTCAAACATTGATTTCCCACTGTGGGCTTGTGAGTTGTAGGTTTGTGAGGCAGCTCCTCATTCTACCTCCTCTTTTCACGGGAAGAGTCTAAGGTCATCTGGCATGGATCCCTCCTCTTTCCCCTTCTCCATTTCTCTTCTTTTCTTTTTCTGTATGCCTCTCCTCGTCTTAGACATACCCAATCGGTATCTTTGGGGATGAGACCAGAAATCTGCATTTTACCATACTCCCAATGGTTCTTTTGTGCCTTGAAGTTTGAAAACCCCTAGCCACACTCTTGGAATAACCACCTAACTGGCTTTCCCAAACCTGGTTCCCCATTTCCAGCCATCAACCCCCATATCATGATTATACTATCTTGTTTTAACCTTTTCAATAGATCCCTGTTGCATACAGAATGGATCTTGAACCCCTTTGCATTTTATCCAAACCATTTGTTCATTAAATATTACTTCTTCTCCAGTCTCTTTTGCCCTGACTTCCATATGCCCAGTTTTTGACAGTCACATGGATCTTCTGTTCTCTGACCTGAATTATTTATTGATGCATTGATTCAACATCTATTTGGAGTGTCTATTGTGATTCCCAGTTTGTGCTCAGCTGTCTCTTAGGTATTTTAATGTGCCTTCATGATTGTTAGACAAATTTTGTGTTTTGTGGGTTCATCACAAATGCTCTGCATCTGGACAGAGGGCTGGATTATAAGAGCATATACAGAATGTGTGCATCTGACAGTCTGTGGCTACCACCTTCTATCCAGTTGAGTCACTGTTGATTTCTCTATTATTACTTTTGTATTTAAGGAAAGAAATAATTATACTTAGGACTTATGCATTTCACTATATGTAGATTTTTGTCGTCCCCCTACCAAAAAAAAACAAACAGGATTGTCACAAAAAATTTATTGAATTCTTAATCATGAGGGTCTTTTTTTTAACAATGGTGTGGGTTGGCCCTTCTGAAACTACCTTCTATTTATTCTAGCTTGAGCAAAGGCATAAATATATTGAGGATAACGGAGTAAGTTTTCTCAATGTTTGAGAAGGGAATTATAGATATGGAAAAAAGAAAGGCAAGAATTAACTCTGATTCTTAGATTAGAATCAGAACTATTGGTATAAATTCATGAGTTTTTATATAGAAAATGTAAGAGGGAGAGACAGAGTCAGAGAGAGAGAATGTGGGTACGGGTGTGTGTTTCCCTCCCCTAGTTCTGCCCATTGGGGTAACTAGAAACAGCTGCAGCACCGAAAGCATGGCCAGGGCAGGAAAAATTGAAGATGACACAAGCCTGAAATATCTTTTTGAGCTCAATATGATTTATGATCTTTTTCTATTTCTCCCTTCACAATAATTTCTGAAGGATTTAATTACATTCAATTTTTTTCTTTAAACTGTTCGCAAAACTATAGGGAGCAAAACCATGGTGTCTCCAATAAGCATGGATCCAGGAAGTAGGATGAATGGATATCTAGTACTAGCTTGGATCAAAAAATAACTCGTTATTTGTATCTTTCATTTTCAACAAGAATCTTAGTTGATGTTTCTTGAAATTTGATAATGTTTTCATTCCATCTGGTTAAAAATGAATAGCACTTACCTCCTCTGGTGTCTCCCCCAGCAGTTTCTTCCTCAGCATGTGTTTGGTGCTAGTGCCCAGTAGCAAGTTCTCAGCCAGGGCCCCAGACCTCAGCTCCCTAACCCACCCACAGCAGCTCAGATTGGCCCATTGTTGCTGGACAGGAACTACTTACTACCCTAGAGAGGGAATTCTGGACTGCATGAGGTTTTGCTCAGCCAGACTTGTCTTCACAGCGACCAACCCGTGTGTCACTCTGAAAATAGCTATAAGAAGTCTGGGCAGGGGTGGGTTTGGGTGGGGGTGCAGGCTTTAAGAACTTTTTCAATTAAAAGAAAACAGTAATTTACAAGAGAAATATAAAGTAAGCAAGAACAAAAGGGTGGTAAGACATGAGCTCCAAAGCAGAACGCCTGAATTCAAGTCCCAGCTCTACCAACTTACTAGTTTTATGATTTCTTGGCAGCTGTAGTCCCATCTGTTTAATGGGAATAATATTAATTCCTACCTGTAGGATAAAATTGTTGTGAGCGTTAAAAAGAGTTTAAATACAATTGAAATCCTTAACACAGTGCCTGACATGGAAAATGTTAAATAAATCTTAACCAGTATAGCCATAAATGTTCACGTTTGTATATTAAACACTTTGCACATATTTAAGTGAGAATGTTCAGGGCTTAAACAGAAAATTGCCTCCTGTCCTATCATAAAAGTTATTATATAAATTTACAGGTAACTATATCAAAACACTTTTTGATACCTCTCTTCAATAGAAAAATAGAAAAACCAATATTTTTCCTTTGTCCATTAGAAGATACTTTGCATTATATGTGGAATGTGTGCATCTGACAGTCTGTGGCTACCACCTTCTATCCAGTTGAATCACTGTTGATTTCTCTATTATTACTTTTGTATTTAAGGAAAGAAATAATCACAATGACAACATTGCCACTCATTGACTGATGAGGAAAATAAAACTGACACATGCCTGCAAATCTACTTAAAATAAAATGGCTTCTTTTGTTTGTTTTTGTACACTGGATTGAACCCAGAGGTGCTTTACCTTTGAGCTACATCCCAATCTTTTTTATTTTATATTTTGAGAAAAGGTCTCACTAAGTTGCTGAGGGACCCATTGTGTTTCTGAAACTGGCCTTGAACTTGTGATCTTCCTGCCTCAGCCTCCCCAGTTGCTGGGATTATAGGCAAGCATCATCATTCAATTTATTTTTTTTAAAAAAAATACTACCCTCCCATTTGGAATCAAGGACTTATCCTATCTTGCTTTGTTGTTGTTATTTTTTCTGCCATTAGTTTCATCCACTTTTTTTTTTTTTTTTGTCAGAACATAAGAGCAATAGAAAGAAAGTGTGGAGCTCAAGATGATTTGTTTTTCTGGATTGTGTTAACCTCCATTTTTCATTTGAAGAAACTGAAGCTTCAAGGTGAACGAATGTACTGTAACTCAACTCAAAAGGCTACCACACAAAAACAAAGTACCCCTGTCCTGTCAATTTCACCTTCTAAAGCCCAGTTGTCCAGTGTCCAGCAACATTGTCCACCACGTGGCTCTACAGCCACTGAAGACTGAGTTTCTCTGTTAAATGGACATAAAACATCCTCGATTTGTATCATGGGAATAGCTGAGATCTTGCCTTTAAAGTCACTTTGTGTACAGGGACAGTTGAATATGCTATCTCCATGCGAGTTATCATTGTGTTCCTAGAAACTGTCTTTCATGACAAGAAGGTTGGGAAAACCATTCTTAAGAAGAGGCCTCACCCTTCCTGTTCTAGGTAGTCTTCTTACTTCCATGGGATACTGCTGTCTAGCTCTATTACCAGCTGTACTTATAAATATCTGTCAGTATGTGTAATTAGCGGAAAGCGTAGGCTGCCAGAAACTGCATTTGTTTAGTATGAAGGATAAACAGAACCATTGGGGAACTTGTCTATTCGTTGGCTCTGGAAAGTTATCCTTCTGTATGCATAAAATTAAGTCAAGGATTTACAGCAGCATAGCAGAAGAGTTTACAGGAAGCTAAAAGGGGCCACAGTAGTCATTTTAGAGGTTTACAACCTTAAAGGTGTGCAGAATGATTGCAGTCAGGGACCCATTTCACAACTGGATTTGCAGCATCCACTCTTCACCATCTATTTATGGGGAGCCTGGTGTGTGCCCAGCACTGGAGATGGCCCCTGCCTCAGAGAATACCTGTGCTGCTGGGGAGAGAAAACCACTGCACAAAAAGCAGTTTCAGGACAGTTAGTGCTCTTTTGACTAGAAATACAAATGGAAATTAAAATCAAAATACACAAATATGGAGAAATGAAGGAATCCCATGACCAGCAGAAAGTAGATTTTAAAAAGCATTTTAATTAATTACGTTTTGCTTTTTGTTAAAAACCAAAAGCAGTCATGTATCCAACCTGTAAGTGCTGCTGCTGAGGACGACACCAGTGTGTTGCTGAACATGATCCCTTGGGGCGCCATCACTCCTCAAGTCTTTCAGTTTCTAGGCAGATATGTGAGAAGTGCTGCATGTGCTCATTAATTGTTCTGAGCTCTGGGACCCTCCTCCAGCCAACAGCTGCTTTGTTGAGACTGTTGTTAATCCCACAAATGAAGGACAGGGTTAGGTGGCCTACTGGTGTACACTGAGCCCTGGAGTGTTTTTCCCTGAAGGAGCTTTTAAAAATGATCGCAGCAAGATATTTCCAGCTCACATTTCCTTCAACAAATCAGCCTCAGAACCAGATGTTCATATTATAACTACAAATAGTGTTAACTTTTAATTAGCATTGTGTACCCACAGTGACTGTGCAAAGTACTATTCATGTCCTTTCTATAATCTTTACAATAACACCATAAAGAAAGTACTTAAGAGTATCCCTGTTTTGCACATGAGAAATTGAGATTTAGAGAATTAGAAGTTTTTCCTAGCTTATACAACTATCAGATGTAACCATATAAAGTAGCTTTGGGGGCATTGAAAAACATTCACTTATTTATAATTTTATATGGTCCAAGCTGACAATTTGTGGCAGAGCCTTTGCTACAGAATAATGAAGTTTTTTTGTGAATGCTGTTGTAAAACTCTTTACAACTAGACTAACTTTTAGTCAGATCTCACAAGACTTTTTTTAAAATGACCTTTTTCAAAGTTTAAAAAAAAATGCACTATCTTTCAGCAAACTGGGATAGTCCTGTACATTAGTTAAAAGTATGAGACACAGAATAATGAAGTTTCTACTGGCCTTGCAGACAAAACAGTGTTCAACTTGCAGATTCCATGATGTACTGTATTGGCTTATTTTTGACAGCTTGAGTATTTTCAAAGCAGTGTAAGCAGTACAGCTCACATAGAGCTATTTGAGGTGTATTAAATGAGTGCTTGGCCAAGCCCAAGGGGATTTAAGAAATAATTGTACTGCAGTGTCTGCTGATCTCCAACCCGCCTTCATTCATTAGGAGATCTTGTGACACTCTTTAAACAAGCATCTCACCAATGGATGGGTGTTCTCAGGTTTGAAAAACAAAAGTAATTGTAAAAACAAAATGGTTCAGTTTGCCAAATGTATCACTTCTTCCTTATCATCTGTGAAATGAGAGAAATTAGAATAAAGAAGAATATTTCTATCTGGATTACATTCACAGATCTCAGGGTCCCAATGTTTATTGAATACCTGCTGTAGGTGCAACCAAGTGAGCAGCATTTTGTAGGAAGTCAGAAGAATCCTACATGCTTAAGTAGACCCACCTGCTGCCTCAGTTTCCCCATTTATAAAATGATAAATGTGGCTCTACTTCCAGACAATTTCATTTCTATGGCAGCTTAAAATTTCCCAGGGAAACATGGATGCCATTCACATTATTAATAAGTCAATCTGTTCAGTAACAGAAATTAATTCATCCTTTCTATATTCACAGTTAGGATTATTTGTTCTTTTAACAGATCTTTTTATCTTGCTTTCAGGCACTGTTTTACACCCTTTATATAAAAAGCCTTTTACACAGGTGCAGTACTATAAATGATCCCACTTTACAGATAAAAAACTGAGACCTAAAAAGGTTACATAATGGGCCACAGCATGTGGTGGAGCCAGGGTTGAGCTCAGCTGGTCTGGCTCATACTGTGTGCACTTGATGACCTTGTAGTCTGTTTTGTTCCAGGGCAAGTGGCTGTTTCCACTGGGGGGGGGAGGGTCCTGTGTTGAAAGGATATCTGTTTGTCTTCCTAACCCTGAGACATTTTATACTTCTGAGGAAATTATCGCTGCTGTCTTAGAGCTAAGTGGCCTTTTCATCAATTGGTGGTGGTATTCAAAGGCAAAAGTGGGATTTTTTTTCAGGGGATATCTCTGTGGAACCACCAGCAGCTCTAGGTTTCCCCCATCCCTCCCCCGGCCCGAGGCCTGCACATGCAATTGTGCACACACCCACACACACTGCACACACCCGCACACTCCCACACACTCACACTGGCCTTGAGTAGGCACATGAAGGTCCTGCTGACCCTGAATTCCTCTTGACAAGGTGAGAAGATGGACGCAGCTGTTGATACTACTCTGATCAGTACCCTACTTTCTCTCTCCCTTTATTTTCATAAATCCATTCACCCCTCATGTGAGATATGGCAGAATTCACCAAACTCCCAAAAGGAATTGGGTAATGTTTGTAGCAGCAGCATCCCCCGTGCCCCCCACCATTGAAACAAACAAGCAAATGTCTAGATTTGACTTTTCAACAAACCTCTGCCAGTCCACTTGCAAATGATGACTACTCTACATGGAAATTTTATATATTTTTTAAATTATTTTAAAGGCCTTTTGAAGTTAACGCTCCCTCCTACCCTCCGATTTTTCCTTCCCTCCTTTCCTGTCTCCCTCCTCCCTTCCCTTCTATTTCCTTCTGCTCCTTCTCTCCCCCCCCCCTTTCTCTTCTACCTCCCTCCTCCTTAGGTGTGCGCATGTGCATGTTTGTGTGCCTGTACACACAATGTTCTTAGTGTTTATTTTTCCATGTATTCATTGGTGTATTATAATTGCACATAACGGTGGATTCATGTTACCTATTTGTGTGTAAACACAATGTAGTTATTTGGCCAGACCATTCTCCTGTTATTTCTCCTTTCCCTTCCCTCCCCCCTCCCCCAGTTTTTAGTGGTCTCCCTTTGATTTTCATGAGACCTCCATCTCGGGCATGTGTATTTTGAATGCATCCTTGGGGAAAAGACCACGTTATGGCCTATCACAGGCATATTTCCTTGATGGCTATTTTATCAGCATGTTTTTGTTTTTGTTTTAACCTTCCATACATATGCATCTGCCCTCAAATAGCATTTAATGAAGAAGTCTTTGACATAAATCTCTGGAAACAAAAGCTACTTTATATATCATGTGCACAGAAAGCGTCCAGGAAAGCTCATCTGTGAAATGCAGAAATAGGAACCAGAGGGCTGTGTTTGTGCATGTGCCCGAGAGTGGGGAGATAGCGATGGTGTTAATAAAATTCTGATTTTCAGTTCCTTCTTCTCTGATCAGAATAAGAATTAGGTTATGCGGAAACTAAATGACAAGAGCAGCACAGGGAAGAAAAATGCTTTATTTTTATTACTGTAATATCCTTCTTCCAATATTCTTTTTCATACTAAGAAAGAGTGCTGGGGATCTTTAGGAATAACTCTATATAAAAAGAAAGCAGAATTGTGCAAGGCAAGTAAATATTTACTCTTCTTCAGACTAAAAATAAAAACGTCCACATTTCTGTCTTATTTTGATTTTTCTTTAAATGTGTAATTGAGGGCTGGGTTGAGGCTCAGTGGCAGAGAGCTTGCCTAGCCTGTGTGAGGCATCGGTTTGATTCTTAGCACCACATATAAATAAATAAAATAAAGGTCCATTGATAATTAAAAATATTATTTATTTATATATATATATATATATATATATATATATATATATATATATATATCATTGAAATAAAAATGTATGTATTCAAGGTATAGAATGTGATGATTTGATAGGCATATACACTGTGTAGCCATTACCACAATCAGATGGATATGTTTTTTACCACTCAGAGTTACATTTTTGTCTCTGTGTTTATGTGACAAGGACACTCAAAATCTGCTTTTTATCAAATTACGAGTAAACAGTACAGTGGTATTAACTGTAGTCACCACGCTGCATAAAGATCCCCAAAACTTATTCATCATATACCTGGAAGTTTGCACCCTCTGGCCGGCATCTCCCCTCCCCATTCATGCCCCAGCAGCCACCTTCCTACTTCCTGCTTCTGTGAGTTCAGCTGTCTTTAGATTCCACATGTGAGCCTTCTGCAGCATTTGTCTTTCTGTGTCTGGCTTATTTTGCTTGGCATAAATGTCTTTCAAGTTCACCCATGTTAATCACAAACAGCAGGAGGTCCTCCTTTTGTGGCTAAGCAACATTCCATGGCATATTTGTATACTGCGTTTTATCCGCTCACCCATTGATGACACTCAGATTGTTTCCATAGCTTGGCTTCTGTGAATGATGCTGAAATGAGTGGGGGGGGGGGCGCACATTATCCCTTCCAATTCCTGATTTGGTATGTACTCACAAGTAGGATTGCTGGATCATACAGTAGTTCTCCTTTTAATTTTTTAGGGACCTCCACGGTATTTTCCATAAGGCCTGTACCAATTTATAGTCCTATGAACAGTGAATAAGGTTTTCTTTCTCACTGTGCCCTGTCCCCACACTAATCTTCTTTCTCCTTGTTAATAGCCATGCTGACAGTTATGAGGTGCTACCTCACTGTGGTTTTGATTTTCATTCCCCTGATGATTAGTGGTGCTGAGCACCTCTTCATGCACATGTTGGCCATTTTCTGTGCCTTCTTTGGAAAAGTATCTATTTAGGTCTTTTGCCTAAATTTGGTTATTTTTTTTCCATATTGAGTCTTTGTATATTTTGCATAGTAACCACTTATTATATATATATATATATATAAAGAGGAAAAAGAAAAATTCTGATATTCCTAAATTTCATTACAAAGGCCAGATAACAAACAGATAAGGGAAGTTAATCAATCACCAGCTGCCAAATAAACTGTGTATGTTGAAAACTTGATTTCAATCCCATCATAACTCCAAGAGCCCCTGTGTCCTGTTGAAGTACGAACTTTTCAGACCGCTAACTCCAGGCAGACCCCCAAAGTTTATAAAAATGCTCCGAACTTTGGTCCAGTGGACATTTTCCAACTGTTACACAGCCCTGTGGGAAGTTGTCTCAGGACCTGTTCCTTTTTATTTTATTTTTTTTCCAATACCTATAATGGCTCAACATAAACCCTTTTACTTCTAAGATACTTTGTCTGTCGAGTTTTGATTTAACAACAGCTTGCAAGTATTTTCCCCCTTATATATATAGGCTGCCTTTCGATTTAGTTGACTTTTTCTTTGCTGTTCAGATGTAGTCACACCTGTTTTGGTTTTGTTGCCTTTGCTTTTGGTGTCATAGCTAAAACATCATGGCCAAGATCAGTGTCAGAAAATTTTATTCCTAGGTTTTCTTATGGAGGCTTATGATTTCAGATCTTAAATTATGTCTTTAATCCATTTTTTTTTATTTTTTTATTTTTTTTTAATTTTTTATTGTTGGCTGTTCAAAACATTACATAGTTCTTGATATATCATATTTCACACTTTGATTCAAGTGGGTTATGAGCTCCCATTTTTACCCCATATACAGATTGCAGAATCACATCAGTTACACATCCATTGATTTACATATTGCCATACTAGTGTCTGTTGTGTTCTGCTGCCTTTCCTATCCTCTACTATCCCCCCTCCCCTCCCCTCCCCTCCCCTCTTCTCTCTCTGCCCCCTCTACTGACATTCATTTGTCCCCCTTGTATTATTTTTCCCTTTCCCCTCACTTCCTCTTGTATGTACTTTTGTATAACTCTGAGGGTCTCCTTCCATTTCCATGCAATTTCCCTTCTCTCTCCCTTTCCCTCCCACCTCTCATCCCTGTTTAATGTTAATCTTCTTCTCATGCTCTTCGACCCTACTCTGTTCTTAGTTACTCTCCTTATATCAAAGAAGACATTTGGCATTTGTTTTTTAGGGATTGGCTAGCTTCACTTAGCATAATCTGCTCTAATGCCATCCATTTCCCTGTAAATTCTATGATTTTGTCATTTTTTAATGCAGAGTAATACTCCATTGTGTATAAATGCCACATTTTTTTTATCCATTCATCTATTGAAGGGCATCTAGGTTGGTTCCACAGTCTTGCTATTGTGAATTGTGCTGCTATGAACATCGATGTAGCAGTGTCCCTGTAGCATGCTCTTTTTAGGTCTTTAGGGAATAGACTGAGAAGGGGAATAGCTGGGTCAAATGGTGGCTCCATTTTGTGTATGGTATAAGTATTCAAGTTCACTTTTTTTTGCATGTGGATATCCAGTTGCCCAGAAACCATTTTTTGAAGAGACTGTTCTTTCTCTCTTGTATATCCTTGCCCCCTCCCCACCAAAAGAGATTAGTTGACCATGTATATTTGGGTTTATTCCTGAGCTCTGTGTTCAGTTCCTTTGGTCTGTATATCTGTTTCTAGGCCAGCACCATTCTTTTTAGATTATCATAGCTTTGTAATGTAGTTTGAAATCAGATAGTATGATGCCTTTAACTTTGTTTTTTTTATTCAAGAATTCCTTGACTATTTGTGGTCTTTTGTGTTTACATATGAATTATAGTGAGGTATATTTTTGTGAAAAATTTTATTAGAATATTGATGGAGTTTGCATTGAATCTATGAACCACTATTGGTTATAAGGGACTTGTAACATACTCATTATTCCAGTCCAGGAGCACAGGATAATTTTCCACTTATTTGTGTCTTCTTCAGTTTGTTTCATCAGTATTTTATAATGTTCAGTGTGCTCATCTTTCAGCTTCTTGGTTTAATTAATTCCTATGTATTTTATTCCTTTTGATACTATTATAAATGGGATTTTTTTTTTATTTCTTTTATGGATAGTTTGTTGTTAGTATACAGAAACATCACTGGTTTTGTGTGTTGATTTTATATCCTACAAATTCACTGAATTCATTTATTGGTTATATAACAGTTTGGGGATGGATATTTTAGGGTTTTCTGTATATAAGGTCATGTCACTTGCAAACAGAGATGGTTTAAAGTCTTCCTTTCCAATTTGGATACCTTTTATTTATTTTTCTTATTTTGCTTTGCCTGGACCTTCTACTACTTCTTTGAATAAAAGTGGTCAGAGTGGGTATTCTTGTCTTATTCTGATCTTAGAGGAAAAGCTTCTACCTTTTCAGGGTAAAACACAGACTCAGGAGGCTGAGACAGGAAGATTGAGAGTTCAAAGCCAGCCTCAGCAGTTTAGTGAGGCCCTAAGCAACTCAGTGAGACTCTGTCTCCAAATAAAATGCAAAATAGGGCTGGGGATGTGGCTCAGTGGTTGAATGCCCCCGAGTTCAATGCCCAGTCCCACCCACCCCCCCAAAAAATAAGAATATTGACCTTTAATTTTTTTCTTCTTTTCTTTTTTATCTGCCTTGGTATGAGGTTAATGCTGGCCTTGTAAAATTAATTTGGAATTATTCCTTCCTCTTTAATTATTTTGGAAGAATTTGAATGGCATTGATTCTTTAAGTGGTTAGTAACTATGTTCCGGTATTAAAGACTGTTATTAATTAGGATTGGCTCCTTGGTATACTAAAATTTTAGTAGTTCTAATATGGTTAAGCCATATTGGACAGATGACTTGTAATATACTGGCTTTAAACCTCTGTTGATTGAGGAATAAGATTATTCAAAACGTATGGCCAATTGATGATTATATGATATAACCACATGAATAATCTTCAAATGATTAATAAATGGGAAAAATACTTTTAATATTTAAAATGTACTAAATTAGTGTTTACTCTCTTCATTAGTATCTGGCAGTCCTTAAGGATATATTTTGGTGAAAAGAATGGGTTAATGTACTATCATTTACTTGGTATCTTTTTGAACGTGGTCCATTTACCCTTTTTCGGACCTAATTTTCTTCATAAAATGGGAACACAGCAATTGCTGTTCTTAAAAGCTCATGTTGAATAATATGTGAATTGGTGAACATAAAAATATCATACATGTGTAAGATTGTTTTTTATTATATTAGTATTTTAGAAGTTGTTAACAAAAATTTCAGATTAGTAGATTCATAATACAGGATTTATTTTAATTAAGAATATTTCAGGTTGGTGAGAAAATAGTTGGATCATAAGCTAGCAGATTTCAGTAAATGAAACATAAGATGTGCAAATATATATTTTTAAAAATCTATATTGCTCAATCATAATTAGAAGTTTTAATTTTTCTTGTTCCAAAACCCATTCTTTACACTTCTATATATTTCTATGTGGATGATTTCATGACTAAATTTGGTATCATGGCCTCCCTCGCTTAAAGATTTATAAAGCCCATTAGTTTTTATGAAGATTTTTGAGACGCCCAACAATAAGAAACCTGAAACTAGCATTTCCAAGACTTGGAAACCTCTTTACAGAGAGCATCTGTAAACCTTCTTTCTATCCAGTGACCCATGCTGTCTCAAGTGGGGACATTGAGTTCTGAAGGTGTACTGCCCATTCAGATCTCCCTGGTGTGATCTTGGGCTAATTATACTAAACTCTCTAAGAAGAGGATATTCATATTCATAGAGTTGTTAAATGGGATAATATATTTATTTAATACATGTTAAATTATATACGCAAATTACGAGATAATATGTTTAATCACTCGTAAAACTCTGATTTTGATCCTGTAAGGTAAGGCACTTGAGGGCAAAAGTCATGGCTGGACATTTATTCTCCAAGGAAAGCAACAGCCAGGATGGGTGCCCCCCCCCCCCACCCCTTTGTAAAGCGTGGTCCCTGAAGTCCTCCCCAGAGCAATCTTTTCCTTCCTGTTCTTAGTATCTGATTTAGAGCTGAGAGCCACTATTTGAAATGTATGCATGGGCCAGGGAGTGAATGGGAGGAAGTTAGGAGCCATGGGGAAGAGGTAGGGTTGTGGGCAATAGGGCATCGCCAGTCCCTTTTGATTTGCTAACATAGGAAGTCCAAGTCCAGGGCTACCCCATGTACTTCTGAAGATAAGTTAGAAACCCGGATAATGTTAAATTTCCTGATTTTCAAGTATAAACAAATCATTCATATTAAAGCACAAAGCAACACAAAAGCCCCTGAACTGTTGATTTGCATTAAAAGCAAAGCCTTAGGCACCTCTGCCAAAGAAACCAGGCCACTGTCTTCTCCCTCCCCAGTTGTCTTGCCCACTTTTTGGCTTTTCTCTGACATCTGCCCTTTCCCTTTGCTATCTTAAACTGGGGGGTGCCAATGGATTTTCTCCCTTTCCTCTGAGTACTCCCTGCCCAGTAATCTCCATTTATTGCATTGCCCACTAGATGCCAGACTTTATGGTTGTCTTTTTTTTTTTTTTTCTTAACTCTGTGTTAACACTGTAATCCCTGGGTGGCCTTCAAGGCCTTAAGAGTTAAATCTGAGACTGAGGTCCAACTGTGTCCTAAGGCCACTGCAGCCTCTTTCTCTACACCTTTATATCCATACCATGGGCACAGGGATCACCTCAAGATCTGCTTTCTGGAATGAATACTCTGTCAAACCAAACCTTTCTTGATAGCATCTCATGACAGTTTTAGGTCAGTCTTTACTGTGCTGCTTCTTGAGACTTACACAGAAAACCAGCCCTTGCTCGCCACCCTCTGTCAGGTGTTTCTCAGCCCCATGAGGAGCTTTATCTTGTTTGTCCTTGCAATCGCCGTGCCTGTCACAGAACCTGAAATAGATGGTTCCCAAGAGATGGTTCCAATAGATGCTGTGACCTGTGTTTTTGGATTTTACGATGGTGCAGAAGGGACACATATTTAGTAGAAACCACATTTGGGATTTTTACATATTTATTTTCCTTTTGCAGTGCTGGAGATGGAACCCAGGGCCTCCAACTTGCTAGGCAAGTGTGCTACCATTGGTCCGCACTCCAGCTCTGGAATTTTTAACCTGGATCTCTTCCTAGGCAGGCAATATGCAGTCCCATCCTCTCTCCAGATCCTTGGCAGCAGCTGTGAGCCTCAGCTCCTAGTCAGCCCCTTGATCACAAGGGGGAACAGCCAGCACTCTGCAGTGGATGAGTTGCCAGCATTTTGGGACATTGTGTTTTGTGGGTTTGCATCCTATCATGTCTGCAAAATGCCCTTCTGTGTCTGCATAAGAGCTTTTTAGCACTTTGTTATAAAATAGGCTCTGTTAGACAGTTTTGCCCTGCTGTAAGCTAATGAAATGTTTTGTACATGTTTAATGTAGGCTAAGCTAAGCTGATGGTCCATAGATTAGGTGTATTAAATGCGTTTTCCATTTACTGTACCCTCAACTGGTGGGGTTTTTCGAAGTAACCCCATTGTAAGTTGAGGAGCTTCTATCTATAGTAAAGAGCCAGCTTGTTCAAGTCCCACCCAAGTTCTGGCACCACCTTACTGAATCCTAGGCAAATTTCTCAATCTCTCTGGGCCTCTGGGTCTGCCTCTGTGGTGGTGGGTTGGTGTGCGGATTAGTGGAAAGCACTAGATGGCATTTGGCACATAGTAGGAGCTCAGTAAATTTTAGCTGTTATAAGTCGTAAGATTAGTATTTACATGGCAGGAGCACTATCCGTGCTTAGCAGAAGACTGAACTCAGAAAACTAATTTGTCTTTGGCAATAGTTTGTCTCTACAATAGAAGAATTGTCTTTTATTCTGAAAACAGAAAAATCCGCGTAGCTCTGCTCAGCAGTGTCGTGTTTTGCAGAGCCTGTTCAATTTGCGGTCACCTCTGCAGATGTGCTGGACTGCAGCAGTCATCCTGCAGTGGCTCCTGAAGTGTTCAGTGAAGCACGCTAGACCACACTGTATCTAGGAATGCTGGCAGGATCCTCTTAGAGTCTGGATGCTGAGATTGGACATACATAATCAGAAACATGTTGTATGAAAATAGATGCTGAATATATACACTTTTGGCAAATCACTTTCAAGGAGATTTTTATTTTTCTCCATTTTATGGATAAATATGAATGAAATAGCTTTTCATGCATAGACGCAGAACACATTTGAAAAATTGAATATTCTATACATATAAATGAGCTGGTGAATCTTAGTGATGAGAAATAACACTCATGCCAAGCAGACAGGGTTCATTGCCAGCTCCACCCTAAGTAACTGTGTGACTCCGAGCAAGCCACTTAACTTCTGAGCTATAGTTTCCCCTCTGAAGACTGGGAAAACAGTAGTACTTATCTCCCAAGATTGTTTCTGAAGATTATATGTCAGAATGTATGTAAGTTCCTCAGCTCAGTACCTGCTGCATTGCCAGAGCACCGTAAACGTTAGATAGCGTATTTAGTTGACATTGCTACTGAACAGCTCTCAGTGCACACAAATGCAGTTGTGAATACTGATGTGTGCATGACCAGTAGCCTTTTACAGAGTGAGATGAACATATGGCATTAGACATGACCAGCAGTTCCCAATGCATCATTGTTCTCCAAGGAGCTTTCTGATGACACTGGTATCAAGTATTGCTCGCAGAGATACAGATTCAGCTGGTTAGAGGCACAGGCCTCCATATAGCCCAGTTCAGAACTCCTCAGCCCCAGCACATGCTCCACAGTTTATGTGGTTATATCTATAGTCTGCACCTCGGTGTCATCACCCCAGAAATATGCTGAGGAGGGTCAGGCTGGAAGTATGGATATACTCCTATCTGTTTCCAGAATATTATCTGCTCAAAGGAGAGAGGTTTGATACACGGTCACATCCACTTTTTATCCCTAAGCCCTGTGAATGCAGTATTTGCCCCATTAAATTTTATATCAGCACCAGTAGAGCTATGTAAATTGTATTGACCTGGTTGACTTTTTGATTTTTTGAAATGGAAAAAAATATTTTACTTAACTTTTGTATAAAGCCTCCAATGATTTATGTTATAAGCATTTCTAGATGACTTTTCTCTTTCGCTGAATTTTAAACTCAATTGTATTCTTTTTTAATTCTTAAAAGCAAACTCATTGCTTTGCACATTATAAGCACACAGTGAAATTTCTCTGGAATTGGATTAACCATGAGAAATTACTAACCAGTCATCAAGACAACTGTGAAGATTTATCCGGATGTCATTAAATTATCCATATCAACCACATATTAGTAAAATAGACCTAAGAGAACAAGTGCAAATGCAGCATGACACTTTCACAATAAATTCAGACTTCTGTTCATAAACCTTTGGGAATGGGTGGGGGAACTCTTTGATGTTAATGCCATTTAGCCTTGGATAGGAAAACCCCACCCTTTCATCTTTTTTTGACAAAATTATAACTTAATTTCCTGGAACTTGGGGGAAAGAAAACCAAACATACTTCAATTGAATCAGATGTCTAAAAGTCATACTGAGAGACCTAAGGCCAAGCAGCAGCAGGATGGAGGGAAATCTCAGGAACTTAGTGGTCCTAGACTAAATGGTCACTTTTCCTATTTGTGTATTGATTGAATATGACAAGAAATCTCGTATCTATTACATTAACTTTGTTGAAAGACCACAGAAACACAACAAGCAGCTTCTGTTCTCACTAGGTTGGTTTCTGGCCCCAGCTTCTCCTCGTGGTAGTCAGCCAGGTGCCTGCTAATCGCGTCTACTCGGATGTCCTGGTTGTATTTTAAATTCAACATACCAGAGAGCTCACCTTTGCCTTAGCACATGGAGCTAGAAGGAACTTCAGAGTTGTGCTGATAGTTTATCTTTGCTGGATCCATATTTCCCTTTTCTCACTTGGGGCATTATACAGTTGCCCCTTCCTCCACAAATATCCCAATGACTCCTTTGTTCTTTGAATTCCCATGATACTGTGTTTGCAATTGATTCCTGAAATTAGTTTGATGTTTAAACTAATATTTAAATTAATTTTGCCCATAATGGCCTTCCCTATTAGTTTGTAAATTTCTTGTAAAAGAGGGATATTTACTAATCTTTAGTATCTTTCATGTGCCTTTCACATTTCTTTGCACGTAGTGTTCCTTAAATATATGTTGAATCAATGAAGAAAAAAAAGAGACCACCTATCATGGGCTGATGGATACTAAAAGTTAGTTTGCAGACAATACCTTTCAAAAATGTTCATATTTTTATATCCCTGTTCAAGCCATTTTTGCTTCAGTTGGCTCAGACCTTTAAGACATCTACCCTCTAGTATCACTTGTGATGTTTAAAATCTGTTGGAAATAGTAGTGAGCCCTAGCAGTGGAGGATTACCAATGTGCCAGCCTGAAAATAGACTGCGCCTTCATACCAGACTCTTCATTTGGGATTTACCTGGTGTCTTTTAGAGCTGAGTGGACATCTGACAGTACCTAGGGGGATCCCATATTCACCCACTCACGTTCAGGAGCCAGTTAGAATGTGAGAGCGGAGCGGACACTGTCTCTCATGGTGATGTGTCCTGCAAGGGCCTTCCCTACTTCCACTTACCAGGGAAACGCTGCATGTCCACAGCACAGTCGGCACAAGTGGGAGAAGCCCAGAAAGGAGGACATGGCAGGTACATGGGCCTCTGGAAGGTAATGATGATGCTCAAAGGACCACCCATCACACTGGCCCGCATGGCTCCTGCTCCAGCCCTGCTCACAGCCCAGCTCCTTTATGCCCTCAGCAGCTCTCTGCCTTACCCTCTCCTCAGTTCTCAAGTCTCCCTCTGGCCCTCACCTCCTCCCGTCTCTGCTTTCTGCCTCATCTCCTTGTCACGATCCAAGAAAGGGGGAGCCAACCAAAGGCTTCCTAACCACTGACAGGGTTCTGGTTCATTAGCAGCACACAGAGCAAGCAGGCCGGGATGGACAGCGTAGGCAGGCTGACCGTGAGCGAGTAACAGGTTTATCAGCTAAAGGCAGGTTCAGGACCCTGGAGCTCACTCTTCTGCCGTTTCTCTTGGAAGGGTCACCACTCTAGCCTGTCCTTGCAGGAGGTACACCTTCTGCTCTTCCAGCCTCTACCCAGAGACAGAATTATCTGTTTAATTCAGGGGCCAAGTGGTGATCAGTAAAAGTATAGATGTAGCAAAGAAAAAGCTTGAGAAAATATTGCAGATTCAACCCTGCAAATGAAATGAGGAATCAGTTTCCTTCCTATTTCCCCACCCTTTCAACCTCCCCTTCACGGGTTATGTGGGGAGAGAAAGAAGGAAATCAAGAAAGAAATAAAAGATATTCAGAACCTTGGACAAGTTTGCCAAAAAGAAATTACGTCCTATCTGGCTTGTCAAATTCAGGTTTGTCACACTTTCCATAGGAACAAAGGCTGTCTACATATTACCTGTCAAAGGAGGATAACAGTGAAGCATTGCAAACCATTTTGAATCCTCAGGTTATTTGGAGAAGAAGTTATTGAAAAATAGCCCATAGGAAAAAGTTTGATTCCAGTTTACTCAGGCTCAGGCTAAATTTCTCATGACATTGTGGGCAGCAGAGAGGCAGTGGGGACAGGAGGCCAGTGGGGGAATCCCGTGCTGATGAGAGCACAGGGTTCTTTCACAGTGCTATCGACCACACACAATTAATGATGGCCTCATAGGGCAGCAGGTAGCTGGACTTGCAGCAGCATGAAAAGAGTCATTGCTGTGTGACAGGTGTATGTGACATGCCCCGCCAGCCCTGTTCCAGCAGCCTGCAAACCCTAACCCTCCAAGTTAGGCTCTCGTAGGTGGAATTTCTTCTGATACCAGAGTATCTGAGAAAGGGATGGAAAGACACCTGAAGGCTCAGAGGTCTGGTTTCTTTGCCTTTGCAGGGATTGGGGCACTTTCGTGCAGGATTTAGTTCTTGGAGAGTGTTTGTTGAGTATATGAAAGAAGGAGGCAGTGTTAGTACCTTTGAAGTTCCCTAAATAACTAGAGAATTTGTGCCAGAAGCAACTCGGTTATTCCCTGAGCAACTTTCTCAACACATTTTTTTTTCATTTGTTTGTTCAGATTGACATTGCAAATTGTGTTTTCTGGATCTTATTTCTATAGTTCATTAGAATCTGTCATGATAACAGGGATAGAGACCACAGACTCTCACAGGTCACACTTTTTCTCATTCTAGATGTGTCAGCCAGGGTCCTGGCAAGAGATCCTATCAGCATTTGTGTTTCTAATACAAAGAATCAACTCTTTAAAGATTAGAAGAAGTAACTAAAAAAATCATAATTTCTAAGAAGGAATTAGGGAGGTAGCAACTGCAGAAAGCAGCTTCCATTATAGAACTAAGGAACAAAGGAAGGAGTTGGAATTAGTGCCCCTTAACATTAGCTTTGTAGCAGGGTCTCTTGGAGCTGAGGCCCACACCTTGGAAGAGGAGGCATCTCTGAGCCCAGGCACGAAGACCCAACTCAGAAGACAGGCATCAGCAGCTGTGCTGGCACCTCTGGAGAATACAATGGAGCTGGTCCTGCAGACACTGGAAAAATTGTAATCTAGATTCAGCTGCTGCTCATGGTCCAACTGATGTTGCACTGTACAAAAGTGCTGCTGGGGATCCTGACAGGAATGGACAGGCAGCAGGAAAAGCCAGATTTTCTCCCTCTTCCAGCCTGCAATCTCCCATCTAGGCCTAGTTGGTAGAGCCTGACAGAGAGCCACGGACAAAGTAGAAGTGCCATTTGCAGAGCCCAGCCCAGCTCAGGCAGCAGAGCACAGGTCGGTGGGTTTGGAGCTGAGTGGCAGCTGCTCAGTATACCAGGTGAACTTATTCCTTCTAAGTCCAGGGCCCTTCCTGGAGCTTTCTGTTCTGTTCTCTCCAGCTCAATCAAGTCTAAAAGGCCTTCAGCATTTCCAAGTTCATTTTCTAATCCCTTCGTCCTTTCTGTCAGAAGAGATCCATCCCTTAATCCTTTGATGGATATAACTAAGGGGGAAATATGTCCGGGCTCCACCTTCCAATCTTTTCTCTTTTCAGGAGATTTTGTCTTCTGTCAGCATTTCTCCATTGGCCCTTCTGGTTTCCTGCTTCCGTGCCCCAAGAACCAGCTTCCCTGGTACCTCAGTGAAATCGAGGTTGGTGAACCCAGGAGTAATGAAGAGAGCCACAAATTTTCTTCTCCATTCAGTTCAAGAGATGTTAGTTTTTTCCACTGGATGCTCATCACCTTACTTAATAGAGGGATAAAATGCGGTCCCTGCCTTGAAACTCATATAATCAAGTGACATGAACAGACCATAATGATAAGTAACATAACATGAGGCTGGAGAAGCAGTTGGATCTGAGTCCAGTCATGGTTCAGCCATGCATGAGTAAGATCACCAAGATCACCAGCACGTGTGTTTATTACACGGCTTCCATGGTGACTAGGATGATCGATCTTTAGGAGATGGGGTACGGATTAATTAGTGAGCTTCCTGAGGTCACAAAAACTAACAAGTTTCAGCAGCTGAGGGACGTCCTTTGTAGATCTCATGTGAAGATGAAATGAGCTATGGCATATGGAAGTACTGAGTGGCAACTAGTAAGATGTTATGACCTGATGAATTTTACACAGTCTTAAAAAATAAAGAGAAAGAACTTACCTTATAAGTTAAAAAAAAAAATTATAAGTTTTTTAACTTTTAAGAGTTTTTATACAGACTGTCCCCGACTTATGATGGTTTGACTTACCATCTTTGGTTTTTATTTTTTATTTTTAACTTTACAGTGCTGTGGAAGTGATGGGCATTCAGTAGAAACCGTACTATTTTTACCTTGACTCTTTCTCCAGGCCAGCAGTATGTGGTCTGATCCTCTGTGGCAATACTGAGCAACAGTCACAAACCGCATCCCCCAGTCAACCCTGCAATCACGAATGCAAACACCCAGTGCTCTCTCGTGTGCTCTGCTGCTGAGCTGGAGTACTCAGTTAGGTCTTATGCATTTTCCACCTAAGTATTTTGAGCTTCCAGTGGGTTCATCAGGCCATATCTCCTTGCAAGTAGAGAAGCATCTTTAAGTTAACCCATTTAACCCTTATAATAATTTGATGAGGTAAGGGTTTCATTCCTAATTTATGGAGGAGTTCACTGAGTCTGTAGGAATAGAGGGATCCTAGGAAACATGAGAGGGGACACGCCACTGGGGTTCAGCATATGCAAGGATGCCTTCAGGAAGAGGGGGTGCTTTGGTAGGTGTGCTGTGATTTATGGGTTCTAAAGAGACCTGGGAATCCCGTGCTTCTGTTCTCAGATCCCTCTCTGCTCTCACTCTTCCCCACACCCTGAGCACTGTAGCTTCCGCACTTCCCTTTCCCCATCCGCAAAATCTGGATTGCACCATCTGCCTGCTGCATGTGCGGATGGGAAGTGAAAGTTGCAAAACCTTTAGCACACTCAGGTAACCAAGATATGGCAGACTTTGGAAAAAATAAATCTGAAAATTTGGCTACATGATTGATCCTTAATATAGAAACATTATTATTCATTTTGCAGAAAGGATATCCATTATTATTGGACTTGGAATGTTACCTCTTGATTGGTGATTAGCTTGCTCACAGCCTTAGTGATATTTTATAGGGTTTATTTGATAGAACTCTAAAAAAAACGGATTTTTCTGATTCTAAATAGTTCAGATTCTTCAACTGACAAGCGCAGGGTCATATTTGGAGAGGAAAGAATTGTGATAAGAGTGGAGCTGATAACAGGGCACCCTGGAAGAGGTGCATTCTCTGAATGCCTCTGCTGGGTTCCCTTCTGACCTCCAGGGGACTAGAGGATGGGACTCAGTTAACCAAGAGAATCCAAAATTTAAACTTTAGGAAGGACAAACCCCACTAATAACCTTTACCAGGTTTTCCCTTGCTAATATGAGTAAGATCAGCACTTCACAATGATTCAGGTCTTTCGAGGTACCCCTTACCACACACTGTGGGACAGTTTTGATTGTACAACAGCTTGTGAGGTGCTAAGCACCTGCTTTTGCAGATGAGAAAACCTGGGTGCAGAGAGCTGGCGGTATGTGTGCCTGGCCAGAGGTGGCATGCCTGCCCTGGAGCTGCTGTCCCTGGGGATAAGGACTCTCAGGAAAATACATGTTGACTTTTTCCTTTCCCTGTTGGCTTTCAATATGACAGATGGCCAGAAACTCCTGAATACGTACCCATGTTTGGTTATTTGAATAAACTTAACCTTACTGAGTCTTTACTTCCTGAATAGAAGGTGTGGTTACCTCTGTGATGGCCAAACACAGGCTTTAAGCCACATTTGCACAGATTCATTTGCTGAATCTGCCCCTGCCCTGGGGCATATGTCCCTTTTGCACATACTACATTTTGCACTAACCATTTCTTATGGTCTCCTTTGCTCTGGTCTGTGAGCTCTATGGGAAGCACCGTAACTTCTGAGTGCCAATACAGACAGCCCAGGCAAGGCACGTATTAGGTGCCTGGTGGGTGCTAGTCATAGTGTTCTCAGACGCTTGCAATGTGCAGGTTCTTCTGCAGGCCAGCACCTGAGCTCAGGGACAGGTATTTCTCCATCAGAACCCCATGTTCAACTTCCTGAACTAAGGCATCACCTCGCCCTCCTGAACTTTCTTGTAGGATTTATTGGACTTGTTTGAATTTGGTGCAAAGGAAAATGACGCTTCAAGCTCACCGTCTTCTTTGTTGAAGTAGACCCTAATATTAACAGCTGGTATTTTATTTTAAATCCAGAAAAAGTAATTTAAAGAAAACTACAGTCAATGCAACTGTGTTTAATATTTCCTTCCATTATGTTCTTTCTCTAGGTGTAACTAAGCATGATATCCGTTTTCCTTTAATTTTCTTTTTTATATAGTATTTGTTATTTAGAACATATACAGTGTTCAGATTTAACAGCATAATAGTGCAGTGGGTACCCGTGAAGCCACCAGCCACCTGCAGGGTTATCACCAGTCCTTTCCTCCCCACCTCATCCTTCCTCCTCCCTCTCACTCCCTTTATTTGCTCAGAGCAACTAAGCTGTTTTCTCTTTTAAAATATAGCTTTTTTTGTTTTCTCTCCAATTCTACTCTATGATTGAGAGCTGATTTTAGACTATTTTCTAGAAATATTAAATCAATGAGTTTTTTCAAAAGTAATTAATTCAGCCTAACCCACTTTTCCTGGTATTTCTGACACCAAGTAGATAGAGCTCCCACATAGACACAGGGTGGACATCTGTCCCCGGGGAGGAGAGGGTCCTTGTCAAGAAGCAGCTGAAATATTTTTAATTCCTTGGCATGATGAAGGTCAGGAAGAAGTATTAAGAGGTAGTTGTGTCAAGGGATCTGGCCCTAGAGGACCTAAACTAGACTGGGTTACCGGAAGTGAAGGAAGCAGCAGGTGGGATCCATGGGAATCCATTCTATGAAAGAAGTTTGATCTTTATTCTATCTTGAACAAGCCTTTGGAAATTGTCTTAAATTCCCCAGATTCCATTTGGATTTGTTCACTTTCCTCCAAAAACTGGGACAGTCAGAAGACTATCAGTATGAATTCAGGCAAGTGAAAGTTACTTTCCCTGGCTGACCCTCAGTCTTGCCACATCGAATAAACATTCCTTATTAGAATGGGGGACTTCAAGAAACTGAGATGATTTAAAATGAGAAAGAAGTTGCAAGCCTGCTTTTAGAGTTTATGCTCTTAATTATATATCATTTTGAGGTTAAATTTATAGTTAGGAGGTTTCTTAGTCTATTTCATGTTGCTATAACTGAATACCTGAGACTGCGTACTTTATAAGGAAAAGAGGCTTATTTGGTTCATGATTCTGGTAGCTGGAAAGTCCTTGCAGAATGATGCCTGTGTCTGGTGAGGAACCTTTGGCTGTGTCACCACATGGTGGAGGGTACTACATGACAATAGTGTGCATGACAAAACAAATAGACATGTGCAGAAGAGACCAAACACACAGCCTGGCTTCCTTTCCTCCCTTTCTGCTCTTTCTCTCCCTGTTCCTTTCTGTCCATCTCTCTCCCTTCCTTCTTCCCTTCCCTTTTCTTTCTTTTTTCTGTTACTAGGAATCAACCCCAGGCCTCAGACATACTAGGCCAGTGCTAAGCTACATCCCCAGCCCTGGTGGCCTTGTTATGATAATTTGCTCTCTTGAGGACTAATCTAGTACCATAATCCCTAATCCAGCATCAGGGAAACAGCTCTTGATCCCTTCTCAGGTTGTGTCCTATGACCCAGTCACCTCCCTATCGACCCCACCTCTCAATACTGTTGCATTATAGAATTAAACCTGGATGTGAGTTTTGGTGAGGATAGAATACATTCAAACTTTCGCAGGTGTTCACAGACCCAGAGCAAGATTCCTTTTATTTTATTTTATTTTTTTCAAACATGGGCCTCCATTCACTTTAAATGAGGCAAATGGAAGGGACATCTCTCTCTCATAGTAAGTATGATTAATTGGGAAAAACATAAGTTCTGCACTTAACATCTGCATTGTATTTTTTAGCATACTCACAGAGATGTACATCCACCTCCACAATCAATCTTAGAACACTTTTGACACCCCCAAAACATTATTATTTTTGGCATTTTTAGTCTATATGAATACTTGACCAGATGCTTTAAGGTAGTGAAACACAGCTACAGAACTCTGGGCTCCAGGCCCCCATTCCTCTGCAATTTCTTCTTTAATTAGAGGCCCATGTGATACTTCATCTTAACAATGATGTCTGAATCACTTTCTTTTCTTTGTCTTTTCGATAAAAGGCATTATATTTAGGCCAGAAATGTGAAAGCTTACTCTGAATCCTTGATGTCCCTTGGACAATATGTGCCCATCCGTGATGGCCAGGCTCTCCACTCATATCCTGTTCAATGAGAGTAGCACAACATATCATTTTTCAAATGTACTGTACTATATACTTGTTTTAAAGCATTCTAGAGCTTTAAAGTAAGCCTGAGAGGATTTAAAGGAGTTCACTGGCCACTTGAGGGCCATGATATAAAAACCATTCACAATTAATAGAATATAAGGTTCCAAATGATGGTTCTGCATGGCTCCAATATGGAACACCATGTTCTGCAAATCTCCAAAATGAACCAAAATTCTGTCAAAAGTTATGAGTAAATATGAGCAACTTCCTATCGATGCTAAGTTCCTATTAATGCTAAGTTGCCTCGGTAGGAACTGTGCCCACCTCTGCCCAACACAGTATGCACCTGGCACTCAGCAAGAGTCGGTAATAATAAAAACAAAATATTGGAACAAAGCGACAAAATCTGTAAAGATCAAGACAACGTGGAATCCTGATTTAAAACAATCTGAATTCATAATGTACCAAACTTGTCAGCCTAATTTGATAAGTAGTTTTTTATTATCAAATGAATAGATGGAATTTAAGTAAGAGCTGTCAAACATTTGGATATAAAGCCAAATAATTGATAGTGCACACTGTTTTTATAGGTACAAGTGATTTTTAAGTTAATTTAGATAAAGAACACAATCACATGTACTATAAACAGACTGGAAGTACTTGTATATCAAGATAATTAGTCTAAAAGCTAAATGAATCATTTGAAAAGGAAATGTCATGGAAGGCACCATAGGGATAAATGTTAGTTTTGGTCTTACTTCCGTAATTGTTAATTAGGCTGAATAGACTACTTCTGGAAAGAGCAGTAGAAAGCAAGCAATTTCCTGTGAACTTGTTGTGGACCAAATGTATATGTGTCCCCTAAACTTATATGTTGAAATCCTAACCCCCAATATCATGTAGGGTCTTTGGGAGGTAATTAGGTCATGGGAAGTGGAAACCTCAGGAAGAGAGTAGGGTGCTCCTAAGAAGAGACAGCACCTTGCTCCTGTGTTCTGGGCTATGCACAGAAATGTACCTTCTCTCTCTCTCCCTCTCCTTCTCCCTTTTCCCCCTCCATTTTCTTCTCCTTTTCCCTCTCTCCCTTTCTCTTTCCCCACCCCCTACCTTGCCAAGGAAGTAGCAAGAAAACAATTGTCTCTAAACCAGGAAGAGAACCTTCCAGCCCCAGATGGTGTTTGGACCTGAACTATAGTTTCCAGAACTGGGAGAAATTGATGTTGTTTAGACAGCGTAGGCTATGGTATTTGTGTTAAAGCACCCTGAACTAAGACAGAGCCCTTGGGTTTAATGAGAGGCCTTATAAAACAAGAGTTAATACCCCAGCCTGGTCTTAATAGAACTGCATTTGTTCTTGCTTTGCTGTTTATCGGCTTTTTGACCTTAGATTAGTTAAGGACTCTAAACTTCAATTTTCTCAGAGACATGGTGAGAATGGCAGTAGTGGTTGTCTTATAGGATTGTGCTATGCATTAATGAGATGATATATATAAAGTCCCTGGCACACAGCTCCCCACAAATGGTAACCATTGTTAGTAATATAATCACAGTAAACTCAAGTGGACATTTTATTTTGATCCAGGAAGAGAAGCATTGCCCATAGAAGTTGAAAAAACATTCTGTGACAAAACTTGGCCAAGGTTAAAAGCCAATTGTAAGTCAGCTTGAAAACTGCAGAACTCTGTGAAGAACATGTGGAAGAAACAGAGACCTCCCACTGTTTGCCTGTCAAAATAATTTCTGTGCCCAAAACTAATAGCAAACATAATAACTTAGCCTAAAGGAAAGAAAAACCAGAGACTGACTTAGTGATCGACTAGTACAGAAAATTTGCTTCCTGGAGAATAATAATCTGTTATCCTATGTCAGTAACATTAAAAAGGAGAGTGGAGTTTAAATCTAGGGGAAGGCTTTAATGAGAAGCAAACTTTTTGAATAAAAATATGCTGTGCTGGGTTTTCTTATTCAACTGACCTTGTAGGATGATCTCTTTGAGTTTATGACAGATGCATGGGGGCTGGAGAATTTTTGTTTAATCATGAAATTATAAGAAGAGACCTTTGTAGACTTGAACCCAGAAGGTCCATGGCAACATTTGTATTTCAGATACGGAGGTGAGGGGAGTAAACCTGGAGCAGGGGCCAGTTAGGATGCATAGTGTCACTAAACCAGAACCTCACTTTTTAGACCTCTTCTCTGAAGTCCCTTTGAAAGCTTATTATAATTCATCTTAGGTCATGGATTACCATCAAACTCATGTGTCAATTGAACTGGGCCAGAAATTTTGTCTGTTTTGGCCAGAAAGCTACTGCCTATGTATGCTTATGAATGTCACTCCCTGCCATCTGCCCCACTGTGTGCTGAAGTGGGTGCCACCTCCATTTTGCAGATGAAAAGTAAAGTGATTTGGCCTCAGTCACATGTCAGGCCCACAGCACCACAGGCAAGGTCCACACCTAGCTGCCTTGGCTGGTCAAGATCCAGTGAGCCACGTTTAGATTTAGACCGTTCATTACTTACGTGGACACCGGAAGAGAAGCCCAAGACGTGCACTCTCACACACAGGAGAAGGACAGCACTGAAACCAAAGGAGGGTGTATTTGCTTCTGAGGGCTGCTGTACCCAGGCACCCCAGACAGCATGACTCAAATATCAGAAATGTATTGTCTCACAGTTCTGGAGGTCAGATACCTGGATTCAAGGTGTTAGTAGGGTTGGTAACTCCTGCAAATCTCTCCCACACCTCTCCTTGTGATCTGTTGGTCATTCTTGGCATTTCTTCACTTGTAGACAAGTAACCCCAGTCTCCAGCTTCATATTCACATTGTCCCTGGCGTCCTCCCTGTGTGCGGGTCTCTGTCCAAATTTCCCCTTCTGATATTGGATGAGGGCTCGCCCCAGTTACTTCATTTTGATTTGACTATCTCTTCCCCTCTACCCCCCATATATCTCCTTCAAATAAGGTCACATTATGAGGTATTAGGGACAGGTCTCCAACATACCTTTTTTTGTGGGTACATAGTCTGGTCTCTAGCAGAACAAGTGATGACAACCCAAGTTGTGAAATACCCTGTTGCATAGAGGTTTTATATTCCCCATCTCTGTTCAGAGGGGACAGAGGCAGGAAGCCGCAGACCTCCTCAGACCCAAGAGAAGATGAGAAACTGCCTCATGATAGGGAAACAGGGAGGCAAGTAGAAGTTGGCCAGAACTGTTCTTCTTCCAGCCTAGATCATGAGAGGATCACAAGCATCCTGTCAGTGCAGATGAACTGTGGCTCAAGACTTCACCCCGTGGCCTGTGGGGGTCTGTATAAGGTTGCCGGGACATCTTTGGCAGAGCCACCTAAGAGATTCTATAGGGAACTACACAACATAGAGCTGGTGGGACAGAAGCCTGCCTGGCTCTAGCTCATGCTCTTCGTGGCTCGCCACCCCCCTCAACACACCCAATTCTTCTGTCACCATAGTGTTGACATTTGGTTGTTGTCTGGGGTCTCAGGTCAGTTTCCCCCAGAAAGCAGCCCCAGTGGTGATTAGCTGCTGGAAGCTTGTACCAGGTGCTCTCAGCATCCGTACCTGTGAGCAGGAGGGGCAGCCTGGGAAATGTGCAGAGGAAGGAGCTGTACTATGATGAATGACAAAAGCCAAAGCTGACCCTCCTCTGCCAGCAGGTCTGGGAGTAGCATGGTCAAGCTCAGGAAGAGGTTTCCAAGTCCACCTATAAAAGGCAGACTTTTAAAACTTGTGTTTAAGTAAATATGACTGCACTGCAAGGAGCTACCACAAGACAAATGACAATGCCTTTCTCGTCATAAGGCATATGCTCTACAGTGTAGATGTATGCAAAGTATATGTACATATGTGATTTGTTAGAAAATATCAGTTTGCTGTTTTTAACTCTTAGTACAGTCTTTTCAACTGTCTGTATTCGAACTGCATGACACAGTTTTGAATATGGCTCGTAGAGTACTTATTCTGATTCATGGAAACTGCTTTTACTAAGTTTGTGAATCCTAGAAATTCTATGCAAAAATCGTATTTGTGAAAATATATGCTTCTCTGGAACAAGGATTTGAATTTTTTCATCATATTCTCAGAGAGGTCTATATCTTCCTCCCTCAGAGGTAAGAGCCATCGTGTAGAGTCAAGTGATATCACTTTGTAGGCTGCACTTTGCCTTCTCCAAATACAAAAGAATAATAGATAAAAATCTAAAAAAGAGAAAATAAAAATGTCACAATCATGCTCCCTTTCTCCCTAAAGAAGGCACATCGCTGTGAGCAAGAAACAAACACAAAGCGGAATGTGGACTGTGGGCTCAAGATGGTAATGGGAGGGGAGGACGCCTGAGGATCACCAGGACTGAAAGAGCCCAGCGTCAGGTGCCAGAGCCAGAACCACTGCCTCTGTGACCTCTGTAGCTTATTAAGCTTCCATCTGAGGAAGAGAGCTAGACACACAGGCCTCCTTAGCAGAAGGAGATGAGCCACCCCAGCCTCATCCCCAGCAGCCACTGGGCAAGCTCACAGTGATGTGCCTTCTTTAGGGAGGAAGGGAGCATGATTATGGCATTTTTATTTTCTCTTTTTAGATTTTAACCACTGTCACTTCCATTTATGGCTAAGGGTTCAATGGAAAAGCCACAAGAACCTCTAGGCAAGGAAGAGTGAGAGAATATTCTCAGTTATCTCCCATCCAAAGGAGCCTGCACACACCACCCAGAGCACTGATCTTTGAGTGTCAGCCTTCCAGATCAACAGAGTATGAATGCACTGCAGATTAAAGTAGAATAAGAAAAGATCTCAAAAACTACCTGATGGCCTCAAAGAGATCAATGGAAGAATAACTGTAAAAGAAACCAGCAGGAAATTCTGAGTAAGGGGCCAAAACAGGCAGAAATGAGGTGTAAGTAGATACGGAAAGAAAAAAAAAAACTATTGGAATCTCAGAAATGAGTAATAGATTCATTGAAATAAAAAAAATAAGCAATTTATTGATATTAATTGAGGGAGAATTAATAGATAAGAAACTATTATCGAAGACTCACCCAGAATATAGCAGGAACAAAAACAAAAACCTTTAAAGTATGTCAGTTAGCAGAAATGGAAGAGAGATTCAAAAGTTCCACAAATTTGTTGCTCTACATACAAAAAAGAATGAAAAGAATGACTAGAATTTTTCAGAATTGGAATAAGACCTGAACCCTCTGATTGAAAGCACACTCTGTGTACTGAGCAGAATAAATAAAGATAAATACATACCCAGCCTCATCACAGTCAAACTGCACAGCCTCAGGGGTAAAGATACAAGGCTTCCAAACTGCCAGGAAGAAAAGACAGATTACCGACAGAGGAATAGCACTGACTGACAGCAGACTTGTCATCATTACTAATAGGTACCAGGAAAATGTTTTCAAAGTTCTGAGGTAAAACAGCGACAAACCCACAATCGCGCACTGCCAAACTACTTAAGTGTGAGGGCTTTTAGACATGGGGATACTTAGAACGTCAGCCTCCCACAGATTTTCATTGAGGGGAAAAAAAAAGCCGTTGAAGAATATTCATCAGAGAGCAAAAGTGGAAAGCAAGTACTACAGTTTGGATCAGGAGTGTCTCCCAAGGCCCATGTGTTAAAGGCTTGGTCACCAACCTGTGGCACAACTGGGAAGTGATAGATCTTTAGGAAGAGGGACCTAGTGGGAGCAAGTTAGGTCACTGGGGGGTGTGCTCTAGAAAGGGATTTTGGGAACCCAGCCCCTTCCTGTTTCTTGCTTCCTGGCTACCATGAGGTGAACAGCCTCCTCCCCTTTGTGCTCCTGCCATGAGGTTCTGCCTCACCACAGGCCCAAAGGCAGACCAAGTGATCATGGGCTGAAACTCTGAAACAGTGAGCCAAAAAGAAAAACATTCCTCCTTTTAAGTTGACTATATAGTGTAACAAATCTGCTAAATCTCCCCTTCAAGAGGAGTCTGCACACACCACCCAGATTATATCAGGGTTTTTTTGTTTTTTTTTTAATTTTTGTTTGTTTGTTTGTTTGTTTCCCAGTAACAACAAGCTAACACAGGAGGAAAGAGTGTTGGGGCTGGAAAAGACTTAAGAATTTACCCCTCTTGTAGCCAGCCACGTTCTGCCCACTTCACTGGTGTGGGCAGAATGACAAGACTCCTATCCCAGAGACAGAGGACTGTGGTACCACAGCACAGAAGCAGCAGTGGTTGCCGGTTTGCATTGGTTCTCCTAACCCCTGATTTCCAGGGGGGGGGGGGGGGGGGACTGGCTGCTGGTTGCTACTTGGCTGTTAGCACAGATGAGAGAACCCTCTTGCTTAGGAACCTCCCACTGTTTTGTTTATTCACTACATTTGCTTATTTTCCTCCTAGTCAATTAAAGGAGTTGTTAGTAAACCCACCCAATCTTTGTTCCACGGAAAACATTATCATTCTGGTGAGGAAACAGCTCTGCTCTCTGCACCTCCCCAGGGAGAGACTACCTGTGCCTTCCAAAGCTATTTGCTGTACAAGCTGTCACAAGTTGTATGGAAAGTCCATGGAGAATTGTCTGACAAAAAAGAGGTGGAATGCAAGAAATAAATATACTATTAAAAATATTGGGCTTTTTAAACAAAGGTTTTCAAATATATAATTGAATTTTTTTTTTTTTTTTTTTTAGAAAAGGGAATCTGTTTAAGCTGTAGTTCAGGGGCCTACCTGTAGTGGTAGCTCCAAGGCCCTAGTTTTGATTCCCAGCACCACTGAAGGAAAATTAATATGTCACTAAGTAATTGTGACATTTGTTGCACTGTGAAATACCAAAAAATAATAATTAAAAAATTTTAAAAAAACAACTGGGTGTGTTGGTATACACCTGAAATACTAGCTACTCGAGAGGCTGAGGCAAAAGGATCATAAGTTCAAAGCCAGCATCAGCAACTTAAGGAGAATTTATCTAAAATAAGATCTGGTGGTGTAGCATAGATGTACCATTATCTGTTTGATAATGGGTTCAGTCCCCATTATCAAACAGACAAAGTCATTGGATTCTAAATGAAATTTAACTTGTTTATGAAACCACCAATAACTAAAGGATTAAAAACTGTGCTATAGATACACAATGGAGTTCTACTCAGCCATGAAGAAGAATGAAATTGTAGCATTTTTCTGGTAAATGGATGGAACTTAAGAACATCCTGCTAAGTGAAATCAGCCAGATTCAGAAAGTCAAGGGTCGAATGTTGTCTATGGTAAGTGGGAGCTAGAACAAAATAAGGAAAAAGAAGTGTCTGGGAGTTCCATGCAAATAGAAGAGAGATCAGTGGAGTAGAGAACAGGGATTGGGGGGGAGGAGAGACAGAGAACGGGAGCCATGGTGGAATGAAACTGACCAAATCATCCTGTGTACATACCTGAATATACCACAGGAGAAGAAAGGGAATGGAGAGGGGGAGGGAGGGAGAGGGGAGGGAAAGGGGAAGTACTGGGGACTGAATTGGAGCAAATTGTATTCCATACATGTATAGTTATGTCAAAATGAGCCCCAATATTATATGTAAATATAAACATCTTTTAAAAAAACAGAAAACTTTGTATCAAAGTGACTGAAAAAGTATTTACCAAGCAAATGCTAACGAAAATAAAGGTAGTGTAAGAAGTTCTAACTTTGGGCAAAAGGCAATAATAGAGATTAGTAAGTACATAAATACTGCTAGAAGGTAAAATCCACCAAAAAGACACAATAAACTTTTATATTCCTAACAATACGGCTTCAAAATAGGTGAAACAAAGCTGATAAAATTACTGGGAAAACTTATAAAGTTGACGAAAGTAGGAGATTTTATTATCTTTTATTAGAAACTGATAGGTCAAGAAGATCAAGCAAATAAATATCAGAAAGGATATAGAAGATCTGTGCCCTCCGTGTGGTTAGGGAAGGCTGAGTGAGCCGGATGACTGAAGTCACAGCCACACAGCCAGTGCTGTGCTGTGCTCCTGTTGACGTCCCCCAGGGCAAGAGGAACTGTGCAAGAGAACAGAGATCTAGAGGAGGAAAAAGAGGCAGTGCACACCCCACCCGCAAGGACGGTTACGTCCAGGAAAGATACCGAGTCAGTAAGAGGATGATAGGGAGAACTGTGCAAGAGGAGGATGGGGGCCATGTAGAGGGGCTGATGGGGTCTGGGAGGATCCGACATGAGGCTGGTGGCTAAAGGCCAGAAGTGGGGTAGGGAGGGCAGAAGAGGAACTGACAGGAAGTCACTTAGTGTATTCCAGAAACCTAGTCAGCCAGACTGGCCTGGGCCCGGAGAACCTTTGAAAGAGGTAGAAACTTTTAGGAATCAATTCCACAAACAATATGAAGCCACTGGGTGGTTTTTAACATGGCCAGTCTTTTAAATCTCCCCGCAAACCCCGTAGTGCTGGGGATGGAACCCAGGGCCTCATGCATGCTGGGCAAGTGCTTTACCTCTGAGCTGCACCCCAACCCCAGTGGTTAAACACCTGAAAGCCTAGATCTCAGTATCCATAGATCTGCTGGTATTCTCATTTAAATATATATATATATATATATATATATATATATGAATTTCTCTTACTTAAAAAAACAAGGGCCACTAGTAGCTATCCCATGTCTGGTACCTACCAATTAGTGGAATGTATGCTTTCTTTCTAAAGCCAAAACTTAAGACTTGTTACCTTTCTTAGCTTGAAATACTTTGCAATACAATAAAGTGTGGGCTTTCTAATTCCATGGTTTTTGAAACTGTATTTACAGTAATGTATTTTTTTTTTTTTTTTTTTTTTTTAGTAAATTGCGGGGGGGGATGTTTTCTGGCTGACTGCCTTATTAACTGTTACCCATGGAATACTGACAAAAGTGCTTGGTTGGGGGACTTCTCCCATTTCCTTGTGACTTTGCCTCACATCAAGAGCTCGGAAAGTGTGCTCCTCAGCTTAGATTTTGGAGAGGAGATTTCATCAGTTAGTTTCCTACTGATCTTCCTAAATTTACATGTTCCTTAAGGGCCACAAGAGTGTTTTCAAAAGGAAAAACAACTTGCATAGCCACCCAACTTCCATCTCTTATGTGACCCATGGGTTATTTATCACAGCATCCTGATTTTATTTTAGGGGAGAAAACAAAGGATGTTTCTCGGGAGCTGAAGTATTTTGTCAAAGACAGGAAAATGGTAGCTGTATTATGCTCTTTGATGTACTCTAAACTGATTTATTGGTTTGACACCTTATTGATATTTTAAGTTGAACAATCATTTATGTAAATTTAGTTCTTTAGAGATTTTGCCATTTAGAAGTTTATATTTTTTCTGGATCAGTGATTCACGGGGAGTGGGGAGAGGGGGTGTTACTGGTATCAGATTTGGCATAGATCAATTTGCAAATTTGTCCTTCTAGAAAATGTATAGCTTATTTCCTTAGAATATTCCTTTAGGATTTCATAGTTATATAATGGAACATTTTGTCTTTTAGTCTATACTAACATGTAGTCTAGAACTTATATGTATATCTGAGGTTATGATGTGCCTAAGCATGTTCACAAATGCAGGAACTTCTAAATATATCTAATTTCAATGTCTATCCAATATAGTGATAAATACTGAGCTAATAAGAAACCATGGAAAAATGGAATAAAATGGGGGAAATAACTGTTTGTGTTTATTATATCCATAGAGGCAAAATTTGAAAACAACCCCCGAGATGACTACTTTCTAACCCAGTCCCTTGTTTTAATAATTAGGAATAGCAACAAATAATGACATTACTAATTGAAATATCCATTTTGACAAGCCTTTACTTATTTCTCTATTAAGATGGCTTCCTGAAAGTATCATCAAAAGTTAATGAATTGCATGTTAATTAAATTTGAACTTTTCTCCTCCAGAATTCAAATGGGAAAATCTGAATATGATATATTCAAATTGCTTTATACTAAATTGGACATTAATTGCAATATAAATATAATATATGATAACGTTACACATGAATGTGATAAGAATCTGTAGCATTCATAATAGAATTTGCTAATTTTGAATATTTATTTATCTTATCAGTTCATTTTGTTCCTGAAAATTCAAATGCTAAAATAACGTTTTATCAGCATTTCCTAATTAACTAAGTAAAAGTTTCCATGAAAAATTTATTTTCATCCAACTAACAAGTCCATCTATCTTTTCTTCTCTTGTTTTGTTAGCCTCTCAGCAAATACCCTGCCGTGATAAATGACATCTCATTCTGGTTGCCCTCTGAGAATTACACAGAGAATGATTTCTATGACTTAGTCCGAACAATTGGAGGAGACCTGGTGGAAAAGGTTGATCTTATAGACAAGTTTGAACATCCAAAGTAAGTGGAAAGCTTTCTGCTTTTATACTTTCCTGTCTGCGTGTGACAAATGGCATGTGGAAACATACAATAGAATTTCACCAGACCCCAAAGCGCCTGAGACAGAATGTCTTCTGCATTCATGGTGATAATACAGCTTATGAGAAAGCTCTTTTATATCAGTCCTCTCTGGAAATCTTTCGAAAATGCATTTTTATTCTTTCCTGGCTTAGTAAATAAAGTATATAAAACAGAATGTTTTAAAGGTCTTGCAGTTTTTTGGTCTTGTTTTTAGAAGTAATTTCTTACCATTATCACTGTTCAGATACAGAGGAGAGGAGGCAGAGAAAGAGTGGTTGGTGGGGTAAAGGCTGTTTTGTTCATCTCAATGAATATTTATTTATTAAGCATTTCCTACATATAAAGATCATTCTTAGGACCCAGAATTTAAATGGGTTTCAAGCAGAATTAGGTCTGCCTTCTTGGACTCCACAATCTTATGGGAAAAGCAGATTGTAAATAAATAATCCCACCAGTTTGGAGTATTATAAGGAAAAAAATGCACTGGATATAATCAAAGAACTCATTTCAGTTGGGGAAGTCAGTTTTGGCGTTTTTGAAACATTGAGGCTGACAGTAGAAGTTGGAGGGGCATTGAGGGAATGGGGAAGGGACATTCCAGAAGGCAGATGGGCATCCTGGAGGGATGATGGCATGTGCAGAATGTGGGTGGCAGCAAAGGACGTGCAGCTCCAGGAACTAGGTGGAAAGGCATGAAAGAGATGGATGTTGGTAGAGACGTGCCTACAGGCCAGCAGGGCCAGCACATGCAAAGTCTGAGGCTGGGATTTTACCCAAACTGCCATTGGAAACTCCAGAGGGACAGAAGCAGGACAATCAGTGAAATGCTCTAATTACCTTTCTGACCTGTCCTCTGTAAATGAGCCCCTTTGACTCCCACCTGTGAGCGAAGGATCAGCCACCCCCTCCTGTCTAGCTCTTCGTCTCCATCCTTCCCTCTTGTCCTAGTTTGACAGCTGTATTATAGCTATGATGTCAGGGCATGGGGTATCCACTTTCCATCCTGCCTGCAAATCCCCAGATTTTTGCTTCTTTCTTTGTTTTTTCAAGTCTTTCCCTAGATAAAAATGTTCATTTCTTACTGCTATTTCCTTTGCCTTATTTCCCCTCTTATTTAGATGACCACAGTTCATTATCTGTGAGTTTGCTCAAGGTCTTGTGGAAACAATATCTCTGTACTTCCTACATGTTCAGAACCAACTGTTTTTGTTATTTTTGTTTATTTTAAATAGTTTTAGTTATAGATGGACACAATACCTTTATTTTATTTATTTATTTTTTATGTGGTGCTGAGCCTCACATGTGGTAGGCCAGCACTCTACCACTAGCTACAACCCCAGCTCCTGGCTGTTTATATTTTAACAACAGTTTGGTAGGATATAAAAACCTTGGCTTGCCTGTGTGTGTGTGTGTGTGTGTGTGTGTGTGTGTGTGTGTGTGTGTGTTGAGGATCTTGTAAGTGTTGCTTAGTTATCTTCTTGGGTTTAACTTGATTAAGAAAATCTGGGGCCAACATTTATCTTTTTATTTTTCATCCTAAAGGGTTCTTTCTTTATCTTAAATGTTGAATCTGTCAGGATGCTCCTTAGCATTGACCTGTTCTCCCTGATCTGTTGTCTTCACAAGTCATGTTTGACCCTGCTTTTTTTTTTTTAATAAGAAAAGTTTTCTTGGATTATATCTTTAAATATTTGTTCTGATCCTGTTCATTCTTCAGGCGTTTCCCTTGTCTGACTCTTTTTCTCTTCTCTCTAGCAGTTTTAATCTCTATTTCCACTCCATTTGGTGCTTCCTCACTGTGGTCTGCTGTCCCTTACTGTGTTTCCTGCTGTCTCTTCTCCCTTGTGCACACTCATTTCTATCTTTGGTTACCGCCCTCCCCCCTTTTCTGAGTTCTGCAAGCTCACATTCCCACTGCTCCTTGTTTCTTGCCATCTTTCCTCTGAGTTATTTCTGTTTTGTGATCTTCCTTCTTACAGAAATTGCTTTCCTTAGTCTTAAAAATTCATTGCAAAATATTTAGCCAGAAATCTCATATGCTTCAGTGGCAGCATTTTCTATTACTTTCCCATTGATAAGCTTTTCTACCACTTTCTTTGCGTTTTCCTTAACCCTTTTTTAATTGATGTTGAAGTGGTGTACATGTGATTTCTTCTTGTTGCTCATATTTGAAGGCATTGGCTTTCCCATACCAGCTCCATGTAGGGAGACTGGGAAGTAAGGCTGGGGTAGGTGTGGCCGGGACGGGCTGGGGTTATGGTCTAGGCTAGCTCTATTTTATAGTCTTACAGCTTTCTTTCTCTCCTCTTTCAAGAAACCAACTCTTTAAACATGGCTCATCTCTTTGGTTCTTTGTATAGGTCTGCTTCCTACCTCAAATCTACAGTTGTTAAAAACAGAACATTGACCCTTGCTTATCCCAGTATCAAGACTTGGGGACAGAGATTTCTTTGAACTTCAGTGTGTGTGTGGGGGGGGTGTGTGTATTTTTCCTGGTGTATGTATGCCACCTCATGGTTTCTCCTCTTCACTTTTTCCCATTTGGCTTCTATTTGACTTCAGCTGTTTGGGACAGCCTAATATATCTTGGAACTTTGCAGATGATACCTGTCTCTTAACTTTATAGAAAATGAAACATATGGGGTGGTCTGGGTCTTGGACACTATGCCAATTCGGGCTGCACTGTTATGTGAGACAAAAATTCCCAGGACTTTCCATGTTGATACTGAAAGTCTTGTTTTTACTTTTGTAGAATAAGAAAAATGTTGGCACGAGACTAGTTGCTAAGTACTAACCACTATGCCAAAGGTATGGGACTTTTAATTTTTCTTTTCTGCTCTTGTTAGTATGCAGAAAACTCTCTGGAGTCAAGGATTCAGGATTTGTTCTTAACTTTTGACTTTGCAATATCTTCCTTCCTGATATATCCTTAGATCCACCCCTGCCTCTCCTGCCACCTGTGTTCAAAGCGAGATGAGTAGCCCTTTTTGGTTGAAAATTATCAGGACCTACCAAGTTGCAAGTTGTAGAGAGATGTTAAAAGCCTAGGAAGAGCTGGGCACAGTGCCACACACCTGAAATCCCAGCTGCTTAGGAGGCTGAGACAGGAGAATGGCTAGTTCAAAGCTAGCCTCAGTAACTTAGTGAGACCCTAAGTACGTCTGTGAGACCCTGTTTCTAAATAAAATACAAAATAGGGCTGGGGATGTGTTCAGTGGTCGAGTGACCCTGAGTTCAATCTCTGGTACCTAAGAACTATATACATTTTGGGGAAAAAAAAACTAGAAAGCAGAGAGAAGTTCCTCTAGTGTTGGATGTTGGAGTAGATATGGCTTTGCGGGTGGGTGAACATCCAGTCTCTCTGACTTGTGGTCTCTGTAGGTGTGGAAGGTAAATGGAATGTGTGGTGATGAAGGAGATTGTGGTGGGGGTGGAGTAGCATCAGGGACCTGCAGGCACAGACACACCAGCCAGGCCAGCAGTCTATCAAAAGACCCTGGTGAAATTCCACTGGACTGTGTTAGAGGCACTCGGTTCATGCCGGTCTACACATACAACTCCACTGTGACTGAAGAAAGACACATTTCTCCAGTTCCTTCAGGAGACAGGACTTTTGAATGGAGATTTGAAGACAGTCAACCAAAGTTACTGCTCGCTGGTACTGATCTCACCATATCTTAATTATAAAAATATTTAAAGTTTATTATTTTGAAGATATGACAAATGACTGTCCTGCGCAGGGCATGAGCCCATCTTAATAAGGGGCTTGGTGATTGGAGTAAGGTTGCTCTGGGGGAGATTGCTAACTATCTGTAAATATCCATCACCAACAAACCGCATCTTAAAAATTATACAACCCTGATTTGTTAGCTGAGCAACTTTCTACCAACTAAAAATCTATATTTCTGATCCTCCACTACAACAAGGGGGCCAAGTTTAGACAAGGATTAATAACCTTAAGTGTTTAGTAGTATTTCTAGAGCTTTCCTTAAAAGTTGAGTTGAGGCTGTCCTTTTTACTTTTTCTTCTTGCTACCTGGATGTGACTGTTATGCCTGGCTCTCTTGCAGCCATTTTGGACTATCATGTGACCTTGGCAATGAAGAGGAGCAAAAGCATAGAAGTAATCTTAATCCCTGACTCTGGGAAGTGTCAGTCACCCCTAGAATTTTAAGCAAAATAGAACCCGCTGGTTTAAGCCACTATTTTTCAGCTCTTTGTTACTGCCATGCAAAGCTAAACTTAGCTGTTACAGCCCTGAGAAATATATCTAAGGAAAAGGATGCATTACTTAGAAATGACAACTCATGATTCTCAAGAAGTATCTAGGGCAGGGATTGACAAATTCTTTCTGTTAAGAGCTGGATTGTTAACAGTTTCTACTTGGTGGGCCATGATCTCTCTCGTAACTACTCAGCTCTGCCATTGCAGAAGCAGCCTCAGACACAGCGAGGTAGAGGAGCCTGGATACCTTCCAGGAAATCTTGGATGCTGGAATTTGGCCCAGGAACTGCAGTTTGCTGACCCCTGATTTAGCATAAGGAGACATGTGGAATTTTTCAAAGACCCCCCCACTCACTGATTCTAAAATTCTCCCCTGGGAAATTGTTCTTCCTTGGGCACCTTCCCTTCTTCCCAAGTTTAAGATTCTCTTGCCTAGGAGATGGCCAACAAATGGTCACCTGAACTTGTACTCACCAGTGCATACTTTGACCCCAGGGTTTATTTTATTCTGTAAATAGATAAAATAAATATTGCCAGATAGTCCAAAAGGACTCTGTCCCTTTACACATGCGAGGACCAAATGAAACCCAAAGGATGCGCTTTGAAACAAACAGGTTGTAGAATAAATTTGTTATTATTTTGAACACGAAAAGACCTCATGATGTTTCAGGGAATCATATACTGCTGAATATGAGCCTAATTTCATAATGTTGGACAAATGGAGAAATTTTATCTTGATTACAAATAACAGTTTGTGCCCTGAAGGAAGATGGATATTCAGGTTAGAAGAAAATGGCATTTTGTTCTAGCTACTCATTCAGAACCTTCTCCCAGAGGATCTTTGCCATTTAATCTATGGGCCACTTAATGTGCAGAAGAGTTCTCATAGTTCAAAAATTTAATGTCATAACAGAACAGTGCTCACCTCTGGGGAGGGAAGCAGGTCACTGTCTGTGCTTTTAGGCCTTGGGTTATTGTACGAGATGCATGTACTGACTAATGAGAAAACTTTGGAAGGTAAATCACAAGAGTCAACAGATACACCTGCATCCCTTCAGCACTTTTATGAATGCATAGATCATCTTTACTTTCTAAGTTCATGCAACTTAAGGAATTATAGTGTAGAGTGTTTATTTTCTTCTATAACACAATTCATCAAAATATTCCTTAGCCTGGGGCATGAGAAAGAGTAAAGAGGAACACAGGGAGGCCTAACCATTGTCTCTAACTGCTAACACTTCATTTGGAGACACCAGCCAATTATTTATGAATTGTGGAGACAGACTGTAAAGTAAAGTGGCCTTCAGTAGGACAGAGGGGGTTAGGGTTTAAGGCAAACTTTTTGAGAATACAGATTGGATTTTTTTTAATTTAAGTATTTGATTTGATTCCAAGAAGGGGGCAGTGGTGAGAAATGTCCCATGCATCTGCAGCTGCAACAGGGTCCAGCTCAATGTGTCCAAGCCACTTCTGCTTGTAGACTCATGTCTTCTTCCTGGAGCTGTTGTATGACTGTGGACACAGTCGTAGACAGGGTTTCCTGAATCTGGCAGCTGTCGGTCAGGGCCAGGATGCTGAAGCTGAGCAACCCTACATTGTCACTGAAGGTGAGTGTCAACTGTCTTCTTCCCTACTCTATCTTCCTGCCAGTTCCCTTCCCTGTTGTGACCCATCACTTGGGATTTTAAAACATTTGATGTAAGTGTATATACTCAAACAGTGGGCACCATTTATCACCAAATTCTGAAAAGGCTCTTTGCCAGGAGAAGCACTTCTTAGCCAGGCTCACTCAGCTTTCTTAAGAAAATGGGGAACTATTTAAGGATACACCTGAATCAGGACTGCTAGGCTCTTGAGGACTGAGGCAGGTCTAAGGTCCTTCTGGCTCTGTCCCATTTCTTCCTTCTCCTGGCCATCCTTTATCCTCTGCTCACCCACTCCATCCATGTGTGTTAACCTCTGTGCCTCTTCCTGCATGGCCTGCAGTCTTTCCCAGCCAATCCTTAACATTATCCCAGGACAAATTCTAGAAAGAGCCAGGTGTGGTGGTGTACTCCTGTAATCCCAGCAGTTTGGGAGGCTGAGGCAGGAGCATCACAAGTTCGAGGTCAGCCTTAGCAATTTAGTGAGGCTCTAAGCAACTTAGTGAGACCCTGTCTCAAAATTTTTTAAAATAAATAAATAAGAAGGACTGGGAATGTGACTCAGTGGTAAAGTGCCACTAGCCACACTGATGGAGCTACCTACCATCCCTCTTTGGGAAGAGTCCTTTGCACCAGTCTGCCCGCTCTGGGCTTCTGGGCAGTCTGTGGGTGGACCACTGTTGGGTCAAGGATCCATCATTGATCTTGTCAGGAACCACTAATAAAACAGCCCAGTCCCAGTTGCTAGAGCAATTTCTACCTCATGGGCTGACTGGACATTTTTTTTTTTTCCCAAACAAAATACTCTGTCTCTTCATTCCCCCATCTGTCACCGGTCTGCTCGATGTGTAGAACTCTGTGACTGCTCTTTATAGTTGGCTCAGTCATATCTTTTGTTCTTTATGTGCATTAACTCTCTTAGGTGGTTCCACTTGATGGGAAGTGCATAGGGGCCCGTGGCAAGTAGCCATTATGGTTTGAACACGTGTGGCCCCTGCACAATTCTTGTTGAAACTTTCTCATCAAGATGGTATTAAGAGGTAGGGCCTTGGGGCAGTGATTAAGTCCTGAGGCTCTGCCCTCAGGAATGAAGTCAATGCCCTTGTGACAGAGGCTTCAGAGAGCTAGCTGCCTGCCTCCATCTTTTCCTCCATGTGAGGCTACAGCGTTTGTTCCTCTTCCCTTTCATCATCTCCATCATGTGATGATGCATGAGAGGAACCATCTGTGAAGCAGAGAGCAGCCTCACCAGACACTGACTCTCCTGGCACCTTGATCTTGAACTTCCTGGCCTCCAGAACTGGGAGGCTGTGAGAATTTAATTTCCATTATTTATGAATTCCCCAGTCTAAGGCATTTTGTTATGGTGGCAGAACAGATGCAGACAGTAGTTCACGTCCATCTTCCCTCCATGCTTATAATAGTGTGTGGGGGGGGGGGAGGGTGCTCACCACCCAGTGCTTGATGGGGGACTAACCCTTCATTCCTTAGATAAGCTTTTATTAAATGACTGAAAATAGTTGAGGACATAGTAAGTAGAGGCAGTGTCATTCAGTGGGAAGAGTTTAGAATGTATAGTTGGGAGCCATGGATTGAATCCTACCCTTTTGTAGGTGTGACATTGTGAATTCTCTGAGCTTCAGTTTCCTTATCTGCCACTAGAAATAATATTTGCCTTAAGTTATAGCTATGAAAATGAGATGAAGTTGCATATGTGAAATGCTTTGAAGATTGCACAGAATTCTAAAAATATGGTCACTATTAGAGTAAAAAGTAATTTCCACAATCAATCTAACTTATTCTTTTAAATAAAGAATAACCTCAGTACATATAGGAGTCTTGGCTTTGGCAGCCAGCTACATATGACTGGGAAGTCGTGGTGATGAAGGGAAGCAGAATGAGACTGCAGATAAAACCATCATTCTAAAATGATGCATGTTCTTCCTGCAACTTAAGGAGTAAATTTTTAAACAGAAAAAAATATAAATACTTTGTAAAATGGCCTAGATGCTGATCAGCAGAGCTGCACAGTCATTCTGGCTGTTCTTTGGGTCCTGGGTTGGGGAGATGCTGTGGAGAATGGCAGGTGGGGTGACATCTCTGTTTGCAAATCAACCCCGGTCTTGTTTCTTTTGACAGCCAAATAAGGGCAGTTATCTGAACTTACAGATTGCCCAGCATTGAAAAGGCAATGACAGGTAATTTGGGGAGAGCCCCAGATGTGGGGAGCTGGTCAGAAGTTGTGTCCTCTTGAAGGGACAGCATGCAGTATCAAAGAGACGGCCAGAGGGGGCAGGGCCAGCTCTAGAAGGCTCTGGCTCCTTCCCTTCCCTCTCCCGTTTTCTTTGCATCGCTCGTGGCCTGGGTAGAAAGGCTTTGTTATGGGGTTCAGGCCGCAGAGATAGCAATTCCAAAGAACTATTTTTAGCCTGGGTGTTTGTTTCTCCTTCCTTCCTTTCCTTCCCTTTTTCTCTAGACCTACTTTTTACAGCTTCCCGTGAGGGGTGCATGTCATTACTGTCACACAGCAGCCCCGTTTGCTATCAATGTCAGACAAATTAAAACACAGTTGGTTTGGTCCTGAACACCGGGTTCCACTTTGTTCCCCAGCTCATCACTGTTCGTGGAAGGATTCTTTGGTTGCCTTTAGTGCTGCTCTGGTTGGGCCCCAAGGGAAGCATCTCTGCTGAGAGCAGGGAAGGGACAGAGAGACTGATGTCTGACAGCCAGGCAGGACAGAGGCCAGGCAAGGACAGAGGCCAGGCACTTCGTCAGCTACCTCTGTGGAGCTGCTCTGGTACAAACCTTTATGGAAATTATCAGTGAAGGTACCCTTTCCTCTTTGACGTTCAGTTAGCAGTTTCCGGGAGTGCTTGGACATTGTGTCCACTTGGCATCCTGTTCAGTGTTCTGTAGCGTGAGCGTCAAACACTCATTCTAAGAGGCATGATGATGTGGTTTGTTATGGTTTGCCCCCAGGAAGACACTGGTGAGGCTCAAGTCTCCATAGCAGCAATGTTGAAAGGTGGAGCCTAGTGGAAGCATTTGGGGGCAGCGTACCCTGGGGAAGGATGAGTGCCATCATGGGACTGAGTTCACACTCTGGTGCTTAGAGTAGTTTGATAGAAAGCAAGTCCAGCTTCCTCAGCTCCTGCTTCCTTTCTGGTCATGGGATCTCTTCCACACGAGCCTCCTTCCCCTTCCATTTTCTGCCATGGGTAGAGCAGCACGTGGCCCTCACCAGAGCCTGCCCTATCTTGAACTTCCCAGCCTGCAGAACCATGAGCCAAAAGAAACCTCTTTTCTTTCTTAAGTAAGTTACACAGTCAGATATCCTGTTGTAGCAACAGAAAACGATTAAGTCACAAGATGAGTAACTTGCCTCCTTTGGTGTTTCCCTGTCTCTGCACATGGTGGGTGATCTAAGCAAGCTGAAATGCACACAAAGAGCACCTGTGAAGGAAAAATAAGTCAGAGGATCATTGACAGAAATGAAAGGGAAGGAACTCATCATGTTGGACAATTATGAATGAAATGTTTTTGAGTCTTTAAATTTGTTTCCCAGTTCATAAAGTCACTCACTTCCTCTGGCTACCAACTACATTTTATGTCCCAGAACAGTGGGAATCTTCCTCATGTTCCCTACCCATCTCGTCTACCTGTGTCAGTGACCTAGTTGTTATGGTCTGGATCTGAGGTGTCCCCAAGAGCTTTTGTGTGAGACAATGCAAGAATAATCAGAGGCAAAATGATCAGATCATTAAAACCATAACCTAATCGACAAATTAATCTCTTTGATGGATCAATGATTTGAATGGATTAAAGGGTGGTAACTGTGGGCAGGTTCTTGCACTCAACCTCTCTCTGCTTCCTGGCTGCCATGAATAAGCATCTTTCCTCAGTTTCCACTCCCTTCTCTCATGATATCCTGCCTTATTTTGGGCCCAGAACAGTGGAGTCAGTGGAATCAGTGGAGTCATGGACAGAACCTCTAAACCTGTGAGGCAAAATAAACTTTTCTTCCTCTAAGTTGACCTTTTCAGGCATGTCGGTCACAGTATCACAAAGTGGACTCACATGCTACTCCATTATATCTCACGGATGGCTCAGCCTTGAATGGCCATGGCCATCACAGACAGTAATGATATTGTCTTAAGAACCAAGAGATTTATGAATTCAGATGCAGCCTGACTCTGAGCAACCTGAGAAGACCAGTTACCTGATAACAGGTTTTGGACTTAAGTCTTTAGAGATGGGCCTGGAATTTGTAAAGCAGTCTCAAGACCATGCAGGTGAGACTTGTTAAAATCACTCTTTAAAAGTTCAGGTTTCTGAAAAGCAAAAATGGGCATGGCAGACCTTGCTGGGCCTCTGCTGAGTAGCAAACGTGCCGGGCTCCAGCATCAAGCAACAACAAGGCCACGACTTACTGGCTAACACAGGCAGGGGAGTCGCCATGTGTCTTAGTCTTCTTTTCCTGAGCTTGCACAGAACTGAGGCTGAGGAGGCAGCCAGGGGTGAGTGCCAAGTATGAAGGGTGATGGGCGGTCAGTTTCAGGGCGGGGACCAGTGGTGTGCACAGATGTTACTGAGGGTCCAGACTCCACCCACATTCCAGTGTTAGTGTCTTCTTGGGGGGTGTTTGGTGGAGGACCAAGTGGTCAGTGAAGGTGGAGGTGTGGTGGGGGCAGACAAGGGGTTACAGGGAAACCAGGCTGAGGGGACAGCAGCCCAGTTCCTAGAGACGTCTTGGCTACTGGGAAACGTGTGGGACAGTCCCCAGGGGTGTGAAACCCCAGGTTACAGCAGGATCCTTGGCAGTAGTGCTTGCTGGTGAGCGGCTGGCCAGGGCTCTGATCATCTTCCGTAGAGCTGAGATCGGGCATCGGGTCCAGAACAAGGCTGAACCTATGAGAAGTGAAATGAGGTTGGTCATGTTAAAAAATCCAGGGACATGCGTGTCTTTTCAGGGGTTTCCATTTGTGTTTTGTTTTTTCACAGTGATCCAATTACTCAGGTATAATTTGGAGCCAGGAATCTTGTTGTCATGATTAGAATTTAATTAGGTGTCTAATGGGGAAAATAAAGGTAGAATGTTCCATGAGATTTACAGGAAGCAGAGGACACTTCAAGGCAACCTGGTACAAATAAGGGGGTTCCTGCTCTTCGGGAGTTCCCTGAAACAAGCAAGAGGCACTGCTCAGATACTGAGGAAAAGAGTTTACAGATGGAAACAACACCAGCCTGTGGATTCGATGAGGACATCTGTGTGCGTGCTTCCATGTCCCCAGTGTGTTACCATTCATCTGCTCTCAAGGATCCCACTTTTCGGCAGAGTCCCTCTTAAGGATTTATGGAAGTCCCAGAGGGTTCCACACCCAGGCTTATTTCCTCTGCCCTGCACGTTGCTTCCCACTGGATCCCCGGGGCCCACTGCAGAGGCTTTGGAGACCTCCTGGTATCGTTGGGCATGCCAGGTTTGCCCGGACCTGTGCCTTCCCCCGCTGGTGTCAACTCATCACCTGGTTCTCCAGCATCTGGGCTTTGGTTCCCATCTTCCTACCTGCCTGGCAAAGCCCCTCCCTCAACCCTAATCCTTAGGTTTCATCCACCAGATAAAGGAATGCAAATAAAGGCCTAGAGATTTCACTTCATACTTAACTCTATCTCAGTTTAGGCAAAATATTTTCCACAAGAGTATGATTCAGAAAGTCAACAAAATGCCAGCTACCTTATAATCTTTTGTGAATATTGAATATTTTACAAGTTCAGATTTCTGAAGATGAGCATTGCAATATTATGTATATTATTTCTCTGGGACGAAAGAAAACCCCACAATAGTATTTGGATTCCATGTTTGGTAGATAAGATCAATTTTCTTTACCAGTACTTCCTCCTGAAGGAAACTAAGAATTAAGATAAGGAAAAAGGAAACTAGTAGTGAGAATCAAGCAGGTGAAATGTTGGTACAAGAGGGATAGCTATGGTCTAGACATTTACACAGAATTTACTGGGATAATTTCCTAACCCAGCACTCATTAAAGATGGTCATGCCTCCTAGCAGGTTGTCTGACCAGAAATACAGTGTGAATTTTTGACACTCTGCCATGATGGTGGGACAAGCATTCCTAACGCATTCCTCTGTTCATAGCAGTTGCCACCTTGCGTTGTATTCACACCTCTTCCCACCACTGCATGTGCGTTCCCATCAGCCCTAGGAGCTTAGCTTTGTACTATGGTTGGGAGATATAATAGAGTAAGTAATCAATACACATCTTTGATGAATGAATGATAAAGAAAAAATCCAGCAACAACATATGTTGTATCATGTTTTCTCGGCTTGGAAGTGACTTGATTACTCTACAGGCTAGAATTTACCTCCGTTGACAAGATTTTCCGGTTGGGTGGCCAGAACTCTTTACCATGGATTATGATTACTTACACAGGAAAGACAGAGTGGAGTGGGCAGTATTCATTAAAAACAGGACGCAGATATGTGATAAGTTGGGTTCCAAGTAAATTGCTGGTTTAAAAATAATTTGGTGCAAGCCAAATGTTCAGAGAGGAAGAAGGAAATAAGAAAAACAAAAAAGTGATTTTTTAAGAAGGTTGATCATATGTAATACAAAATACAGTTTAGGGCTAGGGTGTAACTCATGATAGAGCACTTGCCTAGCCTCTGTGAGGCCCTGGGTTCCATCCCTGGTACCACCACCCCCACTCCTCACCACACACACACACACACAATACAGTTTAAAGCTACTAGTTTCTGAGTTCAGAAAACTGTAGAAAGTATGAAATTATTCATGGTTACCTGAGAAACCCAATTCTGATTACAAGGGGGGATATCGCAGGGTTGGATAGAAATTCAAGGAGTCAAATTACCGTGTGTGTGTGTGTGTGTGTGTGTGTGTGTGTGTGTGTTGCATATAAGGAACAAGGAAAATTTTTTGAAGGAAGGAGACATGAGAGGAAGAAAAAAGGTTGTTTGTCTAGGAAAGTCAGAGAAACATTGGGCCTCTTGAACATGGAATTTCGTAACTACTACCCACGCAGGCCATCCTGTTTGGAGTAATAGTAATGGAACCCGGGCAGAGAAAAGCATCCTCTTCTAGAAGTGGCTCCTTCCCCAAATATACTGTTATTAGGGAAGCCCCATATTGGTCCACTTGATTAGCCCAATGGAGGGCACCTAGGAAAGATAGGCAAATGAGGCCTCCTCCCTACAATGTTTGGATGGAAAACCAAAGAGAGCTTGGGTTATTCCTGTGGTGGGCGAAGTTGTGAGAATGTAGAAACCATCTCTGGCCATGATGGCCATTGGGGAGAAATGGTGAGCAGGGGAGAGGAGGGAGCAGGGGAGCAGAGCGGGAGAGAAAGTGCAGGTGTGCGGAGGCTCTTGTTCCATCACATTCTGGGGCTGAGCTGCACCTGGCTCTTCCCACAACCTGGTCATCCAGTCCTTCCTCAGATTCCGTAAGCCAGTGTTACTCCATAAGCCCTATTATTGCAGCTGGTTTGACGTGGGTCTCCATCACTTGCGACCATATGGGTTCTAAGATGCATGCAGTTGCAGGCTTTTGGCATGGAAGCAAGAATGAAGATAGTAGACTGCAGTGCTCAACTTCCACATCAGGGAACTCAGAGCAGCAGAGGGCTGAGGCTCAGGTGCCCTGGTTGCTGAATGTTGCTCAAGATAAGTTAAAAATGGGTCTTTTCCTTTCAGCTGGGAATAGCTACAAATCCACATGACGTTGTGGCTCGTCCCTTCCAGTAAGCATGTGCTGACCACGTGTCATGGGTGAGACACCATGCTATCTGTGGTGTTTATGGTCAGGATATATAAAAATGAGGTTTTAAAATTGAACACTTGTTCTCAAGGAGCTCACAGTCTGATAGGAGGTACAAATATTTGCAATACGATGTATTGAGTGTCTTAAATGAGAGATATCCCACCATGAGATATCCTGCTGCCCCAAGCAAGAGTAGTGCATGCCTCCTTTACTTTAAACACTCGAGTAACTCTTATATATCATGCTTCAGCTAAATCTTGAAAGACAAATAGGAACTCCAGACAGATTGACCAGCATGCATAAGACAGAAATACAAGAGATGTGAGAGTATGAACCAGCATTCAGCAAGCATGAAAGAGAGCGGGGGAAATGAAGCTGGGTTTTCAGAAGGGGATGGAGGCTGTCTTTGTTCATGTTCTGCTGCTATAACAAATACCTGAGACTGGGTAATTTACAACATACAGAAATTTATCCAGCAGGCCCTTCTTCCTGCATCATGATCTTGGATGGCGAGGAAGCAGGAGTGAGTAAGCTTTGGGCTCTCTTCCTCTTCCCAAAAAGCTACAATACCACAGTGGGGTCCCACCTTCATGACCTCATCTAATCCTAATTTCCTCCCAAAGGCCCTACCAAATGCCATCAACATATGAATTTGGGAATTAACATTCAAATCTTTCTTCCCTTATAAAATATGAACTTATCTGGTAGAAAATGTGGAGACTCATTGAACTAATTCAACTATTTAAAATCTTAGTTTTTTTAACTTTTTTTTGTTTTTTCACAGTCCTGGGGATTGAACCCAGGGGCTCTCTATCACTGAGCTACCTCCCAGTCCTTTTCCCTTTTTATTTTGAGACAGGGCCTTGCTAAGTTGCCCAGGCTGCCCTTGAACTTGTGATTCTCCTGCCTCAGCCTCTGAGTTGCTGGGGTTGCAGTCGTGTGCCACCACTTTCAGTTTTTAAATGATTACCTGCCTGCCCTGTGGAGAGCCTGTCAGCCAGGGGTGAGGCTGGCGGCTTGGAAACAAGTCAGAGTGTTTTGTGATGGCCTGAGTGAGAAGAGAGGAGAGTCCGAGCCAAGAGAGTGCAGGGTCTTGTGGGGAGACTCTCACTGAAGAAAATGATGCTCTGACATTAATGGAAAAATGGCTCATTGGAAAGAGAGATCATGGAGATGAGGATCTAAGTATGATTGTGTGAGCAGGAGGAATGGTTGAAATTGAGGTAGCGAGGACGTAGGGGAACAGTGCTCTGGTGGAGATATTTTGGTAACTTTTGGACTTCCTGAGTTTGTGCTGGGACGTGTGGGAATGTTGCCCTCAGAGCCATGAGAGACAGGCCAGGACAGGACTGGAATGTGTACTTGGCAGTTGAATCCAGAGATGACCCAGAGGCCTAGTGACAGGAAAATGAGGAAAGAACCCAGAGAACACCAAGGGTAGTAGAGAAGAAGAGCAATGGAGAAACTGCTAAGGGTGCCTGAGAGGGGGAGGGGGGGAACAGAGGCTGTGGGCAGCAGCCGGGAAGCCCAGGCCCTGGCAGGAGCCAGGCCCAGACTGCAGGGCTCAGGCAGTGGGAGGTTCAGTGACAGGAAGTATGTGGACAGTCATTTCTTCATTCCTCACTGTTGTGCCTTCTGTGTTCCTCAAATGTTAATAATTAGAGGATACTAGATTTCATGGGCATATGAAGGGCATGTCTTCTGGAACAAGCAAAGTTTCTGGAAACTAGACCTGCCTCTTCACAGTTATATATTCACAGATTATCATTTGGAATAATGCTGTAGAGAATTTCACTTTGTTGTTTACCTATGTTTATTTTCCCTCTTTGTGTAGCTCATTTAAAGGGTGGAATAGGCCAGCTGATATCTCCTGGAGCCCACTCCAGGAGGAATTATTGAGATACAGGATTAGAGATCAGAGCTCCACAGCACAGGGGTGGCCCACTTAAGACAAGTCTTATTACATTCACTTCATAAAGCATAGCCAGCAAACTAACTTAAGAAAGATATGACATGCAAATTAAGACCTGAAAATATGAATGGAATTTAAACCACACTTTGATCAGCATTTCTAAAATTGCACATGGGAGGATTAAAAAAAAACCCAAAACTCCTTAAAGTTGCATATACTTCCCTTCTGTTTTTTACAGCAGAGAAATCTATTCATCTGCTTTATGGAATTGTCACATCCAAAGGATGACTCCACTCCCTGGGAACCATACAATACAAAACAAAGTACACACAGTTCCCAAAATTAGACCTTCCTGCCATTCACCTCTCAAGCCAAAAACAGCCTTCCCAAGACGGGATAAAGCAGGCCAGTAGATAAAGCACGAACAGTGGTTCATGCCTGTAATAATCCAGCAACTCAGGAGGCTGAGGCAAGAGGATAATCAAATCAAGGCTGACCTCATTCTCTTCAATTTGTGAGACCCTGTCTCAAAAATAATAAAAAGGACTGGGTATGGCTCAGTGTTAGGGTGTTCCCGAGTTCAATTCCCAGTACTGGAAAACGAAAAGAAAAAAAAAAAAAAACAGGCCAGGAAAAGGAAGGTGTGAGGAACATAATGTCATACCATGTCTGATGCAGGAATTTATCTGGCAATATTAAACAGATCAAATTTTTGAGAAGACTAGTCTGAATAGAAGCTATTTTTAGCATAGTTGAACTAAAGGAGATCAGCATAGATATTCAAGATGGGAAAATCATGATGGTTAATGGAAGACCTAAATTCAAGGTCCCTCTAACCTTCAAAGCAGAGTTGACTCACATGCTTCTCAGAAAACAAACATTTCTCAGGGATTTTTGGCCAGAGCCCTCTAAGGACACACCTTTCAAGGCAAGAACCTTCCTCCACATCTGGAAATCATCTGTGCCCTACAGGTGCTTCACATGGCCAGTGGCTGTTCCACAGGAGGTCAGAAATTAGACTCTATAACACCCAACCAAATTTATGCATTTATAAAATCACACTTTAATAATACTTTTACTTAGTTTTCATGCTTATTGCAATGAAAGGAAGATTTTTTAATCTTCTAGTTTATGCCATAATTTTAAATTTTAATTTAAAATATAATTAAAAGATAGCTATTGTACTCATGATTGCAAATTTGTTTAATTAAGGTTACATCCAACTGTTCTGAGACTTTTTAAAAGTCTTTATTTTATTTTTATGTGGTGCTGAGGATCGAACCCTGTGCCTCATGCATGCTAGGCGAACACTCTACCACCCGAGCCACAACCCCAGCCCATTAAAAAGAAATTTTTAAAAAAATATTTTTTTGGTTGTTGATGGACTTTATTGTCTTTATTTTTATGTGGTGCTGAGACTCTAACCCAGTGCCTCATGCCTGCTAGGCGAGCACACTACCACTGAGCCACAACCCCAGCCCCCAAAATAAATTTTATCGTATATATTTAAGATATACAACATGTAGTCTACATATAAAATTGTTACTATAATGAAACAAATTAACATATGTGTTACCTTACATAGTAACCCATTTTCTCCCATGTGGCAAATACTGTTATAATCTTCTCATTTAGCAAAAATCCTGAATACAATACACTGCTATTAACTCTGGTCCTCATGCTGTGTGTCTTAGCTCTTTCCATTTGTTCTGCTTACATATTTATTACTTTGAATCCTCTAACTTACATCTCCCCTAATTTTTCAAAACTTCATCTATCAGTTGGTCCTTGGTCCTTTGCATTTAAAAATCAGTTTCCCACTCCACCTCCCAATAAGAAAATGAAGAGTCAAAATATCACCTGCGTATGTTCTGTGGGCAAAGAAATCCAATCCCTAGCAGATGACAGGAGGAGTCTCTTCCTAGGCAGGGCTGCAAGAGCCCTGCATACAAAGTCCCATTCAGGGATGTATTGCAAATCAACTCAAATTGTTCTTCATTCAGATGCTGTCTCTGTAGAAGATGCACTCCCAAGTTCTTTTTTGTTTTTTAGGTGAAATTCATATAGCAAATATTTTTGAGTGAGCGTGTCAGTGATATTTAGTACATTCACAGTGTTACACCACCATGCCCTCTGTCTAGTGGGTTGGAAAACACTTGCATCACCCCAAGGAAGTGCTATGCATATTAAGCAGTTGTTCCCCATTTCCTGCTCCCCACTCAGGCCCTGGTGGCCACCAATCCCTGTGCCAAGTCTATGGAGCTACTTTTTCTGAATATTTTATAGAAAACAGAATCACTGGGCTGGGGATGTGGCTCAAGCAGTAACACACTCACCTGGCATGCGCGGGGCGCTGGGTTCGATCCTCAGCACCACATAAAATAAAATAAAGATGTTGTGTCCACCGAAAACTGAAAAATAAATATTAAAAAATTCTCTCTTTCTCTCTCTCTCTAAAAAAAAAAAAAAACAGAATCATATGCTGTGTGATATCTTGTATCTGGCTTCTTTCATTTAGCATGGTCTTCTCAAGGTTCATTGGCATCATAGTACTGAAGCCTTCTTTTTTATGACAGAATAATTTTCCATGGTACCGATATATTACCTTTGGGCCTCTTGTGTAATGCTACTGTGAACATGTACAGATGCATGGGTTTGAGTGCCTGTTCTTGATTCTTTTGTGTGTATACCTAAGAGTGAAATTATGAAGCCATTTGGTAATTCACAGAGTGAAACTGTTTTGCACAATAACTGAATCATTTCACATTTTCAGCAATGTAAGACTGCTCCTGTTTTCTACATCTTCACCAGTCTTGTTTCTGTTTCTCTGTGTCCCTCTCTCTCTGCCTCCCTCCTTTTGCCTCCCTTGCCTTTCTTCCTGCTTCCTATCTACCCATCCACTCCTGCCTTCCTTCTGTACCTTCCTTATCTTCCTCCCCTGCCTCCCAATCTGCGGGGTGGGGTCTCTTTGTGGTCCCCATTTGTAATGTGGACCCTTTTTTCATGTTCTTGGAGGCTATTTGTGTATCTTCTATGGAGAAAAAGCTGTCCGCATCCTTCACTCACTTTTCAATGGGGTGCCTTTAATTGTTGAACTATAAAAGTTCTTTTTATATTTTGGACACTAGCCCCTTTTACTCCAAACTTTTTATTGCCTCCTAACCTCTTGAAAGTGATGAATTTTGTATTCTTTCCTTCCTCCTTTTCTTTCCTACATACTGGAAACCTTAGATTTTATTATTAAAAAAATGGATCTTTATTTTAGAAAAGTATAAAGAATATAATTTAAATTCTCCATAATTCTCTACCCTGAGATAAGCACCGTTCATATTTTTATATCCCTTTTCTGGTCTGTGCCCCCTCCCCATACTGAGGAATGCTTTATCACTGAGACAGCCCCTTTTTTTAATTTTTAATTTTGAGACAGGATATTGCTAAGATGCATGAAGCCTCACTAAGTTGCTGAGGCTGGCCTCAAACTGGGATCCTTTTGCCTTAGCCTCTAGAGTCACTGGGATTGCAGTTGATGAACCTTGAGAAGATCATGCCAAATGAAAGAAGCCAGATACAAGATATCACATAGCATATGATTCTGTTTTCTATAAAATATTCAGAATAAATATCTCCTTAGACTTGGAACAGAGATGGGTGGTCACCGGGGCCTGGGTGGGGAGCAGGAAACACGTCCGACTTTTAGTCCATTTTAGTGTTGTGATGAACATGCACGCACAGATATTAAACACTCCTGGGCTGGGGTGGCTCAGCGGTAGAGCACTCGCCTACCACGTGCGAGGCCCTGGTTCGATCCTCAGCACCACATAAAATTAAATAAATAAAGATACTGTGTCCAGCTAAAAAATATATATTTATATATATATTTTTAAAAAACTCCTGCTGCCACCATATACTATTTTAATATATTAATGCTTTTTCTGACATGGAAAGTTATATTAATTTGTATATATTTATCACAGCACTTTTATAGCAAGTGAAATAGAATCTTTTTATATATTTGTTTATCATTTGTATTCCTCTCTTAATTGTTCAAGTCTTTTGGTCTACTTTTTCTGTTGGGGTTTTATAAATAAAACACTAGTCCATTTTCTCTCATACTTGTTAGCACATCATTTTTTTTAGATTATCTATTTTAAAATTATCCTTCATAGTGTTTGTGGCATAGAGATGTTTTATGGTTTGTGTGTGTGTGTGTGTGTGTGTGTGTTGTCATGTTGAACATTTTTTTCGTAGATTTCTTTCACTGCTTTTAAATGTAAAACGTTTTTAATTACCAAAATACCATAAAATGTCTACTCACATTTTATCTTAAGTTATTTATTATTGAAATTCCTACATAGTTCTATCTGGGATTTATTATAAGATGAAAGGTATTATAAGATGAGAGGATCACACTTTTTATTTTTCTCAAGTTAGCTAACTTTTGTGATACCATTTATAAGATGAATCATTTACACTAAACAAATCTCTTACAAAAGACATGAAGCTGATCATTTTGCTCAGTTTTCTTTTAGGGATACTATAAACATCTGCTTGTTTACACAGCAGGTTATCTGTGGTTTGGTTTGCTTGTGTCCCTGTTCTTTCCAGAGTACAGCCTCACTGTCATTTCAGACCAGAATGGCCATGTGATGGTCCCCAGTCCACTTTGGAGAGCTGGCAGTGCAACCAGAAGTAGTTGAAAAGTAACGCCTCGAAGTGCCCCTGAGCTAAGTGAATCTTCTCGTGGTTACCTTGAGCCACGTGAGTCCTTTGTAGTCAGATTGGCCGATGCCTGAGATTGTTTCCCTGGTGGCTCACAGTTACTATACAATATAGGGGGTTTGTTGGTCATATTCTGTTCTATTTCTTAATGTGCCTAGAAGGACCGAAGTTGTTACTCTCAGGGCTCTGAAGCCTGAGTGGCTACGTGCGGACTTTGGAACCCACCTGAGTTCTGGTTTTGGCTTTGTCGCTTTCTGGTTGTGGGACTTTCAGCAAGTTGCTCTCTAGGATTCAGTTTTCTTATATTTAAAATGGGTTTAACAGTGACCCTCCTTAAAGGGTTATTTTCCAGTGCCTGGTGCATAATATGTGTATAATGTCCTAGTGCTGAGTTTCCTCCAGAGAAAGTAGGTGTCATTAAGGGCCAGCATTTAAATATGCACCAAGAACTGCAAAGTTTTTGCCAGAAAGCTTTGTGTATTTTGGTGCATATAATAAAGCTCATAGTCACAACAGACATCCTGTTACTTGATGACTATTTATTGCAGATGCTAAAGTCACTTTTCCAAGGTTTAATTATTTGGGATAAAAAGAGGAAAGCAAGAATAAAGCAGGTAATGGTGTGACAAGGGAATGAAAGTGGAAAAACCCAGTGTTTCTAACACTGTAAAGAAGCATGGATTTCTTATCTGAAACACAATACATGCTGTCTGATATAGGTAACTGTGCTACTGATGAAAAGGTACAGTAGAATAGTGACAAAGGATATCAGTAGTAAGAAATGGCACAAGTGGAGTTTGCAGCCATCACCTCTGTGTTCAGGACAGTATTTGATGAGACTTGCAACCTGGGCAGACCCTGCACTTTGGATTCTCAAGGTTTCAACTCAGGCCCAAAGTGAAGCCATAGAGTCTAAAATAGCAGTGGGGTCCTGCCTGAGACCCAGGACACTTTGTATTCTTATTTGGATTTAATGAGCAGTTTGTTTGATGATGTAAGCAAATACCAAGTAGTTGCTGTCAGTGTTCCTAAAGTAAGGGAAATCAATCATTTTTAGGAGATGACACTATTTTGCCATCATCTGTTGGTGCTTTAAAAATCTATTTCATGGTAAAATTATTTCCAAAACACATCAACTACTAGACATCTGTTTTAAAATAGCATTGCTACACTGATCTACAAAAAACAGCTGTGTTCCTTTTGGGGTGGGGTTTTAAAGAAGTGTGATAAGGTGTTTTGGGGGGAGTTGTTTGTTTTATTTTGAATGAGCATTTCTTCTTGGAGATATCTAGTGAGCATTCCAAATGTTAAGGTTATGAATGAACTTATAATAGTGGACATAGCTAAGAACATGGGAGCATTTAAAAGGAAGACTAAAAGTGAAAATCTCTGGGAAGAAGTGCCATCCATATGATCTTGGGATTGAGATAATTCTCGGAGTCAGAGCCTTGAGCCCTGGAGGCTGAGGCCTGACAGTGTAGTCGTCATGCAAGGTATTTACCTAGCTCTCAGCAACCTCCCCTTCTTTAGGAACTGCATCTCCTTACCAGTCCAGAGTGTTGGACCCTGGCAGCCATCTTATGCTGTGAGGTGTCTTCTGACCTCCTCACTCTCTGCTGATTGGACAAAGACCCTTGACTCTTGAAGTTTATGTACCATTGGGGATGGCAGTCATTTTATCATTCTTTTGACAGAGACAGTTTGTTACTTCAAACAGACATCATCTGTTTGCCTTGAGAAGCAGGAAGGCAAAGAAGGGCAGTCTACCCAGAGGACCCAAGCAGAGGGAAGAGAGAAAGGGGACCAGGAAAGAGTCCAGAGAGCATTAAAGTCCTATTCCTTTGCCTTCATAGAGCTAGAAGACTGTGTTGCCTGGGTCCCCTTGTTCCTGAGCAAGTTCCCCTTGCCATCAGGCCACCAGGAGTGTATTTCCTTTACTTGCCCAGAAGTCCAGCCCAGGCACCTGGAGGTACATTGGTGTCCTGTGTTTGCTCCGAGCACCTCTTATTGGCTCTGAACCACTGGGCTAGATCAAGCAGCTCACACACAGGAAAGCGCTCTGGCAGTGAGCACAGAGTGCCCCGTGGTCTCACAAACGGAGAGAAGCCATTTCAAACATGATATGGTAAGAATACAAAGAACATGCCAAGAGCACGCAGAGCCTCTTTGTCAAAGCCCCCCATAAACACCCACAGTTAAAGGAGCTTCAGACAGATGTATGGGGAGAGATGAGGATCTGGAGACTAATAGATGCACACACTATATCCGTCAACTGGGACTGTGTGACAAACACCACAGACTGTTTAGCTTAGGCCACGGAGCATTTCCTCACAGTTCTGTAGGCTGGAAGTTTAAGGTCAAGGTGTCAGCTAGTTTCCCCTGAGGCCTTTCTCCTTGGCTGTAGACAGCTGTCTTCTCCCTGTGTCTTCATATGATCATCCCAGTGTCCTCATTGCCTCTTCTTATAAGGACATCAGATTGGATTAGAGCCCACCTTAATGATCTCAGTTTAATTTAATTATCCCTTTAGAATCCATGTCCCCCAGTATATTCCCATCTGAGGTACTGGAGATTAACAATTCAGCATATAAGTTAAGGGACCACATTCAGACGCCCACAGTAGCTCCCTCCGGGAATGTTTATGGATAGCTTTGGATTTCAGTCTCAGTCTTATGTCCCAGGACAGTCAAAGCAAGGAGAGCCCTTCTGGAACACTGTCTTCTTCCTAGATGCTGTAGCTTATTCCAAAAGACCATGCTCTGTGGCCACTCTCCAATCCTGTATTCCAAGACAGGACTTTGAAATGATACTATACTATGCTCTTCTTAAGTACAATGAAAAGAGCTACTGCAGGTATTGGAGGCTTGCAGAGAAGATGCACAAGCTGCTCGGGAAAACATAACCACCCCAGTCTTCAGAGTGGGCCTCATCTCTGAGGCCTCAGGAGCTGACCTCCTTCAGCAGAGGGTGCCTCTCTATTATCTCGGGAAGTTCTTTCTCCTGCCTTCCACTCACAGCTCAACTGTGATGGTCCCTGGGCAAGGGTTCTTCCTTCCATTGCCCCTGCTGCTTCTGACAACTATTTTTCTGTTTGTGGCATGCCAAGCCTCATCAGGGAAGAGAATTCAGTTGGCCCATAGAGTCACCATTAGGCTAGGGGCCTCTGTTGGGCTAAGCTCATGGCTGTCCTTGGTCCAGTCATTGTACCTGCAGAGAAGAGTCTGAGGAGTTCCGGAGAGCAGGACCCCAACTCAAGACAATGGGTCCTTGATGTATTTGACAGAAAAGGATTTCAGCACATGTCAGACATTGAGGCACAGAGGAGTGTGTGTTCAGGTGGGAATGTGGACTGTCCTGACAGTGAGAAGCAACCCCTTGGTCTGGGCAGTTACTATTTATAGAGGGACAGTATTGAGGAGCTGGACTAGAGGTGGAGTGGGGGTGGGGGGAGGGCAGGTCATGCAGTTTCAGACCAGTTTTCCTTGCATTTGTGTCTTACTCTGCATCCTGCTACTTTCTGTGGGCAAAGGAACAGGACATGGCTCCAGGGCGCCGACTGGATTGCCCATGAATTGCTTATTTTGCATTCCAGTGTTTCATGATGCTTATCTTTTGAGACCAGTATTTATTTTCCCTGTATCTCCAGATTCCCATTTTAACTGAGGCTTGGTGATGGGATTATGTACCCAAGCCCAGTGGCTTATACCAGGTCAGCAGGGGTGGCAGGCACTCCTAGGCTTCTCATTAATGGTATTCATAATTAGCAGGTAGCTTGTTCAGCCTGTTCACTGAAAAATAAAATCTACGTCTTGGAGAAATGCCTGTAAAATGCATGCAGGAAATTGCTGGAGTTGAAAGAGACCTACCTTCTAAGCTCTTCTTTCTCCTGGGCAAGTCACGCCACCTCTCCAGTATGATAACCCTACCTTACAGGCAGTGGTGTATGCCTGGAGTGAGAAGAAGTGCTTATGTGAACATCCAAATAGTTTAAAGCAAGGTGACTAGGTTTTGTTTTTGTGGTGCTGGAGACTAAATCTAGGGCTTGGTGCTTGCTAGGTGTGTGTCCTACCACTAGCTACACCCTGGCCCCGGAGTCTTCACTTTAACCTGTGCCTTCTTTTGTCAGTCAGTGCATTCCCAGTGCCCCTTGCTCTTCATATTTCATGTCCTGTCAAGGGAATTACATTTAACCAGAAAAATATATTGTTCTCAGTGATTATTTCAAATTTGCACATGAAGTATTATAATGTTTACACCCTACACTTAAAAGAACTTCTAAAGATATGCGTTCATCTGGGAATCATGTCAGACATATTCAGAACACCTTTGGAAATTTTCAGAAATAAGAAGTAGATTCCTCTTGCCTCAATAGAGGAAGAACCTTTGCCTTTGCCCATTTGCATGTACACTCAGTAGAAATTCTCTGGTGCTGGGAAAGACTACATTCTGTTGTAAATTGAAAACCCAACCTACCTTCCTCTCTTCTTTAAGCCATATGTGTTTTTTTATGTACAAGTGGGTCAGATAAGAACAGTGCCTAGGGAAGACTCTTGACGTGTAGTTATGGGAAAGGCGTTACATTGTGCTCTTTGACTAACTCGCAAGGCCCTCTTTCAGAACCCATTGAAGATGGGGCCAATGCCCTGTGTCTGGGTGCATGTAGCTGCCCATCTACCCCTTCAGGTCCTCTAGCTTGGAAGCTGGAGCTCTTTGAGAAATCACCTTTCTTCCCCTGGCTTCAGAACATTAGTGCCCTAAGTGAGTCCCGCACTTCCCCTAATATAAATTGTCTCTTTAATAAATTATTAACTTGTATGGTAAGTGTCTGAATAAATTATTTTAACTAGGCTCCATTTTGCTATGCCTGCTCCATTATTGAACTAAGTTTTGTGGTGTGGTTTAAGACAGGGTCTCACTGTTGCCCAGGCTGGTCTTGAACTCCAGGGTTCCTATGATCCTCTGTCTCAGCTTCCCAAGTAGCTGGGACCCTGTTAAGTTTTTAAAGATTATATGTCCAAGATAATGTTACGCTTTTTCATGGGCATCTTTCAGTTTCCTTTTTGCGATGTCATCTGAGGGCATTTTTCTCAGGTGTGTTCATGCACATGCATGTCGGCACACATGCACGCACACACACTATTGATTGTCTGTTCTGTGTGAAGTACTCTTATGTACTGGCACAGTGGAAGACCCTGGCTCAGCAAGTCTAACTTACAGGCCTGAGGTCACCCAGCTAATATATGGTCATGGCAGGACCTAAAAGGCAGCAGATCTGTCTTTTCTTCACATCCTACAGAACAACCAAATTAAATCTTGCCCCCCCCCCCACACACACACAACCCCAGTGAAGCACTTGGATATTACCCAAGTTGGTGTAAGAGACCTAAGGCTGGGCTGCTCACATGGCTGCTGTGCCACCCACCCATCTCACCTTGCTCCCAGTACAGGTGGGGACGAGGCCACCTTCTCCTTATACTGTGAGAACAGTAAACAAGTATTTCAGGAGAGTATCCTAATTTTCAAAACCCACTGATTTCTTTTGGTGCACCTCTCACTCACAGTGGTATGTCGTCATGGAATCCCAAAGAGGAAGGCACAGCACCAGGTTCAGTGCAGAAGGGTCTCTCCTGTGGGTCCTCTGGGTTCGTGGAGCTTCCATTGTATTTTGGGCATTGGTGGTTCAAACTGGAGCCCCTTCCCACATGCATCCCCCTTGATGCCAAATGTGGTAATGAAATTCAGGATTGATGTTGTCTCAGTGAACTAATATGAAAGATGAGAACTTAGCCGTAAATAAGAATGAAATTATGGCATTTGCTAGTAAATGGATGGAATTGGAGAATATCATGCTAAATGAAATAAGCCAAAGTCAAAAAACCAGAGGCAGAATGTACTCTCTGATATGTGGATGCCAACCCACAACAAAGGAGGAGAAGATGAGAAGTTCACTGGACTAGACAAAGGAGAATGAAGAGAAGGGAGGAGGTGGTAATAGGAAAGGCAGTGGAAGGAATTGGACATGACTTTTCCATTCTCATATGTAAATACATGACGAATGCCAATCCATATCATGTACAACCACAATAATAGGATCCTAATTGGAACAAGTTATACTTATTCTATGTATGTATAATATTTCAAAATATACTCTGCTGTCATGTAAAAATATAATAAAAGAAAAATAAATAAAAGATGAGTACCTACCTAAAATGGGTATCTGTGATTTACCACACATACCATGAATGGGGTGTCAAAGAGGCTACTGGACAAATAACTTCACGATGTAGCTTAAAGCTACTTTCTTTAAGATTCAAGATGTAGCTTAAATCTTCCATGATATCCCTGTCTTCCAGGGAGAGTGATTTGTCCTTGGTGTTCCCTGTACCTACATATAGGTCCATCAGAAAGCCACTGATTGGTAGGATACTACTTGCTGTTTTCATGTCTCCCTCACCAGACTATAAACCCCCTGTGGACAGGAAATCTGTTGCTATATTATCTTTGGTGTTTGCCATAATAATTGGACAATTAGTAAATATTCTCTGATGAATAAAATCCCCTGGCCTTTCACTAATATGTATATGTGTATGTGCTGGGTGTTCCTATATGTGGGCATGTGTGCCTATGTGTTCACACGTTGTAATACACACAGTTCTTACTGGTCATTTTAGACATGCAGTTTATCATTTGGAAGAGAATATGTTTATTATTACTGTTATGGTTTAGATGTGAGCTATTCCCCAAAAGATTATGTGTGAGACAGTGCAAGAAAGTTTAGAGGCAAAATGATTGGGTTATGAGAGCCTAAACCCAATCAGTGAATTAATCCCCTGACAGGGATTAACTGAGTGGTAACTGTAGGCTGGTAGGGTGTGGCTGGAGAAGGTGGGTCACTGGAGGGATGTCTTTGGGGTATATATTTGGTGAGCTGAACTTAGTCTCTCTCTACTTGCTGGTGTGATGTCTTGAGCCACTTCCTGCCACCACACTCTTCCACCACAATGTTATGTCTCACCTCAAACCCTGAGGAATGGAGCCTGCTGTCTATGAACTGAGACCCCTGAAACCATGAGCCCCCAAATAATCTTTTTCTCCTCTGAAATTGTTCTTGTCAGGTGTTTTAGTCACAGCAGCAAAAATGCTGACTAACATAAGCACTATAAATGTAAAATGGTAGAGACTTAAGCTTGAACTCCATTGATCCAGGACAATCCGTGAGAAGTACTCTTCTGAATACTGTAAACCCCTGATACGACATTTTTTTTAAAAGTTACTCTTCCATTGCTTAAGCTTTCTGATTGCGTGAATTAAGAACTAATGGTAGCTTCCTCCAAGGCAAAACTTTACTCTGAAATAAAAAAATCTCAACTTTCAAGTCTTTCGGAATGTCTTATGTTATTCTCTCCTCATCTGAAGCAGTAGATATTATAACACATCCTGTCTTTCCCCCTGCATGTGGAATCTAACCCAGCACCTCAGGAAGAATGGAAGATTTTTTTTTTTTAAATGTCAAAAAAAAAAAGAAGAAGAAGAAGGAAAATGGAGCTTCCTCACGTGCATCTCACCCAGCTTCTGCTGCAGACCTTGGATGCCTGCTCTCCAGCATTAGATAAGAGAAAAATGTGCGCAGCCATAAACCCTGGGAGAAAAGGACACATCTGAAATACTTTGTTCTGAATAGATGCTCATCATGCTAAGAGTCCAGCACCCTCACAGGCAGCCATGGAGAGGTGGTACCTGTTGAGCCAACTCACTGGAGCCCTCAAGCTCTCCTCTACCCACTTGTTGTGTAAAAGTTCCTCCTGGGTCCTGATGCCCCAGCGTCTGGCAGCTTCTATGAGACGTATCTATGCTGACAGTGGTTGGGTCTGTCCCCAGAGCACAGGCACCTGGCCTCATACCATGATGAACACAGCCTCACACCATCCACAGAGATGAATGAGACTGAAGAAAATAATAGCTAGGGTTCAGAGCATGCGCTTCAGGAAGCTGCTTGATTAGGAAATTTTTTTCCAGAAATATTTACTTGAGATTAATTAAGGAAGTAAATGGCTCCATACTATTAAAAAACAACAACAACCAAAAAACCCTCTTAATTCCCCTAGGATCTATCTTCACATACACACAAATTTTGTTCCCAGAGGAAGGAGCAAATACATGTGGCAAGACAAAGGACTGAGATAATATCCAGCTTTGATCAAAACGCCCTGTTATGGTGTTCCTTCTGAAAATGACTTCTAATCAATGAGCACTGCCACAGTGCACCAGGGATAATTACCTTACACGTGTCTCCCTCTAAGCTGTGATTAGAAACAAGATGTGAGATCAGAGGGGCATAAAACGAAAATAAGAAGGAAAAAAAATCTCCAAGAGGAGCTGAGATGTGTGGGCTGCGGGATATTTAATAAGCACAGAGACTTGCTCCAGGTGGTGAGGTTCCTATCTCCACTCTCGGTAAACATTTCCTCCCTGCTTCAGCATCACTGATGGGATTAGCAGGGATGTTAAGGTAGCTTATCAGATGCTGCTCTGGATCCAAAGACAGGGCATGGGCAGGAACTGGGAGGTGTTCTGAACCAGAGGTGGGTTTGGGAAGCTGAACCTTCTCACCAAAAGTTGCTTTTCCCTAGTGGTTGCGAGCTAATTTTCAAGCATGGGCTGCTTGCAGAAGTCTGCCAACATGAGCAGTAGTTGAACCTGGACTTCACTAGTCCTGAGAAGACACCAGGATGTTGGCAAAGGGAATAAAAGACAGGATAATTCTACCAACAACAGAAAAATGTTTGAGGGGAAGCTAGGTCAGGTGTGTGGCCATGAAGACCACTGGGTCTCTCGAGGATGGGGGCAGGTTTGCTGGGCATTTACTGTACCCAGGAGAAAGAGTTGCCAGACTCCTGAGAATATGGAATGAAAGTGTAATGGGAACTCCCACACACCGAGAGGCAAGAGATGTTCATTATCCTTCCGTGAGGCCACACCAGAGAGAGGTCGTTATCTTCATTTCACTGTAAGACAAAGCTCCCTCCTTATGGAAGGAACCCTGGAACATGTCCCTTCCTTCCCTTGAGAGCTATCTTTCCTGTGTATTTTTTTGGTTTGTTTTGTTGTATGTGAGTTTGGTTGGTTGGTTTGGTTTTTTCTGGTGCTGGGTATTGAACCCAAGGCCTCACACATGCTAGGCAAGCATTCTGTCACTGAGTTATACTCCCAGCCCTATCGGTTTCCTTTAACCGTGTCTTCAGACAGCTGAAAGAATGCCAGCAAATTCTGTTCATGTGATCTTAAAAGCTCCCTGTGAGCACCTTTAGTCATGTGATTCCCTTGAAAGTATCCTTGCTTGGTGATGCTCCCCTCCAGAGACAAACTCAGAGGCTCTAACGCTTGATCTGCCTGTTCTAAATTCAGTATCAGCGGCTGCTTGCTTTTCTTACCATGTTCCTAAAGCTTTGCCTTTATTCCTACTCCCAGTAGGTAAAGATAACAGTTTTTAACATCCTTATCCTCTGCAAAAAGATTGAGTGAAGCTAAAATGAGTGGTAGCTTATTACAGTGGTCCTTCCCGAATATGTTTACAAATGTGAATAGCTATCCACTGAGAGCTCACCTAAATGTAACCTAGAAAATAGACAGACGAACTCCATAGTGGACTCAGGTCAGATGATTCTGAAGAAGTGATATTTAGGCACAGAACTGCACCTTATTGAACATCTGTGCTTTGAAAGCTGAGTAGCACCGCTGGGTTGAGTCCCTCCCTGCCTCGAGGTGGTTTTCACCCATCAGTAAATATTAGCTACCTCAGAAACAACAAATGACAGACAGTCGGTCTCTGGGGTAAAATTAGGGACTGGACAGGGAGCATTTACCTGCATGCAGGCAGAATTAAAGCAGCCAGACCTTGCTCCTAGTGCCCAAGGAGGAATTTGGCCCAGGCTCTGGGCCAGTGCGTCTGTTGTTACTTTAAATTTATTCAATTAGAGTCACAAGCAAAGTGAATTGAGCTGTGTGGTTGATTTGAATATTACCTTGGAAGAGAGTGTAAAGAGATTAACAAATCCTAAGGGACCAGGGACAAGTGCCAGGCTCCTCTCCTGTCCCCACACTCAGGCTGGGTTTTACAGATTCATTTAGGAATGACGAGAATAAAAGCCCAGGAGCAGATGTATACCTTTTGTTCAATGCCACGTAGCCATTTTCTTGCTTCACCATGGTCTGAAATTTTGCGCGCATGTGTGTATGTGTGTGTGTGTGTGTGTGTGTGCGCGTGTGTGTACGTGTACTGCAACAAAATAAAGCCAGTGTGTGTGGAGGCTGTTAGGCTACAGAAGGGGGCCCTGCCTGAGATCTGGGGGGGTTGGTCTGTTTGAATCCTACCTTTGTCTTGGTAAATGTGTGGTCTGGCACAGTCGGCTGCATGCAATTGATCTGGTGATGCACAAAATTGGGACAGATGAAATATTGCCAATAATTGCAAAGGCCTCATATGTTTCCAGAGTCTGTAGGATAAATAAACCATGCACTTAAACAAAGAACCTCCTCAGCTTTGCCATTTTAATGCCACGTGGCAATTGGATGTCTCACACTCCATTCAAAGAATGAAGCATTTTTACAGGTTTTTAACTCATAGCTTAAGGGATGAGCCTAATGCCAAGGACCATCCTGTTTTCTGGATTGAACTGGCACGGTCCAGTATGAGTCTGTCATGGTTAAGATGATGATGAGTGTTCTGGTAGCATAAGCAGCCAGAATTTAGGGGACAGAGGGGGAGCAGCAGGGAGATACAGGGTAAAGATGGTAAGGTTTTCTTGGGGTTCCTGAGTCCTTCACTTTGACTTTTGAGTGATATTCTTGATCCCATGGCCTCTCACTGTTATGATGCTGCCCCTGTATGCAGGATATAAGATTGCATCTAAAATTAGGTTAGAGAAGAACATGTCCAGGTGGCAGTTGGCTCCACCACTAACCAGCTAAGTGACCTTGGACAAGACATTTATTCTCTGTGAACCTCCTTCCCCCCTGCTCGGTGAGGGGGCTGAGATCATATGGTATCGTGGTCCACTCCAGCATGACCAGTCTGGTCTCTGCTCCATGGTCTTGGACTTAAGTCAGCAGCCCCTCCATTCCAGAAAAGTAAGGGATTTTAAAGAGAATGCCTAGTGGTTTTTGAAGTGTGAACTGTTTACTATGACAGATTTTTCTGAGCTCCTTGTATATATTTTCATCAGAGCATACCTGGGGAGGAGAGACAGATCCCCATATAACTCATTTGCTTGTATTAGCCCGACTACTTTGAGATTTCTAGAAGCAGAAAAATGAAAACACCTGCTTGAATGCATCTTTGGATTCATCCATGTGCTATATTCTTCACCTCTGGTTAGTGAGGTAGAGTTGTTCGGTGTTGCTGGCTGCTGTTTCGCTAGAGAGGTTCTTTACCTTCTTCCCATTTCAAGTAGTGAGACTGACATTGGGCCTTTTACTGCCTCCTCCCTTCTTCCCTTTCTTCCTGGTGGGGACCAGGGCTTATTCATATCTATCCCTTTAATATAGATAACATTTGGCACATTGTAGATAATCAGAATATGTTTGACAATTGCATTGGTCCAAAAACTAGGCCAAGAAGATGAGAAGGAAGACATGGAATTAAAACTGGTACTTAACATAATCAACTATGTTCTCAAAATGAAGTTTGAATCAACATTGTAAGCTAGGGAAGATGGAGTGCACACACAGCCTGCACCCAGAAAATATGGTTCCTGCACACATGTGGGCTAGCCTTATCCAAAATGTGGGTGAATTATCACCTGTGATTTCTGTGTTGTCGTGGAAATGTGGAGCTTATTCTGTGTAACTCTCCCAAATCACTGCTTCCTTCATCCAGAAAGTGAGAGAAGCTTGTCCTTTATACTTTAAGCAGCGCCCCTTGAATTCAGCAGAACAGAATAGGTTTAAAATAAAGCATGATGTTTGCCTGCAGAAGGGTCACATGGGAAAGAATAAGGATTAAATGCAAATACATGCTCCAACTTCCCCCAAATAATCAATGAATGATTCCACACACCTTTTGATCCAGACAACCTTCTGGATTCTTCCCCTCTTCTGACTCCCTCAGGCTGTGTGTGATGTAAAGGTCAAGCCTCAGAGTCCAGGCTTGAAGCCCAGCTCCTGCATTCACTTGCTGTTATTTTAATCTCTCTGTGCCTCAGTTTCCTATTTTGCAAAATGGAGGTGATAATATTTTCTGCATGCAGATTGTTTGGGAAATTAAATGAATTAATGTATATATACTAGTACTAGGCACTCCGCCTTCTGGTCTCAACAACACTTACATTTCTCATTGTAAACAGATATATTGTTGTTTGATCTGTCTGTACAGATCAAAGAAGTACCCTCTGAGAAAGTCAGATACTCCCAATGTGAGTGAATTCTTCCCAGTTGAGCGCTATAACCTGCCATCCCTCTTAAGGCCAACTTGCAGATATCAGTGTCCCTTCAAATTTGAGAGGCAGAATCCATGTCTTCATTGGAGCCCTCAGTCACTGCTCTTGCTTGCTGGCAAGATCACCAGGCTCCCCACCCCCAGTCTGTGTCATCTGTGTCCCAGCTCCAATTTCCAGTCCCCCATTTCAGCTGCCTTTGGGCAGCTGGCTCCTTTCCCTACCCAGAGAGCTCTAGGTGGGACTCTTTGTGTCCTGAGTGGGACATAGGGGTGGCCTTTCTCTCCCCTGTGGCTCCAATCCATTCATTCTGGGGTGAAGGGGTCCTGGACCCAGGGCATCTAGGTGTGCGTCCCTCTGTGGCTCCCTTTTAATGAGCATCAGAGCTCCTTCACCTTCTCTCTGATTCTTTCTTTTTTTTCTTTTGACCTCTTCTTTCTCACCCCCTCTTACTCTGTATCTTTCAAAGAATTCAAATCCAAGGGCTAGATTTTTTTTTAATCCAGCTCGCTTCATTTGAAGTGCTGTATCATTCAAGTTCACTACTCTTTTTTTTAGTTTTCTATATAGAAATTTCTAGTCATATAAAAATATCATCTGTGTCTCGTTTCACTAGTGAGCACACTCTACAAAATAAGAATTTTGTCTCTCTGCTCATGCTGTATGGCCAGAGCATACCTGATGCCTGGCACCTCAAAGGCACTTAGCAAATAGTTGTTGAATGCAGAGATGCACATAACGCAGCATTGCCCTATATGTTTATGTCATCTGTAGGTCAGTAGTTAAGACTGGGATTTAGGAGCTTCTCATTATTCTGTTTTCACAGACTTAGTACAAAATATTTTTTAAAATTCACAGAGTATGCCTTTGGGTTTTCCAAAGGGTTAATTTTTCTAATTATCATGGTGCCTGATAAATCTCCTTGAATTAATGAGTCTTGCAAGAGTTATGGCTGATGTGGAAAGGTATAAAGTTAGCATCTGTTTGCTCTGTGCATATCTTTCTCGTCCATGCTGTACATATATTTTAAGGAACATTTCTTTGGGTGCTGTGTTTTTCTCTATTTATGTCTTTGCCATGAAAATATAAATAGATCATTTATCTCCGGTATCCTGAAAGTAGCTTGCATCATTTCGTTCTTTTAAACTTTTATATAACTCAAGTTTGTGTCCCCAGTACGCATCGTTTGGGAGTTCAGTGGTGGGGAACAACCCTGGAGACATTGAGGCCAGCTGCTAGTGACCCCAGAGGCCTGTGTTCAGGGCCAGGAACTGTGTGTGCTAACTGCTAGGGCTCCAGTCCCAGTTACACCACACAGGACAGCTGTGCTGTTTGCACTTCCTGGCACCAGGCCAGATATTATGTTTAATGTTTAACATGCAATATCTCACTAGAGAGATGACAACTCTATACCAAAGTGTCACAACTATTACTGTCTTAGAGATAAGAAAGTAAAGGCTTAGAGAACTTAAGTAATTGGATAAGGTCCACACAAGTAGTTACCAACAAAGTTTGGATTTGAGCCTCAGCCCCTGTGATTCTAGATCCTGTGATCCTCTCCACTGGGCTCTGCAGGGCCATCAATCTTGGGTGGGGATCCTCAGGACTAATAGAGCAGGTGCAGTCCAGGTTGCCCATGGGATGAAAGCAATGCCCATGGGGGTAAGTAAGGCCTGAAAGCATCCCTTTCCTTGCCTTTTTGGTAAAAAGATGGCAGACTTTTTTGACAAAGGAGTTTCTTAGATTTGCCACCAGTATTTTCATCACTAGGAATAATTACAATTAACAGATACATCATTGGGCAAGAAAGGAAAAGGGCCTCACTGTTAGGCCCATTTTTTTTTTTTTTTTTTATGTTAGGGACTCTTTCAAACTGAGGTCAGAGACTGAGCCTGACTTTTTGGTAGGATTCATGGAGCAAAAGTTGACTGGTGTGTGTGTGGCGGGGGGGAGTGCTCAGGAGAGGGCATGGAGTGGGGAAAGGTAGCAACAGTGGTCTGAGAGCTGCCACCTGTGTCTTTGTCCTAGTACTAATTTCCAACGGGGCACATCTTTCCTATTTGACTGACTCGGGCAACTTGCAAATATCAATGTCCCTTCAAACTTGAGAGACAGAATCCATGTCTTCAGAGGAGTCCTCAGTCACTGCTCTTGCTCGCTGGCAAGATCATGCAATATCTCACTAAAAGAGATGACTTGAAAACAGATTGCCTCTAGAGAGTGACTGTGACAGGAGAGAGAAGGTGACTGCTGTCTTTCAGAGGCCCCCTGTTTCCCTGGAGAGAGAGCACACACGGAGGGAAAGGATTGAGCTTTAGGGTTAGGCTTTACAAGCTTCCGCCCTGGTCCTCAGTTTCCTTACCAGTGAGAAGTAAGATTGATAGACTTGATTAAAGGTGGCAGATGGAACATAAGCATTAGCCTCAGTTACTTTCAAGATGCATTAGGGTAAGGACTTTTTTCCTTTCAGACACAAATTAATTACAGACTCAGTGAAAGTGAGGGGAGACATCAGCAACATAATTTTGGAGGCTGAAAAGTGAATGGAGAAAGGTAACTACCTGAAACAGACCCCAGAAAGCTCAAGTCCAAGTTGGCAGTAGAGCAAGCCAAGAAGCAACTCAACTTAACCTATAGAACCCACTAAAAGATTCAGGAGTGAGTCCTTTCCTCTGAAAGGAGGAGTAAAGATACGGCTCACACAGGGCTGCCAATTAAATTGTGTTTGAGAAGCAGAACCCCAGATTTTCTCTGCAGTTATAGGTAGCTAATGGACCAAGATGTCTTTATCTAGAAGTCTGGAGATTTATTATAAAGCAAGATGTTTAATGAGAAGTTAGCAAGAGCAGATTCATGAAATAGAAGGTCCAGCACAAGAGAAAGGCCCAGGCCATCCCAAAGCACCTGTTGCACATAGTCATCTCAGGGTGATCCATGCAGGTTGGAGCACATCAGAAGGCATCAGCAGAGACTCCAGGAGGAGAAAATAATTCAATAATACCAAGTTACAGTCCTCAACACTTAATGTTTATTAAGTATTCAGAATGTGTCAGGCACAATTACAAACATTCCACGTTAAGGTTACAATCCTGTTAGTGCCCTATAAGTAAGATGATCATTATCTTAAAAAAACAAAAAGATGATGATTAAGGTACTTCATGCTTAATAATTTGCTCAAAATTGTATAGCTAGTAAGTGCCAAAACAGATCTAAACCCAGGCAGACCACACTAATAACCCCTACCTCATGCCATCCACCTTCCTTCCAATGGGAGAAATGAAGCAGATAAGAAATCAACCTGTGAATAAAACTAGAGGAAACAACAGGTTGTGTTGAAATGGAAAAGTGATCCTAGTCTGCTGTGTGGCTCAACAGGGAGCTGAGCTCATAGCAATGCCAATGGCATCTGACAGAAATCCAGCATGGTAGCTACCTGCAGAAGATGGAGCTTGTACATGAAAAGGTAAGGGGTGGGGGATAGAGGTGGGAAGGAGTCAGATGCTTGTCTTCCATAATGAGGAGGTAACATATGCAGTCAGGTACTACATAATGACATGTTATCAACAAGGGCCACTGCACATGTAAGACAATGATCCCATAAATTACGTCACCTAGATGTCATGGCCATGTTAGTTTCTGTAATACACTCTGAATTATAAGTGACAAAACCACATAATGATATGCTTTTCAGAATGTATCCCAGTCATTAAACATCACATAACTATCTCCCTTTCCCTCCCACCTCTCATCCCTGTTTAATGTTAATCTTCTTCTCATGCTCTTCGACCCTACTCTGTTCTTAGTTACTCTCCTTATATCAAAGAAGACATTTGGCATTTGTTTTTTAGGGATTGGCTAGCTTCACTTAGCATAATCTGCTCTAATGCCATCCATTTCCCTGTAAATTCTATGATTTTGTCATTTTTTAATGCAGAGTAATACTCCATTGTGTATAAATGCCACATTTTTTTTATCCATTCATCCATTGAAGGGCATCTAGGTTGGTTCCACAGTCTAGCTATTGTGAACTGTGCTGCTATGAACATCGATGTAGCAGTGTCCCTGTAGCATGCTCTTTTTAGGTCTTTAGGGAATAGACCGAGAAGGGGAATAGCTGGGTCAAATGGTGGCTCCATTCCCAGCTTTCCAAGAAATCTCCATACTGCTTTCCAAATTGGCTGCACCAATTTGCAGTCCCACCAGCAATGTACAAGTGTACCCTTTTCCCCACATCCTCGCCAGCACTTGTTGTTGTTTGACTTCATAATGGCTGCCAATCTAACTGGAGTGAGATGGTATCTTAGGGTGGTTTTGATTTGCATTTCTCTGACTGCTAGAGATGGTGAGCATTTTTTCATGTACTTGTTGATTGATTGTATGTCCTCCTCTGAGAAGTGTCTGTTCAGGTCCTTGGCCCATTTGTTGATTGGGTTGTTTGTTCTCTTATTGTCTAATTTTTTGAGTTCTTTGTATACTCTGGATATTAGGGCTCTATCTGAAGTGTGAGGAGTAAAGATTTGTTCCCAGGATGTAGGCTCTCTATTTACCTCTCTTATTGTTTCTTTTGCTGAGAAAAAACTTTTTAGTTTGAGTAAGTCCCATTTGTTGATTCTAGTTATTAACTTTTGTGCTATGGGTGTCCTATTGAGGAATTTGGAGCCCGACCCCACCGAATGTAGATCGTAGCCAACTTTTTCTTCTATCAGACGGCGTGTCTCTGATTTGATATCAAGCTCCTTGATCCATTTTGAATTCACTTTTGTGCATGGTGAGAGAAAGGGATTCAGTTTCATTTTGTTGCATATGGATTTCCAGTTTTCCCAGCACCATTTGTTGAAGATGCTATCCTTCCTCCATTGCATGCTTTTAGCCCCTTTATCAAATATAAGGTAGTTGTAGTTTTGTGGATTGGTTTCTGTGTCCTCTATTCTGTACCATTGGTCCACCCGCCTGTTTTGGTACCAGTACCATGCTGTTTTTGTTACTATTGCTCTGTAGTATAGTTTGAAGTCTGGTATCGCTATACCGCCTGATTCACACTTCCTGCTTAGCATTGTTTTTGCTATTCTGGGGAGAGAGAAGGGAAATTGCATGGAAATGGAAGGAGACCCTCAGAGTTATACAAAAGTACATACAAGAGGAAGTGAGGGGAAGGGGAAAAATAATACAAGGGGGACAAATGAATGTCAGTAGAGGGGGCAGAGAGAGAAGAGGGGAGGGGAGGGGAGGGGAGGGGGGATAGTAGAGGATAGGAAAGGCAGCAGAACACAACAGACACGAGTATGGCAATATGTAAATCAATGGATGTGTAACTGATGTGATTCTGCAATCTGTATATGGGGTAAAAATGGGAGCTCATAACCCACTTGAATCAAATTGTGAAATATGATATATCAAGAACTATGTAATGTTTTGAACAGCCAACAATAAAAAATTTAAAAAAACATCACATGACTATAATGCATGAAATGAAAACAAACCAAGAAGCAGCGATAAAAATATCTATATAAAAACACAATGATACCTACCCGAAGAGTCAAGTGGAGGACTTGAAAACAGATTGCCTCTAGGGAGTGGCTGTGACAGGAGAAAGAAGATGACTGCTGTCTTTCAGAATAAACAGAATTATTTGACCCTTTAAATATGTGCAAATATAGCTCTGATAAACCCCAAAACTAAATTTTAGAAAGGAATAAATACCTTGCAGCACTGTTGTAAGATAAATTTGTTTTATCTGCTCAGGAACTCAGTAAATGTTAGTTTTCCTCCTTCCTTTTCTGTTCAAGGACAAGTTTGCATCCTAAGCAGAAATTACATTGCCTCTTAGAATTGCCCAGCTTCCCATCAGCCCGTCCATTTCTCGATTGCTAACATCCACCCAAAGAGAGAGAAGTAGGGAGGTCAGTTGGCAGAGACCTTTGACGAGTACTTGTTAGCATCTGTGGGCCTTCTGGCGTCTGATTGAGACACAGCCAGTGGCGAGACTCAGGGTGTTGCTAATGTGGTCAGAAGCACCTTCCTTGGTGATGGGATGGGCAGTAAATGGATCTGACCACTTTCTGAGGGTCGCGCATGCAGTTCCTCCTGACTGGTGATGGGTGAGCTGCCCCCAGATAGTCTGTAAGGAAATAAAGGCATCTGGATCTGAAAGGTGTCTGTTTAGCACCTCCAATTAGGGCAAGAGGCCAGTATCTCGAAAGGCAGAGTTTGGGGTGTGTATGTGTGTGTGTGTGAGAGAGAGAGAGAGAGAGAGAGAGAGAGAGAAAGTGTGCATATTTATAAAGTATGCCATATGCCATTTGTTCAATGCAATATGCCATTTTATTTTTAGCTCTTCTTCAAAGACAGAGAAACCCTATTAATTAGTAAATCTAGTCACCTATTCATATGCGTATATAGTTATGAATACATATGCATTAACCTCAAGTGTTTATGTGTTGATAAATTGATTTTAAAATGCTTTTCATTTCTGGCAGAACCTCAGACATTAATGAAGCATCTCTTATTATTTTAAAATATGGGTTGAGTGTCATTTATGCAAAATATTTGGGACCAAAAGTGTTTTAGATTTTGGACTTTGGAATATTCGCATTTACTTAATGAGGAATCTTGGTGGTAGAACCCAAGCCTAAACGTAAAATTTGTTTCATTTATACCTCATGCACAAGGATTGAAGGTAATTTTACACAGTATATTTAATTTACCTGTGTTTTGACTATGACTCATCATTTGAGGTTGGGTGTGGGATTTTCCACTTGTGGCTTTATGTTGGTGGTCAAAAAGTTTTGGATTTTGGAGCACTTGAGGTTTTAAATTAAAGATATTTTAAATGTAGTTCTTCCTATTATGTGGTAATTATATGAGTTTGGTTTCAGTATGTTAATATATTATAATCTGCTCAATTATACATTTGATCTTTTTTTTTTGTAAACCCTATAGCTCCAAAAGAAAAAAATTGGGGAAAATATACGGATTCAAATTCACCAGTATTTATTGAGCACCTACTATAAGGAAGGCTTTGGGCTCATCAGAGTGGATTCAGTGATGAATTAGGGAGGCTCAACCCTGAGCTATTTTACAACTTATTTTGGAAGGAAATCACAAGAACTAAGTGACAGCAACACAGGTCTGATAAGAACCACACATGCAGGCCCCTCCTGGGTCTCAGTGCAAAGAGGTCATTTCAAGGATCAAGAAAAGAGACAAATGAATTGAGCCCTGGGGGTTCACATTCTTGTAACTGTAAAGTCAACACGTCTCCAACCTCATTTACTCATTTGGCAACTGGAGTGCCTGGGCTGGGTCAGGGGTCCTCTGGACACTGATGCATCCATCAGTGAACAAAACCCAACCTGCCTTCGTGGAGGGTACCAAAAGGATGTGGGAGAAGGATGCACTGCATCTCCTTTGCTCCGATTCTGTTTTGCTTTCCATGACCATTCAGACATTTCCTGTCACTGCGTGTGTGACGTTAACCTTTGAAAGGCTGGGCAGTTCCTGGCAGTCTTGGTGTTTGAGTGACATGAGTGCCATGTGAGAGTACAGTATTGGTAGTGCCCTGGGTTCTGCAGCAGCATCCACAAGTTCACAGAAGGGTGAGCAGCACCCTCAGATGGTGGCAGTTCCCACCCTGGCCCTCTGAGTCCAGTGCAGGCCCTCAGGCCTTAGATGAGCAAAAGGTGAAGACCTACTAAGAAAGCCAAGGCTGCCCAGCCCGTCCAGGTCAGGGGCAGGGGTGGGTCCGCCTGGACAGATCATGACATCCTTGCCTGGACCATGCTACCCTCCACACCCTACCCTGCTCCTGGCTTCTCAGCCAACCCTTCCCCAGTCCTCTGTTACAGGGTTAGCTGGCAGAAGTTTCAGAGAGATTAAATCAGAATTTTCTTAGGGTTGATATTTAAAATATTTATTCTAAATAGAAAGATGTTGTCAGGCTGATACATCCTTTGTGAATAACAGTTCAGACTGTATTAGTTAACAGAGGGTGAGGTACTAAGCCTTCCCTCTTAGGATTAACTGAATGTTCGGTAAGAATCATCATAACACCAAGAAACTTTTAGGACATTTAAAGACCTGAACCTCTGCAAGAGTAGAATTCTAGACCTCGTAAAACTGTGCAGAAGGCATTTACACGTTCCCTGTGCAGCATGTCAGAAGCCCCCTACTTCCTTGCCCCTGAGACCAGTCGGTTGGGTACAGTCTCAGCATCTGTCCTTTGGGGAAGTGGTGCTGTTGTAATTATGCCTTTTTCTGTGTGTTTGTAGCCAAAGTTTGTCATCTGTAAACGCAGTAGAACTTGAGTTCCCAGAATACAATTTGAGAAAGCTCTCTTTCCTTCATGTTTGAATAATCATCCTTTTCAACCTGATCCATTTTTTTTTCCATTTGTTTTTATGCCCAGGATCCCACGTCTCACTATAGTGGGTAGTATTAGTTTCTTGTCACTGCTGTCGTAAATTACCTCAGACTTAGTGCTTAAAACAGCATACATTTGTCATCTTAACTCTGTGGAGTTCAGAAGTCTGAAATCCTTTTTCACTGGGCTAAAGTCATCAGGTCATTAGGGCCTCCTTCCTTCTGGAGACTGTAGGAGGGAATCCATGCACCAGCCTTTTCCAATGTCTAGAAGTCACCTGCCCTCCTTGGCTTATGGCCCCTTCCTTGATGTGACTTCTGCTGATGGCATCATATGCCTCCTCTGACAGTGACTCTCTTACCTCCCTCTTACAGGGGTTCTCTGGATTATGTTGTGCCCCCACAGATAATCCTCATCTCTCCATCTTAACACAGCCACAGAGTCCCTTTTGCCATGTAAGGAAATATATTCACAGGTTTCATGGATTTGGATGTAGATGTCTTTAGGGAACCATTCTTTGGCCTACTGCAGGAGCTGATTAAACATTTTTAAGTCAGCTAGCTATTTCTTTTCCCTTTCTCTCTCCCTAAGTATTATGAACTAGATTTTCAAAATATAAAACTCTTAGAAAATTTCTGTCAGTTCTTTAAAATAGTTAAGGAGTGATTAAATCATCTTTGCAGTCGTTGTGGGTTATCATGAAAACTGGACTTGACTCCAGGTATTTTTGGATATACTCCCAGGGAGTTCTTAACATTCTAGAAGAATCAGTATCTCTCTTTCTCCTGGGAGGTCTCCTTATGTTTCCACATAACATGGACCACCACAAGGAGGGTGTCCCAGTGTGGTTGCAGTTTTGTATTCTTGCCTCCCAGGTCCCCAGCCCTGGAGCTCCCATTTGTGCCAGTGACATCACTGAACCTTCCTGTGAACACCATGATACCTCTCTCACATGTAGCCTCTGTAACTGGCTCCCATCTCTCATCTGCTGAACCATCAGGTGGACTCGCTTGTTGGAGGTGTTTGTAGATATGAGGAAGAAAACTGGGTGTATAACATGCTTTGACTTTAGTGTTCAGTCTCCGTTTTCACATTCTGATACTTGCCCACTCCCCAGAGCAATGACGTTTTTGAACAAATCCTAGACCAATTAGCAAGCTGCTCCTTAACCTTGTTCTCTGAGATAACTATTGGAAACTCTACCGGTGAGAATGAAAGACCTGTGAATGGCAGATCATATTTTATATGTCGCGGTGGTCCAGTGAATGTCACATGATTGGTTTTTCACAGGTACTTTAATATTACATGGATACCTTGCAGATATTAAATATTACATATTATTATGGTTTAGATATCAGGTATCCTCCAAAAGCTCGTGTGTGAGACAATGCAAGAAAGTTTTAGAGGTGAAATGATTGGGTTATGAGAACCTTAACCCAATCAGTGAATTAACCCAATCCCCTGATTAACTGGGCAGTAACTATAAACAGGCAGGGTATAGCTGGAGGAGGTGGGTCATCAGAGAGTGCCTTTGGGGAATATATTTTGTCCTTGGGGAGAGGAGAAGTCTCTTTCTGCTTCCTGGTGGCCACGTCCTGAGTCACTTTCCTCCACCACACTCCTCCTCCATGATGTTCTGCCTTACCTCGAGCACAGAGCAATAGCGTCGGCACAAATAAATATTCCTCCTCTGAAATTGATCTTGTCAGGTCTTTTGTTCATGGCAGCAAAAAAGCTGACAAACACACACACACACACACATATGAATGATGTGTCTGTACATTGCATGTTATTTAATTGTACATAAAAACCTTGAGAATTCTTTTCAGATGTTATCCCTTTGTTCCCTTTATGAGGGGTGAATGCCATTTAATACTGTTGCACTATACTCCCTCACAGCTTAGAATCCTGATTCCTTTATCTTTTAAGATGGAAGTCTTTATCTAATGAGGGCTCTGGTCTTAAATCCCTCTGCATGAACACAGATTAAGAATCACTTGGTGCAATGAAGGCATCTCTTCCACTTTGCTGCACTGATCAGGTTGCTTGATCAGGCTTAGAATACGAAATGGCATGGAAGATCAGATGTGGGGAATCATTTAAATATTTGCCCTCCTTTTCCAAGACCACTGACATTCAGTTAATCTGGGACCCAGGGGCTTTCACCATTAGGGGATGGGAAGGTCCCATCTGGTCCCTGAAGTCTGTGGTTCTAGCACCCTCTTTTCTTGCTAAGTGGGGCTCTGACTTCAAAGGCCTTGACTTGTCAGTGCTCCCCTGGAATCTGTATGGATTTAGCTCTATAAAACTTGTATTGCATTCTTGGTCTTAAAAGAAGACAATACTAAACGGGAAAACAGAACCATTTTAAAAAATTGATATTCAGTTTTGTACCTCTTGGTTTCCAACAACAGTTTCTGCTGCGGTCAGTAGTTCATGAAGGAGCAGTATTGAATTGTGGTTGCATGTGTGGACTGCATAGGCTCAAGCCTTGGTTCTACCATTTTCTTGCCATGTTTCTGTGGACAGGTTACTTAACATCAGCTTTCACCTCTGTGAGTGGGGAGTGATAAGAGACAATGCCTTCCTCATAGTTACTGTGAAGAATACATAAAATTGCACATCAGAAGCACTTTGTGCCAGGCTCAATATGTGTTGGTTGTTGTTCCTGTTATTGTGCTCATGGCCTTTCCATTACTGTGACAAAACACCCAAGATAATCTACGTAAAAGAGGAAAGGTTCATTAGGTTCATGGTTTCAGAGATCTCGATCCATGGTCTCTTGGCCCTGTTACTTTGGGCCTATAGCCATACAATATATCATAACCAGGGACACATGGCAGAATAGACCTGTTCACCTTGTAGTGTTCAAGAAGCAAAGAGACAGGAAGGGGCTGTGGTTCCAATATCCTCTTCAAGGGGACACTCCCAGTGACCTAACTTCCTCCCATGAGGCCCCCCTTCCTAAAGGTTCCACCACCTACCTATTAGCCCCAGATCTAGGAATTAAGTCTTCAACACATGGGCCTGTGGGGAACACTTCCAAACCATAGCATTATTGTCATTTCTTGGCAGAGATTGGAAGTATCATCACATCTTTCAAAGGTTTTCATCCCCAATAGTTAAGACCAAAAAAAGAAGTATATGACTTTGAGTTACTCATTGTGTTTTTCTGGGTTCTCGGTCATGAGCATATACTAGTGCACACTCTGTTATACATTCCTATGCCTCAACTCCAGGATCTACTCATAAACTTGCTTCTTTAACAGGTCATATTTCACAGCATTGTACCATCATAGCCATAAGGACAATTGTACTGGATCAATGATAGGAAGCCACCAAGAATTTTCCATTCAAAGACTGATGTTTTCAAGAGTACAATTGATTGTTAGCAAAATATATGACTGAATTTCTGCCATAGAAAGTTAACGAAAAATTGTTCTGTGAATGGATAATTATGAATGTAATGCATTCCACTATTGTCATGTATGTAAGAAATTTTTTTAAAAAATTTAAATTTTTAAAAAATAAATAAAAAAGAAATTTTCAAGGAGACAAATTTTAGGAGAAATAGAGCATGTTCCTCCAAGTAAAAACAAAGTTATTAGATAATTATAAGTTCATAACCAATTGTTTCATCATCCTTTCCATAGACTCCCATGATATGTGTCCATATCCAATTTCAGATTTTGGCTCTATTTTGTTGGAATTCCTGTCTCCATAGCTGCCAGGCTACTTACCACTGATGCTCCTTTGCCCCTGTGTTTCACCAGCTGATGTCCACAGTGCTTTGTCATGTAGTGGGAAATTCTGTGCAAAACCCCATGTTAGAGTAGTTGCTTCTTTACCAGAATCCTTCTCAACAACGCATGAAATGGTTGAGTGTGTGTGGGGGCGGGGGGGGAGAGAGAGATATCAGTGTAGTTGTTTAAGCCCTGGCTGTCCCTCATTTTTCTCTGCTCATTCAAATTGTTAAGAATGAACCATCAAATGTTAGAATTGAAAGATCTAGGAAGTCTTTTAGTCCTACTGTCTCATTTCAAGTCCAGAGAGATGAGACTTTTCCAGCCACAATTAACCCAGCTGGTTAGTGTAAGAGCTGGGAATAGACTTTGATTCACTGGTAACTGAGAAGGAAGAGAACTCACATTTTCTTTGCACTGGACAAATAAGGCACTACTATCCCTATGGAACTCACAGTTCAGTGAGATGACAGTCAGGTGAGCAGAGAATTACAGACCTGTCTTCCATTCCCCAGCCCATTACTTGTATCCCTACACTGGAGTGAAGGGGGAATAAATATTTGGTAGATATTATTTCAGATTCTTGTGCATTCACACAGTTGTAAAGTGAACCACTTTTGGTTTTGATGCCTGTCTGTTCATTTATCTGTTTCTATCTATGAGCCGTTCATCAGAAAACACTTATGATTGCCTGAGCCATGCTGGACACCAGGGTCACTTTGATGCTACATACTGGAGGTGGGGGTGAGAATCATGGTTCTTCCTTTCAAGTAATTTATGGTCTAGCTGAAGGAGATGGACATATAAAGAACAAGGCATAAAGATGCCATAAAGGAACTGTGATATAAATATGACAAGGCACAGTTTTTTTCCTGCTAAATCCTCTCAAAGTTTTCACGGATCTTTCATGTGTTACTTCATGGAATGAACTTTCACATTCACTTTCCCAGGGGCATTTACATTTTAAAGCAAGTTATAAATCCAGTTTTACCTCCTTCCTGTCTCCTCCTGCTTTCACTTTCCTTCCTCTTAGGTTGGAGAATGTGTCCCAAATGTGTCATTTCTGAAAGCAGTCCTGCTGGCAGACCCAGTTTTTGTGCCCCAGCATGGAGCACAGAGGGAATACCTCTCAGCAAGCCCGCACTCCCGAGGGCACAGTCTTTTATTCATTCCTTCATTCATGCATTTGTTCATCTGTTCAGTCCTCTGAGTGCTGAGTGTCAGCTCTGTAGATACAATGGAAGGCAAAGACAAGCATGGTTAAGCTTACGGTCTAGACTAGAGGGAGATACTAACTTTAATGAAATAACACATAGAAATGTGGCATGACAACTGGGAAAGTGTTTTCACCATGATGCTTTATGAACAGGCAGCAGTGGAGTTGAGGTTGAAATGTGAGGTGGGGAGACGAGAGCCTTCAGAGCTGAGGAGCAGTCTGAAGAAGGCTAGCAGGAAGAAGGTTGATGCATCAGAGGCCCTCAAAGAAGGCTAGTGTAGCAGGAAGAAGAGGGAACATGGCAATGAGGTTGAAGAGACGGTTAAGACCAAACCATACTGGGCCTTGCAGACTACCTAAGTATCTTTCTTTTTATCCAGTCAATAAAAAGCCCCTGAAATGTTTGAGGCAAGGAATGTGTGTTAGTCAGCTTTCCATGGCTGTAACAAAATACCTGAGATAATAAACTTACAAGGAGGAAAGGTTTATTTTGGCTCATACATCAGAGGCTTTATCTATTGTAGTTTCAGGCATTTGAGCCTGTGGTGAGGCAGAGCATCACAGTGGAGAACATGTGGTAGAGGAAGCTGCTTACCTACAGGGAAGCAAAGAGAGAGACAAGAAGGGGCCAGGGTCCTCATCTCCCCTGCAAGGGCATACCCCAGTGACCTAAATTCCCACTAGGCCCCAACTCTTAATAGTTCCTCCACCTCCCAAACAGCAGCATCACAGACTAGGGACCAGGCCTTTAATACTTGTGCTTTAAGTGGACATTTATCCAAACTGTAGCAGGATGTGACGTGATCAAATGTGGCTTTTAAAACAATGGCTCTGGCTGCTCTGTGGAGAAGAGATTCAAGGGCTGCAGGACCAGGAGGAGGCCACTGCAGAGATGCAACTCAGACGAAGTGAGGTAGTGAGAGGATGAAGCTAAGTCAACAGATCCCAAGGTAAACTCAAGCAAGCTTTTCCAGACTTGCCACTGGGTGGAACCTGAGAGATGGCCAAGTGTCGACAGTGGGACTGAATGGATGGTGCGGCCATTCAGTGATAAAAGGACACAACTGGCTGAGACTTGGGTTTGAACACATTGACCTTGAGGCTTAATAGAATCCTGAAGTCAGCATGTTGCACAGACAGGATGGAATCATTTGGAGCTTGTGGGAGGCTGGAGACTGGCATATAAATTTGTCTATAACTGAGCATGGAGAAGACGGGCTGGAAAGCATGGAGAGGAAAGAGCAAAGGGCCTTGGGGGTCTTGACAAACCTGAGTATGTAGTGGCAGGTAGAGGACGATAGGCCTGAAGGGAACGTGGGGGAGCCAGGGAGGTGAGACGGTGTCAAGACATGAGTTACAGAAGCCAGGGCGACAGTGGGCTTCAAGACAATGTGCGTGCTATGGAATGCCCCCCAAAGGCTCAATGCATTGGAGTCTCTGTCCCAGTTTTGGTGGTGCTACTGGGAGGTGGTGCAGACTCCAGGAGGTGAGGCCTAGTTGGAAGAGGTGGGTCCCCGGAAGCCTTCCTTTGAGGAATGTATCTTGTCCCCAGCTCCTTCCAGCCCACCTCTCTCCCTCCCTGCTTCCTGGCCACCATGAATCAGTGGCCTTTCTTGCTCCGACATGGCCGCCTACCATGATGTGCCAGGCCAGACCGTGGAGCCCAGCGACCAGGGACTGAAACCAGGAGCCAAAGGCAATCTTTCCTCCCCTGAGTTGTTTTTTATCAGATATTTTTTATCACAGAGACAGAAAACTAGTAGAACATGAGTAGGCAACATACCCAAAACCATCTCTAGCAACGTGGGTCATTGGTGCCTATGATGAGAAACGATCATTCTGAGGAACAGAAGCAAAGTTAGAGTGGGCTGAGGAAAAGTGAGGAGGAAAAGAAATAGAGGTAGTAAGAAAGTCAAGTCCTAAGGAGAAGGAAGGGTGAGGTCATTGTTGGAGAGGACCGTAGGTCAAGAGAAGTCATAAGAATATGACATACTTCAGTGTTTAGAAGCGGAAGGATCCTGAGAAGTACAAGAGGTTGACTACATGAGCGAGAAAGGAGGGGTACTCCATGGTTCCCTGTTCCTGAGAGGGCGGGATGTCTCCCAATCTAAATTTAAAGGAGGCTGAGCAGGGTGGGACTCACCCAGAAAGAATAAGACTCAGAGAATGGGGTGGGTGTAGGTGCTGTAGGCTTCTCAGTTTGGCAACTGGAAGTTGACGGAGTTCCCATCTGGTAGCTTCTATTTTCTCTGTGAAGTAAGTGCAAGGACTCTTCCCAAATATGAATGAAGGGTGGCCAGGTCTCAGTGAAGGGGAGAGGATTATCATTTGAAGCAGCTGTGAGAAGCAAGGCAGTTCAAGGTCCGTTGGAAGGTGGGTTCTGGAGACCAGCGTGGAACCTTCTACCTCTCCTGGAACACAGTCTTCCAGAATGTGTCATGGTACTGACTCATCCCAGAATCCTTCCTTTACTGGGAAGACTTTTATTGAACCAAACTCTTGAAGAGTCAGCATGTTCAATGACAAAAAGATATTTTACATTGAAGGAAAAACGAAAAACATATTTTTTGTTGTTTTGCTTAGATTTTCTTCTCAGGCTTGTCACTCACATGGATCTAGGCCACTGTAATTTTTTTGACTTCTTGTCTTTGACATGGATTTAGGCCACTGTAATTTTTATTGACTTCATACCATGGGTTATCTGCCTAACAAATCTTTATTTTTTTTCAATCTTCTTTTCATCTCTGTCAGCTCTTTTATTACAGACCATAATTTTCATTTGTTATATTTCCCATCCTTGCAGTGCATTGCAAAAGATATTATTATTGCTATTCTGTATACATGTTATTACTTTAGCTTTGCTGGGACTTCCCTGTGAATAGCAAAATGTGGTTTATGAAATCTGACAATCATTCTCATAATACCCTGTGCTACATTAAACTCATTCAAACAGCAATGTAGAAAGAGTCCCCACACTGCCAGCTTCCAGAGCTTCATGCTGCCTTTGTATTTGAAAGAAACTTCCCCATCCTTCTCTGCCTGGCACTGGAGGGGAGGCATTGCTTAACGCACAGGGCTCCCCTTGCTGGCTTTCACCATGTGATTAAGATTAGGTGTCTCCAGATCCATTCCAGTGTGCATAAATCTAACTATTTCAGTTCTTTGTCAAAGCTGTAATTTCTAAGAAAGTGATGCTAGATAGTCATTTTTTAGGTCCTTCTGTGAGAAGCTAGCAATGTATATAATTGGCATGGGTCATGGTCAAGAGAAAAAGTTCTCTGATCACATTGTCTGGGTTCAACCACTGGGCTTGGCCCTGACTGGCCCTTTCTTGGGCTGTTGGTGACTTCTTTCTGCCCCAGTTTACTAAAATATAAACATGCTATTCCTACTTCATATGTTGATTGAAGGATAAAAGGAGTTCATTCATGTCAAGCTCTTAGAATGGCACCTGTCACATAATAAGCACTTAATAAACTATTATATCAGCTTAGATATGGTGCTGATGCTTTGCATATCTGTTGTGTTCTGCTGCCTGCCCTTGGTGGCTGTTTCATTTAGGAAACTCTTTGTTTTGGTCTACTCTTAAAAGTAGGTTATTTTAGATTTAGTTTTTCCCAAAGTCTAAATTAATAAAGTCCATCATAATAAGTTTTATAGTATATGTAAGTTTAGGTATTATCTGCCACATATTTAATAACCAGTATCTAGTCCCCTTGCATTAAAAACAAGTCCCCCAGGCCCTGAACAGCCCTTTGATGTAGAGAGTATCTTAGCCAGCTTGGCATCGATGAAAACACTTGCATTTTCAGTTGTTTTAATCCACTTAGCAGTGGAATCAGGTGACTGAACTTTCAAAAAACATTCTTCCAGAAGTCTGTTCCACTGGAATCATTTGCTGTAAAATCCGACTGTGACTCGAAGCTGCCCAGTGCTCTCTTAATTGCAAGCCCCGACATTGCACTGGGGAGGACTTGCTTTGGGGGCCACCAGCAGGCAGCCATCTTTAGTGTCTGCTGTCACTGATGGCTGAGGGAATGGTTTTCCGATGAGATCAGGAGCAAATCCACTAAAGCAAAAGGGGAGAGAACTAAAGAGCTTGCAAGTGCAGAGAGGAGGGATGTGAGAAAACCTAAAAAAGCAAAAATACAAACTCTGGTGTGGGAGAGGGGGTAGCATGGGCGCCAAAGCCAACTTATTGCTACCAGCCCAGCTACTAGAATCTCTTCCCTTACAAGGATGAAGAGATATCCTGGCAAAGAACAATGAGGATGTCTGTGAAGTAATGCGAGGGGAGCCAGAAGCAGCCATGGGCTTGGGTTGGACCAGGTCCTGCCAGTAAATCTCCAGGAACATTTCTTCAGCACCAGCGTTCGCACCCTGTCCGTGCTGGCTTTGCTTGCTGGAGTCGCCGAGGAAGGGCTGTCCACACCCTGCCTGTGAGTGCTGGTGGGCACTGTGATGCCTCACCGCGCATGCTCCACTCACAGCACGTATTACTGTCCTCCTCAGCCCTTCAGCCCCCCTCAGCCCCCCTCAGCCCCCCTCAGCCCCTCAGCCCCCCTCAGCCCCCCTCAGCCCCCCTCAGCCCCCCTCAGTCCTTTATGGACCCCCTCAGTCCCTGAGCACAGCTCCACTGTTGCAACTTAGCCGTGGAAGCAAAATCTAAACACAAATTAAGTGGCAGCTTTGGGGTTTTAAAGAAAAAGTAAAACTTTTCCATTTTAGAAACAGAAAACTTAATGTCTCCTGTGTCAATTCACTCTAAGTTCCCTGAAATGGTTTCATCTCTATGCTAATTTTATGCTGAAAATAGGAACTCCCCAGTGCCAGAAGAGGAAGAGAAGGGTCTCCAACTCAAAGACTATCTGAGTGGCAGGGAGTCAAGTGGACCCCTCAACTCGGGCCCACTGCGACCCCTCATCCAGCCAGCCCCATGCTGAGGCTTGCCATGGGAAGCCAAGGCCCTCGCCCCCCCACCCCGCCCCAAGCCACTCCAGGCCTGGTTACATGTGGTTCTAGAATTGCCTGTTTCTTTTGGTAGAATGTGGGAGTTGAGGATGAAAACCCCATCTTAGTCATCTTTGAACCTGGAGCAGCTTCCTCAGAATAGGCCCTTGGCATACACCTGTGGACTTTTACAGTCCTGGCCTCTGGGGATACTGGGGGTCTGCCATCCAGCAGCTCCCGGGGCAAGTGTTCAGAGAAGACACTGGATCTCACCAGCTCTCAGGGGCACTTTATTAATCTAGTCCTGCCAACAGTAGTTTCCTGTCTCCTTTCATGCCTCATGATGCCCTTTTTTGTTTGTTTTTGGTTGAAGTAAATAATTATTTACAGAAAGGGAGTCTACTTGTACCTTTGGGGCCAGAACTAGGACCAGTGGGAGAAAACTTAGAAAGTTTTCAGCTCATGGAAGGGGCCATTTGTGAAGGAGTGAGTCCCCATCATTGAATGTGTTTGAGCAGTATTAGGTGATTACACAAGACCACGGTCCTGAGGATGCCCAGCCAGGACTCAGGTCCCAGGATGCTGACAACTTGCTGTGGAGACCCCACTTACCAGGCCCAACATCTGGAACCTCAGCTGACAAATGGCTGTGGGTGTATAGCTTGAAGAGTTTCCACATGGGCGGGTGCAGCCATGGCTCTGTGGGCTGTCTCAGAGGCCTTCAACTGGGGCTGTCAGCCCACCTGCGAAAATGCTGGCAGGGCAGGCATGCTGGGGCCAGAGGCAGCTCATCTTGAAAACAGAAAGGCTTTCTTAGAGACCTGGTTCCCAGGACTGTTGAGGAGGTTCAGAAGTGTGGTTATGTGCACGGGTTTTCTCTCTGCTTGATAAGGCACAGTAGGCTCTGTGATTCCATTGCATTTATTTGTTCCTCTTGGGATGTAGAGCTGGACCCACATCACCTAAGGTAACCTGGAAGAGGGAAAAGTACATGATAAACAGTTTCAGGAAACCTAAGGAGCTGAAATGCATTTAGTCATTTGAAAGATAATGGAAATTGTCTCTCCTTTAACCATTTCCTTTCAGACTTAACTATATAGTGTTGTTACCTTTTTAATTCTATCACAAAATGACGCACTGGCAGAATTCTGATGTGTAGGTGAAAAGCCAGTCACTAGCCAGCTGTGGAGGTGTAGTATAGCAGCAGGTGAAAGAGCTTCCCTTGCTTTCCTTGGAAGGCATTGGTGATGCAGCTGAGTGTCGTGAGGGGTTTGGAAGAAGGTGACTGTAATCATGGAGGCACTGGCATTGCAAAAGCCCAGATACTAGAGGTGTACCATGCCCCTTGGTAAACATGGAAGAAGACAAGGAGACTTCATGGCCACAGAAGGTCTAGGGCGCTGTACTTGAAAAGGCTGTGGCGTTAACTGATTGATTGCATTCAACTAACCAGGAAATACAGGGTGCCACCTACATGCAGTGCCCTATACTAGTAATGGTGGGTTATACAAAGAAGAATCCAGTAACTCCCTTAAAACATAGAACACTTACCTCTTCGTTTGCTTGCTTGCTTTGCCATTTAGACACAGCAAGACACATAATTATGTACAGTGAACACTTGCCTGATAATGACCAGTGCCAGTCAGAAGAGGTACCACCTAGATAACCCCATGAGTTCATATCAGGAGAGCAGCCAGCTTGATTGTACAAGAATAGTATTGAGTCCTTTCCTATACAGCACTAAGAGCTCCAGGGATCTTGTCAATTGCAAGGAGAGAGAGTAGTTTAAGAAACATTTGGTACATGATAAGTTTGCTAGATACCAGGCATATAGAATGTTAGACACTGGAGATAACAGAGATAGACAAAAAACCAAAATAATTAAAATGTGATTAAGATCATAACAAAAACAGGATTTGAACAAGAAAAAGAAGTACCATTCAACCTTAAAAATAGCCTCCTTTAATTAAAGCCTGTAATGCTAACTACTTGGGAGGCTGAGGCAGGAAGATCGCAGGTTTGGAGACCAGACCTGGCAGCTTAGCAAGACCCAGTTTCAAAATAAAATAAAAAGAGCTTGGGATGTAGCTCAGTGGTAGAGTGCTCCTAGGATCAATCCCCAGTGCTTCAAAAAGGAAAAGAAGGGGGAAGGGGGGAGCCCCTCTTTAAAAAACAAAAAAGCCAACTATCAAATACCAAAGGTAGAGCTAGCCGGCTAAATTCATAGAACCACAGAATGACCGAGCTAGACAAGTCCTTAGAATGATCTTTCCAAATCTGTTGCTTCACAGGTGGGGAAACAGAGACCCGATGAGGTAAAGATGCCAGCAACATTTAGCTAGCATTTCTCTTTGGCAGAGTGGGCAACTGCACCTTAACTTGAGTGGGTTGGAAAAGACAGATGCTATTTTCTGTACAAATATTTTGGCGGCTGCTGACTGACTCTCAGAGCTAGAGAAACACTTTCTAGTGTTGATGTGGAACTGTCTGTGTGTGTGGGTTTTCTGAGCCGCCGAGCGTTTCCACAGTCTTCTGCATGATTATTCCTAGCCCTCGCTCCTTTAATGCCCATCATCAGAGTCTTCCCCTTGCTGTTCCTCTGCCTGGCTCCTTCAGAAGTCTCTGTACGCCGACAATAAATAGTAGGTCTGAAAACAGATGAGAGGTTTGTAAATTTGCCTTTTTCCCTCAAGGGATTATGTGGGGTTTCATAGCTTCAGTTCTGTTGAATTTTACTTCTAAATGGTAACACTCATTTATAATGTGAGATTCGTTTTCTCTTTTATATGCATTTGATAAGCACCCGCATAAGCAAATATTTAATTTATTTGTACTCTCATACTGTCGGACACACCAGGTAACGTGAATGATATTGCCAGTTCCCACTTGGGAGTAACTGCTTCTGAGGAAGCTTGGTGGGCACCCAGCACACTGCTCAGGTATCCAGGTGTCCCTGTGACACTGGAGGACCTGGTTCATTTTAGTCAGACAGCCCAGAGGGAAAGGGATCTCTAAAATTTGCTTAACTAAATGAATTGATTTTTAGATGTTTTTCACTGCTTGATTCAGACAAAACAATCTCTTTTTCTCTATGTAGCAAAAACCAAGGCATAAATGGATGGCTGTGAAAACAGATCTTGTTGTTTTTTCTTCTTTTTGTGGTGCTAAGAATGGAATCCAGGGCCTCACGCATGCTAGTCAAACACTCTATCACTGAACTACACCTGCAGCCCCGGCATATTCAAGTTTGAGTCCTGGTTTTGCCTTAACTTCTCAGGGCCTCAAGTGGTTTTACTGGTATGTGTGGTAATACTTAATAGTGTTTCAAGAAAGTTAACATTTTAATAAACAATATAAGGCGCTGGCACAGTACCTGAAAAAACAAATAGTAACCTTCCTCTAAGAAAGAATAATCCTGAGATGGATAAATAGGGTCTTTCTTAACAGACCAAGTTGCTGTGGTCTCCCATAGTGTTGCCTGTGCTGGTAGGTACCCACTTCCATCAGTACCTCCTGTAGGAATCAATATAGGAAATGGTCCTTGTGTGTACATTAGTAAGTTTGCTGAGGATCTCATACCTTATATTGCTCAAAACTCCCTCTGAAAATGTTTGAAGAGTTCAATATCAAGAGAAATTTAACTTACCTCAATGTGCAGGTGAGTTTAACCTGGAGAATTCTGCAGCTGACCATGGTCTCGGTGCTACACTAACTCATGGTGCTACACTAACTGATGCTGACCCTCGCCATATTACGCTAGGAGAGAGATTCGGAGGCTGCTACATGGTTTTACAGTCACAACTCAGGAGTCCCCAAATCCTGGCTCCTTATAAGCTCCTGAGACTCAAGCCTAGGGTGAAACAGTGGCTGCCAGGGTGCCACCTCCTTCATTGCAAGAGTCCCAATGCCCAGCCAGAGCTGGACCCTGGGCTAGTGGAGGAGTTGGGGAAGGAGGCTGAGTTGGCTCAAGCACACCTTCTACCTCATTCTAAACCCTCGTGTTCAGATCTCTTTCCAAGCTGGTATGACTCATGACTTTGGAAGGAGAGTAGGGAACAAAGAGAAGTAAGAAGGGGGTGAGTAACATTCCACTCCTTGCATTGACTCTTTATGTTTATTCATATTCAAGGATTATTTTGTTGAATATTTTCTTTTGGAAGCCTCTTTAAATCCTTTGTAAAATAAGATATAAATACCTATGTACAAGTTAAATACAGCATGTTAATTATATATGCACCAAAGCACAGGAGATTATGCCCATAATGCACAAGTATCTGAAGGGCATTCAGTGCTCGGGGCTGGCCAGGGATGGTTTGGTCACAGTCCAAGTCATTTGTGGTTTTTCCACTCCACATAAATCAGCCCTAACCACTTAACTGATATGTAACAGGCAGTGTCCCCTTCTAAACTTTAACCTCCAGAGAGCAGAGACCAGGTTCTTTACATTATAGTAAATGGCCCCAAACTGATCTGTAGCAAAGGTGTAAGGGATGACTGGAGGAGTGAGGATGTTATAATGGGGAAATTGTTCACAATAAATGCAATGTTGGAATATAATATTTTATAAGGAAATGGCATTTCAGACAAGTTGTCATTACTTGGGTACTTTCAGAAATTGTTCCCCTGACCAGATGCTACTGAGATCCTGCTTCCATGGATAGATAAGCACGATTCCTCCCTAGCATGCACAGCACTCAAGCCTGACTTGTTTTAAATAACCACACTTTAAAAGTGTCTCCATTCGGTTTATTCTCTTAGAAGGTTATCATCTGATTTACATTGCTCGTTTTCTTGGTAGACCCTGCTCCTCTCACACTATAAGGCTTCAGCTGGGACTCTAATTGTTAATGAAGATCGAAATCAGGTGGCTTTACTGAAGTCATAGGTACTTGGAACATTTTTATTTTTAGTGTCTTTATTATGCCCACCCAAGACTATATATTCAGAAGTCTGCAGTCTATGCCTGACTATGTAAAGACTGGAGTGTTCACACAGTATCATAAATAATGAGTGTCAGTGAACTCATTATGGTAACTCCTTAGGTAATTACTCTCTGCCTTAGTTAGGGGACTTATGGTAGCAGAAGCTAAAATTATTCCATCTCAAGACAAACCCTGAGGTGGCTGTTAGAGTTAAATATAATTCATTTGCAGCATGTTTATTATAGTTAAATTTAACTAATTTAGGGCCTGTTGCTGGCCAACAGCAGAGGAGGAGGATGTTTCAGCGTCCACGAGCTCCTCAGAAAGAAAAATGAGGCTCCAGAGCCCAGCTTTCATAACATGACGCAAGAGTTACTCCCACTCTGTCTCCATCCTTCCTGTCCCCAGAGTTGGATGGGTTTGTTGCTGAGAGTGGTTGGCTAATGGGAGACCAAGGTATTGGATTGATGTGGTGTAGCAAGAGGAAATATCCGCATTAAACTGGGGTTCTGCTTGGTTCCTTCCTCTGCCCCTGTTGGAACTTTCCGGAGCCTCAGAATGAACAGTTCTATCTAAGGTCATGGAGATAGGAGAGATTTCTCAACAGACTGTGAGGCTCCCTCCTTTCATGTTCCCTTCCTCTCTGCCTCACAGGGAGGACTTGGGTGCTAGTTCTTCATAGGCTTGGAAAATAGTTTGCTCTGGGGAAAAGAAAATGTGAAAGAGGGACTTCTTCAAAGAACCAAACACTTGCTTAACTTTTCAAACATGATTCCATGGAATGAAGACTTTTTAGAGTAAACTTAGGCCTCACAAGAGCTCTTCACAGTAAAATGACTTACTTTACCCATGACATGGCAGGGACACTCATGGGAGAAATCACAGTCCAGTGAGAGGTGGTGACTTCTCAGCTGTCAGCTTTTGTCTAGGAACAAAAGCCATGAACCACTGCAGATGGGCTGTTCTTCAGAAGGCAGGGACTAGGCCAGGAGAGGAAACAAAATCCTGATCATCACGAGGAGATTGATTGGAGGAAAAGCTTTGTCCTACTTTTCCATAAACATATCATGTTTCTACTCTGGAAATGTGTGTTCTGTTTTGATTGCTCAAGACTAAGTGGCAGTTGGAAAGAAACTGCCAAGAGGATGAGGAAATGGACCAGGAGTCAGTAGGGAGCTGTGTGAAAATAAAGTTGGAAACCAGCAAGGCCCCTTGGGGGGAAGACAGGAGTGGAAAGAAGACGGCATTGAAGCCTGTGGACTCTAGAGCAGTTTACTGGCTTCCTTCACTAAATCCAAGGTGCAGAGTCAGCAGGTAGACGTGCCCACCTGCTCCAAGAGTCTACCCTGAGACTCCATCCAGGAGAGCCGCTCCCCCTTAGCATCCCCACCCACGTCTGGCCATTGGGTCCCAAGGTGACCCAGCTTGCAAATGACAGAGCTTTCTAACCAAACCACGCCTACTTCCCTTGGACCAAGACTCTTCTGAAAACTCTCCTTTTCCATTCTGCACAAACAAATTTTGGCCATAGAAATAGTTTGTGATTTTAGTGAGTCTGCTGTAATATAAAAGCTAAGCTGTGTGGGTTACCTAATTTGAGATAGGTAAACTTCTAGAATTCTGGTCTCAAAGCAAAGATTCTAGTTAAGGCTGTGAAAGAAAATTAAGGACAAAAAATAAAAAAGCTTTTGTACACTTCTCTCTTCTTCTGTGTCCCCTCTGCCCTCCTGAAGCATCGCTACAGCTCAGTCACTGCTTGGTATGATCCCGGGCTAGACTGCAAGTGGACCTGTCAGAATGAGGACACCTTGATCCATGATGGAAGCTAAGTTTGGTCACCACTCTCTCAGTTCCTGCCCTAGAGTGTGGAGACATCATATTTTGCTTTTGGAACAGAATCGCCTTTGCATAGTGACAGTAATGAGATGAGATGGGCCACTGCAATCAGTGTGGCCCTCTGGGCTCTCCCACTGTGACACAGAATTCCTAAACATTTATTAGGGAAGGGTGTGAGTAATTAACATAACCGAAGACCTGTGGAGGCTGTAACTATGAAGGAAATGTCTCTCATCTGCCTTTTTGCTGGCCCCTGCCGCATACCTCCGAACGGTGCTTCCTGTGAAGGCAAATCAAATGACTGAATGGATTCTAAAAGAACTTGGGGTAAACACAAACAATTCAAGAAGTACCTCCCTTGTTGATTATAATCCTGTGTTAGTTTCAAGTCTTCTTGCACTGTGAGGGCAGAAGCCACATCTCATTTTGCTGGGTACACGGTGCCTGGTACATATTTGGGAGATCAGTCGTGATGTATGGAGCCAAAGTAAACTGGTTCTCCAAGTTTACTGTTTCTCCAACCCCTACTTCTGCCATCAGAAGGACTCTGTCAGGACAACACTCTTTTGTCTCCTTCCTAGGACACCACAATGACAAGGCCATAAGACTGGACCTGTTCACTGTGGTTCCTGTGTCCAAGGAAAGTAAGAGGAGATACGTGTTAGCAAGGATACCATCACAGTGGCTTTACTTTTTAAAATGGAACTTGGACAGCCAAGAATTCTCTGCTCCCTGGCATTTGTGCAGAATTCATCTAAACTTATGCTAGTTGAACTTGTGCCAGCTCTGTGGAAGTGAGGGGCAGACAAAAGAAACATGAAGACTTTCCAAGAAATGAAGCTGATTATCCTATTGCTGATCACCTCAGCTTGATAGGCAGTGTAGAGCAGAGCTTCCCAAATAGGGTGCCTTAGTACTCACATGGCACCCACAGGGGCACCATCTCCCCAGCTCTCTTTGAACACCTAGGTATGTCGAGTAGGAATGAATTCTACCTACAGATTATACATGTGTATATAGTTTATACATCCTGGGAAACAGGAATTTTATACAATGTGATGCTCTCTGTGTTCATCTCTGGATGGCAGGGTTATGGTCTCTCTTAATTACTTTGCTTATTTTAAATTTTATATCATGCATATAAATTAATCACAAATTCTCTTCTTCTTTCAGTACTGGGAGGTGAACTCAGGGGTGCATAACCATGGAGCACCATCCCCAGCCCTTTCTATTTTTTATTTTGAGACAGGGTCTCACTAAGTTGCTTAGGGCCTTGCTAAGTTGCTGGTCAAACTTGCTATCCTCCTACCTTAGTATCTCAAGTTGCTGGGATTACAGGCGTGTGCCACCGTGCCTGGCAATCATTTAATTTTCAGTTCAACCAAATACTAACCAGAATGTTGAAATGAGACCAAGGTTTGATGATCCAGCCAAAGATTAGATAGATAGAGAGATAAATATAGATATATTGTATATCGATTATACACACACACACACACACACACACACACACATACACACACACAAACACTGACCTAGAAACCATTTGCCCTGGAGATATGTCCTCTTTTTTTTTTTTTTCAAATTTAAAAATGACTATTTTCAGTCAGTGCATTCTTGTCCAGAAAAAAAAAAAAAAGCAAAGAAATAGGAAAGCAGATGTCACAAATCAGAGAAATTATTACATCTTGATGTATTCACAGCATTTATTTTCTTTGCCTCTAAAAACCTAATATTGGTAACAGCCCAAGTAGCCAGCTTTCTTCATTTCTAGATATTCTCCTACAGTTCATTTCCTGATGGAGCCATCAGGAGGAAAACCTACCAGTCAAGTGTTCGATCTGATTGGCCAACTGTAGAGGACGCTGGTGGTTAGATCCCTAGAGGGTGGGGACCCACACTGAAGCTGTGGGAATTCTTGTCTCCCAGCAACTATAGATAAGGAATGATAATTTGATAGTTTTCTTTTAAGTTTACAAAATGTTTGTGGTCATTCAGATTTTTTTTTCCACAACAGTTCTATGAATGCCTTTTTTTTTTCTTTTTTTTTTTTTTTGGCCTAGGCTCAGATTCTTATGGGGTGAGTGTGGGCAGGAGGTGATGTTTGCCTTCTCACGTAGGAACTGCTATAGCCTAAATGAGATCGATATTGTTTAGTTCTTCTGGGAGAAGTACTATTTTTGCCAGTTCCCAACATTATAAAACACTTCCATATTTGGAACTGTGGCATTTTGTACTCAGATGGATTTTTTAGAAGAACTTGTCTGGTCTAGTTCCTTCATTATGCAAGTGGAAATCTTGAGACCAACACAGGTGGAAAAAAGGCCCAAAGTCACAAGAAGTGGTTAGTGACGAGCTGCACCAGAACCCCCTTCTCTTTCTGACTTCTAATGCTCTTTGGTTTTTACCTAAAATTCTCCAATCATTATGGGGATTTCTTTTCTTTTCTTTCTTTTTTTTTTTTTTTTACTAAAGTCTTCCAGGGTAGCTTCAGTGGTAAGCTGTTTTGATTAGCCTGCACTGGCCCTGATTTTGATCCTTCAGCACTGCCAAACGATTAAAAATAAATTCCTATCCTGCATGTTTGGGTGAAAACAAATAAAAAGTATAGTGCCCACCACAACATAGGGGGTCAGTAAATATTTGGTGAAGAAGGTAAACTTGCATATTTATTACCTATCAACTTAATAAAAAATACATACATACATACATACATACATATATACGTACACACATACATCCTGGGTAGCAATAGCATGTGCACTGTTGGCCCAAGGACCTGATTATCATGTGTCTCAAGTCTCTGTGACTCTGTTCAAAAGATGACCTAAAGAGAAATGACAGAGAATTTTTGGAGACAGAGAAAACATGTTCCTTCTCAATGAAAAATCTCCCACAATCATCATGATGAGAAAGCAATACACATCTATATACATGTGAGTGGGGATTGGGGGGAGAGGGGTAGAGAGTGGGGGTGGTACTGGGGATTGAACCCAAGGGCATATAACCACACCACATCCCCAGCCCTTTTTATTTTTTATTTTGAGACAGGGTCTCACTAAGTTGCTTAGTCCCTGGCTAAATTGCTGAAGCTGGCTTTGAACTTGGTGAGCCTCCTGCCTCAGCCTCCTGAGTCCCTGGGATTACAGGTGTGCACCATGGGGCTCAGCTATTGATGTGTTTTGATATTGACGAAGTATTATCTACAGTAACTGTTTAGTGATGAAATATGTACTTGTTATTCCATGTGTGCCAATTTTTTTAAAAATCCTACTAAATTAGGGTAAGTCATAGAACAAGAGCAGGAAGAATATCACCTAGTAGCTACATAGCACATTTTTGTTTTAGGTTCATGTTTCGTGGCTCTCATATTTCATTTTGAAAGAGTGACTTAGAAAACATGAAGTACAGTGTAGGTGCCTCAGAGAGCTGATCTTTACCAAAATGAAGTAGTATGTTGAGAGATAAACAAAACAAACCTGGACTAATTCATAAATAGCCTCCAGAAGGCACACTGCTTTTATCATGGTTTCTGTTAGCTAGCATCCGGTAGGAAGTTAAATTTCAATGTCTTCCTGCTCTTTTTCCTCATATTGAACATCGTGGTCGTAATCATGGCATATGCTGCTCTGAACCTGTGGTGAGAATCATTCATTTATTTAAAGAAAATTCGATTTTTTTTAATTGAATGAAGGAAGCATTTAAAGTATAAATTAAAGATAACTAACTAATAATATTCAATATGGCTAGGCTCATACAAAAAAAAATAATAAAATAGCAGTCAGCACATCCTGACTCAAGTTTGTGACCAGCTTCATTTAATACGGTCCATCCAAGTGTGCAAGAAGCTTATCTTAATGGCACTTAAAAATGTCGACTTTAGTTATTAAGGAAACTCCCTTGATCTGAGTGTTAGATGAGTGAAGGGCTTCTTTTTTGTCTTTTATTGGTGGTTTTATTTATCTGATTCTTCTCTTTCTCTCCTGTGTTCTCAGATTAGGCCCTTACCTTCAATTGCTTATAGTATTTGCTAAACACCAATAATGTACATATTCGGCTGCATACAAATTCAGATTCATATAATCTTCCATTTTTAAATCACGAGGCTAACAACATATTTTATTGCACATGCCTATGGTGTCCTAGTTTGGAATCTGCTTTAATTCTCAATAATATTCTAATCAGACTATCCCAGAGAGCAGAGCTAGCCATGAGGACATTTACAACGTCACATTAAAGTGGACCGCATGCCACTTGCCTTGTGATAATGTATTAAATGATTGCAAATAAGATTGTATGCAGAAAATCTTAAAGCATATGGAGTCATATATCTGAATGTGAAAGTTTTATTTTGTTCAGTTATCTATTAAATGCTCCCAAACTCACTAGGGCTCAGCTGTGCTTTTATTCTATATTAGTTGGAGAGGATCTTAGTAGTCAGCTTAACTGTATATGCCATCTTATGACTACAAGATTCTCTCCCTCATTCTTGAATTGTCCCCAATATTTGCTGCTGCCTACAGTCAATATAGACGGACTTGATCCAACTTAAATGCTGTCTCAATATTTACCTAGTACAAAAAAAAATCCATTTGAGAAAACCAGAATATAGTTATTCCTGGAAAAACCAAGGGATGTTTATTACTGTTGGAAAGAATTATTTTAAAGATCTATCTCAAATTCAGAGGCATATTTATATTTAAAGTACTCACACATCTAAGATCATTCTTAATTAATTTCACAAAATCTTATTTTCATTAAAAGCATTTTAAAGATTCCAAATTTTAAATAAACTGAAGATGTTTAACTTTTGTATGAACTGTTAATCAGAACAAATTCTTTATCAAATGAGATGTCTCACTTTCTCTGTATACGGGCATGCCATATATGCTGAGAATCAAAACAGCTGTGATTAAGGACTGGACCTTAAGGGAATTGTAAAATAATAAACATTTTTGTTCAAATGCTTTCTTTCATATCCTCCTAGCCCCTATCCCACTTTCTCCCCTGCAAGGTAAAAATGCCCCTGCCCTGCCCCCTTGCACCATAATATCTGTTTAAAACTTGGCAGTGAGCCAACATAATCCTGTTCTGCTAGCTAGTCTTCTTTGATAGTAGAACATGGAGTTGCTTTTCTCTAGATACTTTTATTAGAGCCATAGCCCAAGATCCCCTGTGTGGGAGCAACTCCTGCAGGTGCTAGATAGAACCCCATTAACAACAGTGGCCACAACGCTGCTTTGAGAAAGTATCCTGGCTCTTCCATGACTAGGACAAAGGAGATTGGGCCCCCCACTTAGGGAGAGTCAGAGAGGGGCTGTTCCTAAAGTCTAGCACCACTGTTCTTCCCCTGCGAATTTGGATGCAAAGAAGGGTATGCATCTCTCTCACTTCTAGTTTTGCCTTGCACTTACTTGAAATGTCTGTTTTACCCTCTGATTGAAAAATTTTTGAAGGTAAGAATTGTGTCTTGTGCCTGGCAAAAGGAGGCCCACAGTAAGTGAGTATGGGAGGAAAGAGGGAATCAGTCAATCTGTCAGGCAATCAGTTAATCCAGGTGGCCACCAGGAGACTACAGATTCAAATGGTGATATTGAAAGTTGCAAGGAACAGATGGACTTAGGAAATAGGAAGGTTAAACATAAGAGAAAAAGAGTTGAGTGGGGAGCAAGGAGTTGAAGCCTCTGAGGTGTTGAATTAAGCAGAAGGGAAAACCCAGGCAGCACTGGAAGAAACCAGGAGATCCACAAAGGGAATTTCAGAGGGAAGTTGACAGATGTGCTTTTAGATGAGTTGAATGAAAGTTTGGGAATAGTTTGTCAATTTTTTTTTTTTTCTCAAAGAAGGTGACCTCTCCCATTTCCCTCCCCTTACTGTCCTTCACCCAATTTCCTGAAGATCTGATTCCAGGTAAAATCACTTTCGAGCAGGAAAAAAAAAAAAATTTGTAGACTTAACAAGTGTGTTTTCTAAAGAACATTTCCATGGATCCCTAAAGATCAGCATCATTTGTAGACTAGAGAGAAGGATGGGAGGGAGATGGGACGTCTAAGACTGCTGCCTTGAGGAGCTGCTCTCCTGTCCTGTAGGAGGGACCTGCAGGCAAGGGTCAGCTTTGGCATCTTTCAGAGGCACCAGGTTGACATTAGAGAAAGGACACTTTTACCATCTGTTGTCACATGTGCACCCTTAGCCCCTTCTGGTAGTGTCTAATAATGTCCAAGAAAGAAGCCTCACTCCACTTTATACCCAACCACTCTTTGCCACCCGAGGGCTGCTTGGGTACCATTTTCTTTCAGTCTCATCATCTTGGGGCTCTGAACACCTCCCATTCCTACATTCTTCAGAAGTACCAAAGAGGGAGCCAGTTAGCTGAGTGGTATGTGGACTAGCCTGAAAAGATCCTGGTATGTGCTCCTTAAAGTCTGGTAAATAATTATGTTTTGAACTCCTAGTTCTCCAAGGTTTCAGAATGAGCTCTCTTTTCCAAGGACTTCTCCAAAAATTCTACCAGATGATAGAATACCTCCTGGAATTTCTCCCCACTGTCTGTTTGATAACCCAATGAGTTAGGCTGTAGTCTTGTCTCGATCCTGAAGTGGCGCCCCTTGGATCAGAAGGAATGTCTGAAACATTGATTTGTGGTCAGAATAGTAAGCTAAGCTCTAGGAACATCCTGCCAGAGGCCTGTCCTTAGGAAATGGCCTGACAGAATTTTTTGCCAGTGGAGAGATGACATGCTGCAGCTGACCTTCTGCTGAAGGCCAGAAAATAGGTGACAAAGCAAGCCTCCTCCTTTCTTACATTTCCTTGAGGCTATGCTTCTTAGGGGGTGATATCCTTGGTCTCCTTGGAGAGGCTGTGTCTTGTAAGATGTTAAAAGTAGGTGCTCAGTTGACTGAAATGGGCCACTGGAATGTGATCCTGACCAAAATGCATCCTGGAGTCACCAGCTTCCTCTCCCTGTTTCCTTTAAAATCCAAACAAAACCTGGAAGCCCCCCAGATCAGCACGCCCTGTTGCATGTTTGGTTTTCCCACTCAGCACCCCCTACACACGTGTGGCCTGGGCTACTTTTATCCTCTTTCTCCCCAGTTCTTCATACTTGATCTGCACCGTCTTTTGTCGCCAGGCTTGCCAGCCCTTCCCAGGTGGTTCATTTCTCCACAACATTGATCACTTCCTTCGCCTCTCTCTTTCCAGGATCCCCTCAACAGTGCAGTGGCTTTCAGGAGATTGGAAATAATGGAGAGGAATCTATTTTAGTTGAATTTCTTTTTTTTCAATTTTTTAATTTATTTCTTACATACATAACAATAGTGGAGTGCATTACATTCATAATTATCCATTCACAGCACAGTTTTTCATAACTCTGTATATAAAGTATGTTCACGCCAAATTATGCCATTATGCATGAGCTCTCTTATTTTTTTGCATACAATTCTTAATACACCTTTATACCACAATTTATCATTTCTCTGTTTGTATATAAGATATGTTGACACCAAATTCACATATTCATACATGCATTTTGTATAATGATGACTGTCTCCATGCTATTCCTCTTCTCCTTCCCTTTCCCTCCCACCCCTATTCCCTATCTAGAGGTAATTTTCCTCCCATGCTCTCCCCCCCTGCCCCACTTTGAGTCACCCCCCTTATATCAGAGAAAACATTCGGCATTTGTTTTTTTGGGATTGGCTAACTTCACTCGAATTTCTACTTTGCTGTTGTGAAAGTTGACTATGATTTATCACCATAAGGAATTTCTTACTGGCCCTGTAGCTAGGGTAGCACTGAAGAGCAGCTGTCTCTTTAGAGGAAGGATTCTTGCATTTCCTGATTCTCCAAGTGCCTGGTCCCCCACAACTCCTGTATTTTTGGCCTGATTCAGAGGAAATCCACACAAATTCATCTCCTTCACAACAGTCCTTTCCAATGGTATCTTTTACTTAATTGCATAGAGCAGTTTAGCTTCTTCAGTTCCAACTGCCCAGATCCCAAGTCCTACTTTTCATAATACAAAATTCATTAAAGCATTTTTCCAAACTAAAGAGTTCTCCAAAGCTGAATTTCATTCTTCAATCCAGTATGGAAATGGCTGCAGTCAGGTGTATTTTAATGGCAGTTTTTCTTTCCTTCTGCGTACCAGCATTTTGATTTCAGCACATTGATGTAGCTTTGATGCTCTTAAGGCCTCGGTTGTGCTCAGAGCACCTATGAGTGCGTGGATGTTGTGTAAGTGTGGAAAGTTGTGTTTCAGTCTACAGCCAGAGGTAAAGGTACGATCTAGGAACATCCTGCCCTTCCAGCACCAAGCCACGTAACCAGGGAAACGAGATTCTAACTGATGGTAGAAGTAGCCACAGGTTACGCAGCCATCCATACCACCAACCTGACAGGTATTACACACTGTAGGCAGATGGAACAGGATCTCTGGGAGTCACCTCTGTCAATAAGAGAGGGAAATAATAGGGAAAGTGTCAAGTGAGAACAATGTTAAATTGGAATAAAAAAAAATTAGTCTTCCGAATATTCTCCACATAGCTTCTGTTTCTCCCCTCATCCATAATTACACATGGAGTTTACATGGGAGATCACATACCTTTTATTTATTGTTAACTTTTTATTACACTTCTGAAAAATTCAGCAAGTATCCATCCTCTCATCATCTAATCCATAACACCTGGTTAACATTTCATTATATTTCTTTCTAATATTGTTTCCATGTGCCTCTTTTTTTTTTCTCTTGCAAAATTACATTTAAAAGGTATGTGTTTGGGAGGGAGTTGGTTTCTACAAAGTAATGTTACAGTAGCTCAATCACTGCAAAAAAAAAAAATCTTGTACTAAAAGAAAAAGCAGCAGTAACGTACAAACAGTTCACTATAGATAGAAAACAAATTTTAAGAGTTCAAGTGCACTAATAATAAAAGAAATGTAATTTAATGTAATGATTTTATTTTTATGCTAAAGTTCAAAATATCAAAGCAATAATATGTTCTTCCAATGAGGAAGTAGGGACATAATGGCTCACAGGTAAGACAAGGTCAAGTGTGAGTCTCCAGGAGTATATTTGGGCAATATGAATCAGCCTGAAAGTGCTCACATTCTTGATTCGGGAATTCTGCTTCTAAAAATCTGTGCTAAAGGATTTTCCCGAGAAAAAATATGCAAAGATAGAATTCTGCATCATTATTTATTAGAGTGAAAATTTGGAAACAATCTTGACATTACTTGTGGAGAAACAAATAAATTATGATTTATTCATGTGAACAGTGAACTACTTTGCAGATATTGAAAACATTTTAAAGAATGCTTATGCACATTAAATAAAAGGCTCACAATACACTAGGTTTGAAGGGGTAAGAAAAGAATATGTCTCCTCATTCTCATTATATAAATATTTACATGTGTTTCCATGAGGGAGATTGGGACAGCAAATCTGGTTTTCACAGTGGCCCCAGGACTATGGGTGACTTTTGCTTTCTTTGTACTTTCCCACATTTTCCAAGTTATTTTCAGTGGTGAGCATTTCATGTGTTTACAGGGGAAAGTTATTTTATAAAGGAAAGAGAGGCAAACAGCACTTTCTTGCAGCAGCTTATGAAGCATTTTCATAGAACAAGGTGGGAAAATCCCCAGGACATAGGAGCCCTTTCTTTCCCCTCTGACTTTGGTTGATCCATCTGCTAACAAACTGCTAACTATTCTCAGGAGATCAGAGAAACAAAGCAGGTCCTGACCGTGGCCTTGATTGGCCTTCTGAGCTCCTTATAGCTGCCGCCTCTTCCCCCACCTCCTCAGCCTCCCTCCTGCCCTGGTGCCTTTTCCTGAGGCTGATGGCTACATTTGGTCAGTGGTTGAATCTATTCTCTCATAAATTGTGAAGTGACTTAAAGATGTCTGACAACAACCTACAGTTTACTCTAATGAAGTAATGCTCATTGACAGACCATGTTCTACTCTGCCTTGGCCAGAATGTGGATTTGGTTCTGCTAAAAGGATGCATCTGATACTACCTTGATTCATACCACACTTTTTGATTTTTTTTTTTTTTGTGGTGCTGGGGATTGAACCCAGGGCCTTGCGCCTGCAAGGGAAGCACTCTGCTAACTGATCTATATCCCCAGTCCTTTCATTGAACTTTTAATAGACAAATACCCAGGTGAAGAATGTATAAGTACATCACTTCGGTGGAATATTATGTAGCCATTAAAATTATGCCAGCTAGGTTGCACTTATTAGATAGCTTGACAAAAGAAAAATGGGAAGGAAGTTAATACAGAGATATGGTTACAGCAGTGTGAAAATACATATTTGTATTAAAAAGATAGAGGAAGCATGGAAAATAAAAATAATGAATTTGACGGCACATGAAAACTTAAAAAAAAATTCAACCATAAATATTGAGCTCTTACCCTCTGCCAGACACCATGTCGATCTGGTTGTTGTTGTTGTTGTTGTTGTTTTGCATGGGGGTACTAGAGATTGAACTCAGGGGCACTCAACCACTGAGCAACATCCCCAGCCCTATTTTGTATTTGATTTAGAGACAGGGTCTCACTGAGTTGCTTAGTGCCTCACTTTTGCTGAGGCTGGCTTTGAATTCACGATCCTCCTGCCTCAGCCTCCCGAGCCACTGGGATTACAGGGTGCGGCACTGCACCTGGCTAATTTTTCAATATAGTTTTGTAATGTGTTCGATTTTGAGGGGAGGTGAGGTAGGGGTGGTGGAATCCACTCCTAGGGACAGCACTGGCTGGAAGGGGCTGTTGAGTGTGTCGCCCATGCAGTGCTGCACTCCGCTCTCCCTGCAGCTCTCAGTGAACCAGATGTGGCTTTTTGCCTCCTTAATTTGCATACTATGCTGTCATCCATGTGCTCAGCAGATGCTGAGCCCTGCTGTGTGCCTGTTCTGTTCAGGGCTCACAGTACAGCGGGAAGCAGGACAATAAGGCTCTGTCCTCAAGGAGCATCCAGTGCTTAGGAAAGAGGCACTCAGCAGGCAAGTTCATTTGCAGTGGGCTTTCAAGTAGTAACACCTGCAGTGGAGAAGGGAGTACAGGGAGGGAGAGGGAAGGGAAAAGCAGTAGTTTATTTTAAGAAGCAGAGCAGACCATGTGAAGCCTGGCAACTCAATGGGAGTAGCATGTGCAAGGGCACTGAGGCAGTGTGGCACATGTGCAAAAGGAAATTAGAGAGGGAAATAAAGGAACACATGGACTACAATAAGGGAAGTGTGCAAGGGCACATTTCAAGCCGCGTGAGCAGTTTTATTTATATAGAAAGTGGTCTAATGAGAGAAGGGGCTGTCAGAGACCAGGGGAAGCAGAGGGCCAGCTTTTCAGCAAAGCAGGTGAAGGTGAGTTGGACTGGGAGGGTGCAGAGGAAGGAGAAGGGCCTGCACTGAGGGCAGAGCACCTTGCCACCTGCTGGGCTGCGGGTGAGAAAGAGCCAGGAGACAAGTCTCTGGTTTGGGACAGAGTCACCAGAGGAACGGCAATGTCATTTTCTGGGATGGAGAAGGAGTAGGCTGTATTACATCTTAATAGACAATTGCCTATCTCTGACCCCTCTGTGCTAATTCAGTCTGGAAGTTGCTGGTAACTTCGGGAATCCAATACCCATATTCTTAAGGGCAGGGAAGGGGCTTCTTGAGATAGTGGAGAGAGCCTCAGCTTAAGGAGCTGGTTCCTCAAGTCTGTGAGCGCCCATCATCTCGCCTCCCAGATGCAGCTTCCCGCACATCTGCCTGACTTGCCGTTCAGAGCTTTGTGAGTCATTTAAAGTTGGATGTGGATACATGATGGTGTCATCCATGGGGCCTGCTTTCCTGTACAGTCAGGGCTGTGTTTAGAATTGTGACCCAGGTCCTCAAAGCATCATCCCTGATGTGCCAGCTCTATCAGTGAAACCCACCAGCTCACTCCACCCCTGGCGCAGTGCTGACTGCACACCTGTCACCGCCAGGCACTGTGAACTAGCAAGCAAGGCAGCCCAGAAAGATTTCCTCCAAGAGGGAGCCAGGGTGTGTTCTGATGAATCCCCAAGGAGCCAGAGAATTAAATTTGCCTGTCTCTCTGAAGATTCTCACCAGGTTCATCTGTTTCCATTTATCACTGCTCTCCTGTGTAAGCAAGTGCCATGCTTCGTCCCCAAGGGACCCTTTCCTCACCTTCACAGCTACCCAGATTACACCAGCCATATCAATAAGAAGCCACTGGAAATTCGCCTCACCCCTCTGAGCACTGCACAGGACTTGGCAGCAAACTTCTTTATTTTTTTCCATCTCAGAAGTCCCAGTCCCTATTCACTGAAGGAGGCATCTTATACTTTAAGTGGAGAGGTGGAGTAGATTCTGAAAGGTCAATTTCAGAAGCCATTCTGAGCCATCAGATGTTTTCTTGGTAACAGGAGCCTAATTCTGTCTGCAAAGGGCTCTGAAGACTCCCACTACTTCGTTAAACTCCTGAAGTCATTCAAGTTGCCAATTCACCAGCAGGGGAAAAATGTGAGTCTTTCTCTAAGCAATTTTTTTTTTTTTAATTAAGTGGAGCCAGATAAGAATTTCCTCTTATAATTTCTCTTCTTGTCGTGAACCCTTGACCCCAAACACCATGGAATTCATGGAGGCGCCTGAGGAGCAGCAGCTCACATAAATGTCGCTGTGGGGTGGTCACAGGGAGACTGCAGGCCTCCAAGCCAGCCAGCAGGAGATGCTGCACAGCCAGCCCAGAAAGGAGGCGGCCAGACCGTAAAGGCAGGCTGACCGCCAAAGGTCACAGATTCTCTTATCTGGAGACAAACCAGTCGGTAGTTTCTTCATTTGTTCCATTTCACAGAAGAATTTCCCCCTTTATGTGTATAATTGTTTTTGCATAAAATGTCATCACTGGTAGCCAAGTGCAGGCAGAGATGACCCCTGGGTTTCCTGTGAGCTTCTTTTCTCTTTCTCTCAGACTAAAGTGTTGAACCTCTTTGGGTTTAGCCATCCAGTAAGTGGCTTCAAACTGCCCTGTCCAGCCGGCGCAGCGCACCTCCAGTGGACAAGTGAGGAGTGAGGTGAGCAGTTGGGCCTCCGCGCCACACCTTCTAGGTCACTGTTGTAGTGGGACAGCTTTACTCCAGAGGCCTTGTGGAGTGGCTGCCCTATGACAAGTGACATTCCTGGGAGCCTGGCCCACTCTGCCGTAGAGTAGGGTGGGTTGATCTCGGCACCACTTAAGCTGGCGTGACTGTGGGCGGGAGAGGGCATTTTGAAACCTGTTCATGGTAAGCTCTGGCTGTGGGAGTTGGGGCTGCTGCCAAGGGTAAGAGGAGCAGGCCACACGCTCTCCTGGGTTGGCCTCCCTGGCCTCACCCAGGACCAAAGTGGAAGCCACGGTCAAAGGCTTTCTGGACGGGAATCATATCCAGTGTCTTCCTATTTAACTCTAGCTACCTGACAGTATTTCCCTCTACTTTAAAGTGAGAAAACTCTCATCACCTTGGAAGAAGAATGGACACTTTTTCTTGTTGTTTGTACTGGGTTTTTTGTTTGTTTGTTTGTTTTGTTGTTGTTGATGGTGGTGGGTTTTTTATTTTTTTTTATTTATTTTTTTAACAGTACTGGGAATTGAACCCAGGGTGTTCTACCACTGAGCTTATCTCCAGCCCTTTTTATTATTTGTCTTGAGACAGGGTCTTGTCAAGTTGCCCAGACAGGCCTTGAACCTGTGATCCTTGAGCCTCAGGCTCCTGAGTTGCTGGGACTACAGGTGTATGCCACCATGGCTATTGTGTTTAGAGGCTTTCATTTAGATGTCAGAACTTTTGGTGACTCAGGTCACCACAGTGCTGTGGGAGGATGTTCAGGTCACTTCTGCTGCCTCGGGACTCCTGGGTGACACGGTGGAGCCAGTGAAGGGGGGGGGGGGGTGAGATTGATCTGATTTCCCTGCATTTCCTAACAGTGTCCGCTAGTGTCTGTGAGGCCTTGGTGGGTTCCCAAAGGATGTCTGCAGACGTCACGCAGGTCTGATTTTGTTGATAGCAACAATCTCTGTCTCTATGAACTTCATAAACTGTTTAAACTTGGCCTCGACTTGAGCTTTCAAAGTAGGAACTAGCCCTTGGAGTATCCTTTGGTAAACCAAGCCCAAATACACTTCCTTGACCTCAGGTTTTCTTTTCTGTCCATCAGAAATTATTGGTAAAATACCCTAAACCATGCTCTAGGCTAGGCCCTATAAGGTCAGGTTTGGAAATGACTTTGATGATGGGAGTCTTGCAAACTTTAGATCAATGTAAAATATACAGGCAGAAGCTAATGGACTTCAAAAATGCACTGCCTAATTTTAATCTGTTTATTCCAAACCGACATTAGCAGAGGAACGGTAAATTGTTTTATAATATACAAAAAAATCTATAATAGATGCTAACATTGAATATATTCATAATATACTGTGTACACTAATATATTATTGAATTTATGTCATGTGTATATACAGGGTATGATATGTATTTTATATTTGTGTCTTTGTATACTGGTCTAGATGTTCAAAACCTTCAAAAGGGCCAAGTCAGTATAACTGTCACCAGGCCCACAACATTAATGCCAGCCCTCCCAAACCTCATTGGGTAATTCCCTAGCCTATTACCTCTCCCGCTTTTTTTTTTTTTTTTTTTGCCATCAGAAATTATAGATTCTGATTAATCAATACCTATGTCCCTTTCCCTCATCCCATTGTTTCATGTTAAACCCTTTATCAGGGAATTTGTATTTAAATTGTTTTGCAAAATACTAACAAATTATCATTGTGCTCTTTTGACACAGTAAGATCCTCTTAGTTTACTTTTATGCATAGCAATCTCTGCCAGGCCCTCATCTTTAATGATCTCATGAAAAATGGTTTTAAACTTAAAACAGCATCAGAGACAACTGTCAAATGTTTTCAGCCGGAACATACAAAAGAGACAAATGTGGTATTTAAAAAGCCACTCACAAGATGATCTAAATATTTTCTTTATTCAAAATACTCTCACCAGAACTGCTCTTTGGCTGCTAATCCTGGAGTGACCTGTTGATTTACGGGGAATCCATCACTTAGGTTTCACGTAGTGGGAGAGAGAGATGAATGACTGCTTCTCACAATATGGCCGTTGAGCGTGATATTAATGGACAAGGTGGCTAATGTGTTCACGTTGTTCCTGCAGAAGTTTTGCAGTGCTTTGGGGAATCATTTATCCTCAGCAGTTGCAAAGTAGCCTCTTTTCAAATAAGCTTAGAGTAAAAATTCAGCTATCTGTTGCTTTGTAACAAACCACCCTAAAACTTTTTGATGTTAAGCATTGATTCCATTGTTCTTATGCATCCTTGTCTCTGCCCTGTGATGTTGGGGTCCGGTCTGGGAAGAGCCAGGGCTGGGAGTGACTAGATGACAGGGCTGAGTGAGGAACTTCACTCACCCAGCTGGGAGTGGATGCTAGCAATTGCCTCAGACCTGCTGGGATTGGGACTTGAGAACCCATAACCTCTCCAGGTGGCCAGGGTTCCTCTCTACAGTGGTCCCTGAATTGTTAGACCCCTTGTATCATGGCCAGTAATTTCAAGAGCAAATCCTCCAGTGAGCATTTGGAACCTGTACTGTTTTTGTCACTAGGCTCAGAAGTCACAGAGCAGCACTCCCACTGCTCTCATCAAAGCCCACCCACTTCCAGAAGAGAGAACGTAACCTGCACCTCTCAAAGGCAGGATTGTCAAAGTCCCATTGGAAGGAGGCCAGGTACAATGGAGGATAATGGGGCCACTATATTTCAGAAAGAGATTAAGAGGAAATTAACATGGTGGGGACTCTGGCTAAAGCATATCTGAAAATGTGTTTACAGATATATAGTTTCTGTAGTCCTTCCAGTAGCTAAGGTCCAACGTGTGCTATGACTGGTACTTGAACAGTAGACTTAAATACTAAGATAACAATTGGTAACCAATACCAGAGTTTTCTAGCTACTTGAAAATTGAAATTTGACTAAAAAAGCTATTGCTACTCTAAGTCACTTCTGTCATGCCACCTTAGATCTAGGCCTAATTTTCTCTTGAATAATAGAGATGTTACAATGGCTAGAAATTATGGGGAAAGTAGATTATTTTATATAAAAATTGCTTAAAATTTGACTCCATCCTCTCTTAAAGTAAGGTTTTTAAAATTACTGAGTTGTGAAGGAATTTTTATTTTTCACTTTCTTGATCTATTTAGCCATGATAAATAAAATCAGATGAGGCCCAATGTAAATATCCAGCCTGTGCCTGAAAGTAGGTAGGTATATGTGTCCCTTTTTCTCCCTGACTAAAGGAGTTCCCAGTGTGTAAGATTTATGAGTTCTCATTAACAGAGGAGGAAATGCCATTGAGTTTTATACCTTTATATTTTGTTACAACTTCTCTTTTTTGCTCTTCAACAATTTCTTCTTTTCATTCTCACAAAACTTAAGGTGAAGAATCTGCACTTACCCAAAAGCGGTGTGACCACTGTAGACTTTACCAGCATTTGCCTGAGCCTTATCACTGGACTCAGATCCCCAAGTGACCTAAGAACTGTGCTAAGAATTGTTCCTGCTTTATAGGAGGCAGACTGCAGTGAGCCAGGCATGAGTTGTCATGCCATCTCATCTTTGCCTTCCAGAAAACCAGGAGCTCACCACGTGTCCATTGCTCATTCATTGGAACTGGTAAGCCATGATGGTCTTAGAATCCAGGTGAAGCAAAGATACCGTTCATTGAAGGCTTCCTATGTGCTGCATGTCGAGTCGTAACTACGGTACTTTATTTGGCTTTGACAATAATCCTTTAAGGAAGCTTTTATTATCCCAGTTTTCAATTGAGGAAATTGAAGTTCTGGGAGGATGAGTAACTTACAGAAGGTCACCTGTACATAAGTAATAGGGCCAACCTCTCCAACTACTCTCAGCTATTTATAGAGATTAATTTAGAAGCGATTCTTCCATTCTTGGGAAAATAAACCTAAAAAGTAATGAGTTTATCCACATGAAAATTTAAGACTTCTGCTGAACAAAAGTATCAAAAAGTAGATCAAGGATGTAAAAGAAACTAGTGGGGTGAGGAGGGAGAATTGTCAGAATTATCAGAAGGATAATTTTTTTAATGTTTTATTCAAATTTGTTATATATGACAGCAGAATGTATTACAATTCATATTACACATACAGAACACATTTTTTCATCTCTAGTTGTATACAACATATATTCACACCATTCATATCATCATACATGTACTTAAGGTAATGATGTCTATCTCATTCCACTGTCTTTCCTACCCCCATGCTTTCTCCCTTCCCCTCCTACCCCTTTGCCCCACCTAGAGTTTGTCTAATTCTCCCATGCTTCCCCTCCCAACCACTCTATGAATCAGCCTCCTTATATCAGAGAAAACATTCAGCATTTGTTTTTTGGGATTGGCTAACTTCACTTAGCATTATATTCTCCAATTCCATCCATTTACCTGCAAATGCCATGATTTTATTCTCTTTTATTGCTGAGTAATATTCCATTGTGTATATATGCCACATTTTCTTTATCCATTCATCTACTGAAGGGCATCGAGGTTGGTTCCACAGTTTAGCTATTGTGAATTGTTCTGCAATAAACAATGATGTGGCTGTGTACTGTGTAGTATATTGTTTTTAAGTCCTTTGGGTATAGATTGAGGAGTAGGATAGCTGGGTCAAAAGGTGGTTCCATTCCAAGTTTTCCAAGGAATCTCCATACTGCTTTCCAGGTTGGCTGCACCAATTTGCAGTCCCACCAGCAATGTATGAGTGTACCTTTTCCCCCTGCATCCTCGCCAACTCTTATTGTAGTTTGTACTCTTAATAGCTGTCATTCTGACTGGAGTGAGATGAAATCTTAGAGTAGTTTTGATTTGCATTTCTTTAATTGCTAGAGATGATGAACATCTTTTTCATATATTTGTTGATTGATTGTATATCTTCTTCTGAGAAGTGTCTGTTCAGTTCCTTTGCCCGTTTATTGATTAGATGGATTTGTTTGTTTGTTTGTTGTCATTGTTGTTGTTATTTAGCTTTTTTAGTTCTTTATATACCCTAGATTAGTGCTCTATCTGATGTATGAGGGGTAAAAATTTGCTCCCAAGCCCTCCATTCACCTCACTGATTGTTTCTTTTGTTGAGAAGAAGCTTTTTAGTTTGAATCCATCTCATTTATTAATTCTTGATTTTAATTCTTGCAGTATAGGGGTCTTACTAAGGAAGTTAAGGCCTAATCTGACATGATGGAGATTAGGGCCTACTTTTTCTTCTTTTAGACATAGGATCTCTGGTTTAATTCCTAGATCCTTGATCCACTTTGAGTTGAGTTTTGTGCATGATGACAGATAGGGGTTTAATTTCATTTTATTGCCTATGGATTTCCAGTTTTCCCAGAACATTTGTTGAAGAGACTATCTTTTCTTCAATGTATGTTCTTGGCACCTTTGTCTAATAAAAAATAATTGTAATTTTGTGGTTTGGTCTCTGTGTCCTCTATTCTGTACCATTGGTCTTCAAGTCTATTTTGGTGCCAATACCATGCTGTATGTGTTACTATTGTCTGTAGTATAGTTTAAGGTCTGGTATAGTGATGCCACCTGCTTCACTCTTCTTGCTAAGGATTGCTTTAGCTATTCTGGGTCTCTTATTTTTCCAGATGAATTTCATGATTGCTTTTTCTATTTCTATGAGGAATGTCATTGGGATTTTGAGTAGAACTGCATTATATCTGTATAATGTTTTTGGTAGTATGGTCATTTTTGACAATTCTGCCTATCTGAGAACAAGGGAGATCTTTCCATTTTCTAAGGTCTTCTTTAATTTCTTTCTTCGGTGTTCTGTAGTTTTTATTTTAGAGGTCTTTCCCCTCTTTTGTTAGGTTGATTCCCAAGTATTTTATTTTATTTTTTGATGCTATTGTAAATGGGGTAGTTTTCTTTGTTTCCCTTTCAGAGGATTTGTCACTGATACACAGAAATGCGTTTGATTTATGGGTGTTGATTTTGTATTCTGCTACTTTGCTGAATTCATTGGACTAGTTTGAGAAGTTTTCTGGTGGAATGTTTTGGGTCTTCTAGGTTTGGAATCATATCGTCAGCAAATAGTGAATTTGAATTCTTTTTAATTTGAATTCTTCTTTTCCTATCTGTATCCCTTTAATTTATTTTGTCTAATTGCTCTGGCCAGTGTTTCAAGAACTATATTAAATAGAAGTGGCGAAAGAGGGCATCCCTGTCTTGTTCCAGTTTTTACAGGGAATGCTTTAAATTCTTCTCCATTTAGAATGACTTTGGCCTGGGGCTTAGCATAGATAACTTTTACAATGTTGAGGTATGTTCCTGTTATCCCTGGTTTTTCCAATGTTTTGAACATGAAAGGATGCTGTATTTTGTTGGATGCTTTTTCTGCGACTATTGAGATGATCATATGGTTCTTATCTTTAAGTTATTGATGTGATGAATTACTTTTATTGATTTCCATATATTAAATCAACCTTGCATCCCTGGGATGAACCCCACTTGATTGTGGTGCACTATCTTTTTGATATGTTTTTGTATAAAATTTGCCAGAATTTTATTGAGAATTTTTGCATCTATGTTCATTAGAGATATTGGTCTGAAGTTTTCTTTCTTTAGTGTGTTTTTGCCTGGTTTTGGAATGAGGGTGATATTGGCCTCATAGAATGAGTTTGGAAGTACTGCCTCTTTTTCTATTTCCTGAAATAAATTGAAGAGTATTGGTATTAGTTCTTCTTTAAAGGTCTTATAGAACTCAGCTGTGTATACATGCAGTCCTGGGATTTTCTTGGTTGGTAGGCTTCTGATGGTGTCTTCTATTTCATTGCTTGAAATTGATCTGTTAAATTGTGTATATCATCTTAATTCAATTTGGGCAAATGATATGACATTAGAAATTTGTCAAGGCCTTCAAGATTTTCTATTTTATTGGAGTACAAGATAATTTCTAATTATCTTCTGTATTTCTGTAATGTCTGTTGTGATATTTCCTTTTTCATCAGATATGTTAGTAATTTGAGTTTTCTCTCTCCTCTTTGTTAGCATGGCTAAGGGTTTGCCAATTTTTTTTTCTAAGAACCAACTTTTTGTTCTGTCAATTTTTTTCAATTGTTTCTATTTCATTGATTTCAGCTCTGATTTTAATTATATCCTGTCTTCTGCTGCTCTTGGTGTAGATTTGCTCTTCTTTTTCTAGGGCTTTGAGATGTAATGTCAAGTCATTTATCTGTTGACTTTTTCTTCCTTTAAGGAATGAACTCCATGCCATGAACTTTCCTCTTAGTACTGCCTTCATAGTGTCCCAGAAATTTTGATACATTATATCTGTGTTCACATTCACCTCTAAGAATTTTTTAATCCCCTCCTTGATGTCTTTTGCAACCCATTGTTCATTCAGTAGCATATTATTTATTCTCCAGGTTTTGGAGTAGCTTTTATTTTTTATTTTATCATTGATTTCTAATTTCATTCCATTATGATCTGATAGAAATCAGGGTAGTATCTCTGTTTTTTTTATATTTGCTAAGAGTTGCTTTTTTGAGAAGGATCCATGTGCTACTGAGAAGAAAGTGTTTTCATTCATTGAAGGATGAAATGTTCTATATATGTCAGTTAAGTCTAGTTATTGATTGTATTATTGAGTTCTATGGTTTCTTTGTTCAGCTTTCATTTGGAAGATCTATCCAGTCGTGAAAGAGGTGTGTTGAAGTCAACCAGAATTATTGTCTTGTGATTTATTTGACTCTTGAACTTGAGAAGAGTTTGTTTGATAAACATAGACACTTCATTGTTTGGAGCATATTAATTTATTATTATTATGTCTGGTTGATGAATGGTTCCCTTAAGCAGTATAAAAATATCCTTTATCCCTTTTGATTAACTTTGGCTTGAAGTCTACTTTATTTGATATAAGGATAGAAAACCTGTTTGCTTCCACATTCCATGTGAGTGGTATGATTTTTCCCAAGCTTTCACCTTCAGTTGGTGGATGTCTTTTCCAAGAGATGAGTCTCTTGGAGGCAGCATATTGTTGGGTCTTTCTTTTTAGTCCAATCTGCCAGCCTGTGTATTCTGATTTGTGAGTTTAGACCATTAACATTCAGGGTTATTATTGAGACATTACTTGTATTCCCAGCCATTTTTGTTTATTTTTGGTATTTAACTTGACTTGGTTTCTCCTTTGATTAGTTTTTCCATTAGTGTAATACCTCCCTTTGCCGATTTTCATTGTTGTTTTTCAATTCCTCTTCATGGAACGTTTTGCTGAGGATGTTCTGTAGTGCCAGCTTTCTAGTTGTAAATTCTTTTAACTTTTGTTTCTCATGGGAGGTTTTTATTTCATCATTAAATCTAAAGCTTAATTTTGCTGGATATAAGATTCTTGGTTGGCATCCATTTTCTTTCAGAGCTTGATACATGTTGTTCCAGGATCTTCTAACTTTCAGGGTCTGGGTTGAAAAATCTGCACATAATCTAATTGGTTTCCACCTATATATGTAATCTGATTTTTTTCTCTCATGGTTTTTAATATTCTCTCCTCATTCTGTATAGTAGGCATTTTCATTATAATGTGCCTTGGTGTAGATCTCATGTGATTTTGGACATTTGGCATTCTGTAAGCCTCCTGAATTTGGTTTTCCAATTCATTCTTTATGTTGGAAAATTTTCTAATATTATTTCATTGAATAGATTGCTTATTCCTTTGGTTTGGAACTCTATGTCTTCCTGTATCCCAATAACTCTTAAATTTGGTCTTTTTATGCTATCCCATATTTCTTGAATGGTCTACTCATGGTTTCTTACCATTTTCACTGTGTGGTTTGCATGCTTTTCAAGATTATATATTTTGTCTTCATTGTCTGAGCTCCTGTCTTCCAAGTGGTGTAATCCATTGGTGATGCTTTGAATTGAACTTAATCTGGTTTATTATTTCTTTCATTTCAAGGATTTCTGTTTTTTTTTTTTTTCTTTTTGCTTCCTGTATTTGTTATGTAGCTCTTTGTCAAAATAATCTTTTGCTGCGTAGAGGACTGTCTCTAGTGCTATAGAGTCCCAAGATGGCAGTGATGGGGGAGCCCCACATTGGTAGATGGGGGTCCAAACAGGAGTGATGGCCAGAGTTCCTGTGCATGGGAAGCTGTTGGGTGTCCTGCAAGGGAGCGGTGTCCATGATTTCTGCTCGGGTGGATGGATGAAAGTTCGGTGCCGGTGCTGATGCCAATGGTCCTGCTGGGATGCCCCATAGTTCTACGTGCTCTGACACTGAGGCCTGGAGCCCTGGACTGACACAGTGACCGTGATTCCTGTGCAGGAACAGGAATATTGCTCAAAGAGAAGCAATGTTCTCACTACTTGAGTCCCAGGTCATGGAGCAACACAGAATGCTGCCTCCCTCTGCCCCACCATCTTGGATCTCCTCTAATTTTCTTAATAAAACAAAGAACTCATACAAATTGGTGACAGTGAGAAACATAGTAAACATGAAAAGGGAATATTGTCTCAGTCATGATTAATGAAATACAAATTAATAACCAAACACAAGTCACAATTTTTCATCTGTCAGAGTGGCAATAATATAAAAGTTTGGTAATTCAGCTGATACTCTTACCTGTGGGTTCCACAAGTGAGAATTCAACCCAGCACAGATTGGAATATCTAGGGGAGAAAATTACATCTGTACCAAATATGTTCAGATTTTCTTTTCTTGTCATTATTCCCTAAACAAATAATAACAACAATTTACATAGCATTTGCATTGTATTAGGTATCATAAATCATTTAGAAATGACTTAAAGCATATGGAAGGCTGTATGTAGGTTCTCTGCAAATATTACACCATTTTCACTAAGGGACTTTTGCGTCTTCTTCAATTTTGGTGTCTAAGGGTGGATTCTGAAACCAACTGGGATGACTATTCACTTCTGTCCAATGCATGCCTTGTTCATGTACAATATTTTTGGAAAGACAAATCATGCTTCTTCTAGAAAGCAGTTTTACGTTTTTTTATCAAGATAGAAATTACACATACTCTATTTTTCCTCATTTTTATTGGTGCATTGTGTTTGTATATGTTGGTGGAATCTGTTGTTACATATTTGTACATGCACACAGTGTAACAATATAATTTAGCTAATATTACCCCCAGCACTTTCTCCTTCCTCCAGATTTCCCACTCCTTGGCCATTTCCTCTATTGATCTCCCTAATGATTTTGAGGAGATCAACTCCTACTTTTGTTTTCCTTTTTCCTCTCTAGCTTCTACATATGAGAGAAAACATATGACCCTTAACCTTCTGCTTGACTTATTTTGCTTAACATGAAGGTCTTCAGTTCCATCCATTTTTCTATAAATGTCAGAATTTCATTTTTCTTATGGCTGAATAAAACTCCATTATATATATACATATATATGTGTGTGTGTGTGTGTGTGTGTGTGTGTGTGTGTGTGTATAATGGGGTTTTATAAAACTCATATATGAGAGTAGGGAGAGGATGGATATATATCCATCCAATTTTCTTTTTTTATACATCCGTTGGTGGGCACCTAGACTGGTTCCATAGTTTAGCTATTCTGAATTCTGCTGCTATAACATGGGTACATTTACTATAGTAAAATGCCTTTAATTCTTCAGGGTAAAGAAAGAAGTGCTATAGCTTCTTCATATGGTGGTTCCATGCCTAGTCTTTTGAACAGCCTCCATACTGATTTCCAGAGCAGTTGTATTAATTCATAGTCCTACCAACAGTGGAAAATTGTTTCTTTTTCTTCACATCCTCTTTGGCATTTATTATTTATATTCTTTTTTTTTTTAATTTTTTATTGTTGGCTGTTCAAAACATTACATAGTTCTTGATATATCATATTTCACAATTTGATTCAAGTGGGTTATGAGCTCCCATTTTTACCCCATATACAGATTGCAGAATCACATCAGTTACACATCCATTGATTTACATATTGCCATACTAGTGTCTGTTGTATTCTGCTGCCTTTCTTATCCTCTACTATCCCCCCTCCCCTCCCCTCCCCTCCCCTCTTCTCTCTCTGCCCCCTCTACTGACATTCGTTTGTCCCCCTTGTATTATTTTTCCCCTTCCCCTCACTTCCTCTTGTATGTACTTTTGTATAACTCTGAGGGTCTCCTTCCATTTCCATGCATTTTCCCTTCTCTCTCCCTTTCCCTCCCACCTCTCATCCCTGTTTAATGTTAATCTTCTTCTCATGCTCTTCGACCCTACTCTGTTCTTAGTTACTCTCCTTATATCAAAGAAGACATTTGGCATTTGTTTTTTAGGGATTGGCTAGCTTCACTTAGCATAATCTGCTCTAATGCCATCCATTTCCCTGTAAATTCTATGATTTTGTCATTTTTTAATGCAGAGTAATACTCCATTGTGTATAAATGCCACATTTTTTTTATCCATTCATCCATTGAAGGGCATCTAGGTTGGTTCCACAGTCTAGCTATTGTGAATTGTGCTGCTATGAACATCGATGTAGCAGTGTCCCTGTAGCATGCTCTTTTTAGGTCTTTAGGGAATAGACCGAGAAGGGGAATAGCTGGGTCAAATGGTGGTTCCATTCCCAGCTTTCCAAGAAATCTCCATACTGCTTTCCAAATTGGCTGCACCAATTTGCAGTCCCACCAGCAATGTACAAGTGTACCCTTTTCCCCACATCCTCGCCAGCACTTGTTGTTGTTTGACTTCATAATGGCTGCCAATCTAACTGGAGTGAGATGGTATCTTAGGGTGGTTTTGATTTGCATTTCTCTGACTGCTAGAGATGGTGAGCATTTTTTCATGTACTTGTTGATTGATTGTATGTCCTCCTCTGAGAAGTGTCTGTTCAGGTCCTTGGCCCATTTGTTGATTGGGTTGTTTGTTCTCTTATTGTCTAATTTTTTGAGTTCTTTGTATACTCTGGATATTAGGGCTCTATCTGAAGTGTGAGGAGTAAAGATTTGTTCCCAGGATGTAGGCTCTCTATTTACCTCTCTTATTGTATCTTTTGCTGAGAAAAAACTTTTTAGTTTGAGTAAGTCCCATTTGTTGATTCTAGTTATTAACTTTTGTGCTATGGGTGTCCTATTGAGGAATTTGGAGCCCGACCCCACAGTATGTAGATCGTAGCCAACTTTTTCTTCTATCAGACGGCGTGTCTCTGATTTGATATCAAGCTCCTTGATCCATTTTTAATTAACTTTTGTGCATGGCGAGAGAAAGGGATTCAGTTTCATTTTGTTGCATATGGATTTCCAGTTTTCCCAGCACCATTTGTTGAAGATGCTATCCTTCCTCCATTGCATGCTTTTAGACCCTTTATCAAATATAAGATAGTTGTAGTTTTGTGGATTGGTTTCTGTGTCCTCTATTCTGTACCATTGGTCCACCCGCCTGTTTTGGTACCAGTACCATGCTGTTTTTGTTACTATTGCTCTGTAATATAGTTTGAAGTCTGGTATCGCTATACCGCCTGATTCACACTTCCTGCTTAGCATTGTTTTTGCTATTCTGGGTCTTTTATTTTTCCATATGAATTTCATGATTGCTTTCTCTATTTCTACAAGAAATGCCGTTGGGATTTTGATTGGCATTGCATTAAACCTATAGAGAACTTTTGGTAATATCGCCATTTTGATGATGTTAGTTCTGCCTATCCATGAACAGGGTATATTTTTCCATCTTCTAAGATCTTCTTCTATTTCTCTCTTTAGGGTTCTGTAGTTTTCATTGTATAAGTCTTTCACCTCTTTTGTTAGGTTGATTCCCAAGTATTTTATTTTTTTTGAAGATATTGTGAATGGAGTGGTTGTCCTCATTTCCATTTCAGAGGATTTGTCGCTGATATACAGGAATGCCTTTGATTTATGCGTGTTGATTTTATATCCTGCCACTTTGCTGAATTCATTTATTAGCTCTAATAGTTTCTTTGTAGACCCTTTTGGGTCTGCTAGGTATAGAATCATGTCATCTGCAAATAGTGATAATTTAAGTTCTTCTTTTCCTATTTTGATGCCTTTAATTTCTTTCGTCTGTCTAATTGCTCTGGCCAGTGTTTCGAGAACTATGTTGAACAGAAGTGGTGAGAGAGGGCATCCCTGTCTTGTTCCAGATTTTAGAGGGAATGCCTTCGATTTTTCTCCATTCAGAATGATGCTAGCCTGAGGCTTAGCATAGATTGCTTTTACAATATTGAGGTATGTTCCTGTTATCCCTAGTTTTTCTAGAGTTTTGAACATAAAGGGATGCTGTACTTTGTCGAATGCTTTTTCCGCATCTATCGAGATGATCATATGGTTCTTATTTTTAAGTCTATTGATGTGGTGAATAACATTTATTGATTTCCGTATATTGAACCAGCCTTGCATCCCAGGGATGAATCCTACTTGATCATGGTGCACAATTTTTTTGATATGTTTTTGTATCCGAGTGGCCAGAATTTTATTGAGGATTTTTGCATCTAGGTTCATTAGAGATATTGGTCTGTAGTTTTCTTTCTTTGAAGTGTCTTTGTCTGGTTTAGGTATCAGGGTGATGTTGGCCTCGTAGAATGAATTTGGAAGTTCTCCCTCTTTTTCTATTTCCCGAAGTAGCTTGAAAAGTATTGGTATTAGTTCCTCTTTAAAGGTTTTGTAAAACTCTGCTGTATACCCATCCGGTCCTGGGCTTTTCTTAGTTGGTAGTCTTTTGATGGTTTCTTCTATTTCCTCAATTGATATTGGTCTGTTTAGGTTGTCTATATCCTCCTGACTCAATCTGGGCAGATCATATGACTTAAGAAATTTATCTATGCCTTCACTATCTTCTAATTTATTGGAGTATAAGGATTCAAAATAATTTTTGATTGTCTTCTGTATTTCTGAAGTGTCTGTTGTGATATTGCCTCTTTCATCCCGTATGTTAGTGATTTGAGTTCTCTCTCTTCTTCTCTTCGCTAGCATGGCTAAGGGTCTGTCGATTTTGTTTATTTTTTCAAAGAACCAACTTTTAGTTTTGTCAATTTTTTCAATTGTTTCTTTTGTTTTGATTTCATTAATTTCAGCTCTGATTTTAATTATTTCTTGCCTTCTACTTCTTTTGCTGTTGTTTTGCTCTTCTTTTTCTAGGATTTTGAGATGAAGTATGAGATCATTTATTTGTTGGTTTTTTTTTTTTTTAAGGAATGAACTCCAAGCAATGAATTTTCCTCTTAGAACTGCTTTCAATGTGTCCCATAGATTCCGATATGTTGTGTCTGTGTTTTCATTAATCTCTAAGAATTTTTTAATTTCCTCCTTGATGTCTTCTATAACCCATTGATCATTCAGTAACCTATTGTTCATTCTCCAAGTGATGTATTCTTTTTCCTTCCTTCTTTTATCGTTGATTTTCAGTTCCATTCCATTATGATCAGATAGGATGCATGGTATTATCTCTACTCCTTTGTATTGTCTAAGAGTTTCCCTGTGACATAATATATGATCTATTTTTGAGAAGGATCCATGTGCTGCTGAGAAAAAAGTGTAACTGCTTGATGTTGGGTGGTATATTCTATATATGTCAATTAAGTCTAGGTTATTAATTGTGTTATTGAGTTCTATAGTTTCCTTATCCAACTTTTGTTTGGAAGATCTGTCCAGTGGTGATAGAGGTGTGTTGAAGTCTCCCATGATTATTGTATGGTGGTCTATTAGACTCTTGAACTTGAGGAGAGTTTGTTTGATGAACATAGCTGCACCATTGTTTATTATTTATATTCTTGATAATGATCATTCTGACTGGTATGAAATGAAATCACAGTGTACTTTTGATTTCCATTTGTCTAATTGCTAATGATGTTGAACATTTTTTCATGTATTTTGTTGACCATTTGTATTTCTTTTTTTTTTTTTTTTAGAATCTGTTTAGTCCATTTGCCCATTTATTAATTGGGTTATTTGATTTTTTTGGTCTCAAGTTTTTTGAGCTCTTTATATATTCTAAATATTAATCCTGTCAGAGAGTAGCTAGCAAAGATTTTCTTCCATTCTGTGAGTACTTTCTTCACATTCCTAAGTGTTCCCTTTGCTGTGCAGAAGCTTTTAAATTTGATGCTGTCCCATTTATTAATTCTTGGCATTATTTCCTGAGCTTTCAGGGTTCTTTTGAGAAAGTCACTGACTATGCCTAAAAGCTGGAGCATTGATCCTATGTTTTCTTCTAGGAGTTGCATGGTTTATGGTCTAATTCCAAGGTCTTTGACACATTTCAAGTTGATTTTTGTGCAGGGTAAAAGATAAGGGTCTACGTTATTCTTCTAGATGTGGATAACCAGTTTTCCCAGCACCATTTGTTTAAAAGCTCTCTTTTCTCCAATGTATGTTTTTAGCACCTTTGTCAAGGATCAGATGACTGTATCTGTGTTGATTTGTCTCTGTGTCTTCTATTTGGTTCCATTGGTCTAGGTGTTTGTTTTTATGCCAGTACTATAGTTTTTATTACTACAGCTCTGTGGTTACTATAGACTTGAAGTCAACTATTGTGATGCCTCCAGCCTCCAGCGTTGCTTTTTTTTTGTGTGTGTGTGTGGGGGGGGGGGTGCTTAATATTGCTTTGGCTATTCTGGGTCTTGTATTCATACAAATGAATTTAGGACTATTTTTTCTAGTTCTGTGAAGAATGTCATCAGTATTTTGATGGGGGGTTGCATTGAATCTGGGAAAATACACATACTCTTTGACCCAGAACTTATTTTTCCCATAAATATCTTAATGCAAGTATTCAAAGAGGCGTGGTATATTCATTATAATGTTGCATATAATTCCAGAACTGTTCATCAATAGAGGGATGATTAAATAAATTATAGAACATTTATACTATGGAATACTAGCAGTTGTGATGGACAGTTCTATACACCAATAAGTAAAGAAGGCAAAGATATTCTGAAAGAATCAAGTTATGCAACATTCTGCAGACTGTTATCCCATTTTGTGTTTGTAGAAACTTAAACTTTTTGTGCATAGAAACTATCTAAAAAAATACAAAGGAATTTATTAATGATTTAATTTTTGAAAATGCAATGTGAAAGCCATTATTTATTAGGGCCCTATTTGCAGGGAACCGCCTGTGTAAGTAGATCAAATAGATCATCCTCTGTTGACAGATAGAACTTATCCCACCATGAAAAACCAATATCAATAAATAAAAAAAATAATAAAAATTTTAGCAAAACCAATTAGAATCTCTTGGGAGTCAAGACTAACATCTAGGTAGATGACTTTTCAGCCTAGTAGAAATAGGGAAAATAGAGTTTTTGCAAAGACGTTTTCTAAGACCTTGTCCAATTCCATGCATGTAAATCCTCTTTTTTCTATTTACCAAAATGATACATCATTGTCAAAATTTGGAAAATACCAATAAGCTCACATGGACTTTTTCTAAAGACTGCAAATTCAGACACAGATAACAGTTGTGAGATTCTAAGAGATAAAATTGGTGGCCAAACTGATCACTGATTAGAATGAATTTGGAAATTATTTTTTGAACTGAATTACATGAAAGGTAAACTGATGGATGGAGAATTGGAGGGTTTGTAAGAGTCTGGGAAAAGTCAAGGAGAACAAATCAAGCCATTCTTTGAAAAGAACTCTAACTTCTAGCCAGGATAGTCACATCCCTTACTAAAGGGAATCCTAACCCAGCATTGCTTTAAACTTTGGAATAGAAAAGACTTCTAACTCCTTCATTTTACCATTGAGAAATCTGGGTTCAATTTATTCATCAATTCACTTTAGAAATGCAGATTTCTTATGCAGTACTTATTCCATTTCTTGATACTGTACAGTGCAAGAAGAATACTAGACACTGTTCATTACTCACTGAAGAAATAAGTATTGCTTTCAACAAACAAAGACAAGTCATGAGATAAAACTAGAATTGAAGAGTCACCTTTGAAGTGGTTTCAGGTCATTATTTTAATACTGTGTTCACACAGAACCTGTTTTACATTCATTTGCAGACTTCAGATATCTAATTTCAGGGTGAAGTTTAGCAGAGTAACATTAGAGCCCTCTGAACTGTCTTTGGTTCAGTGCAGTGAGAGGTCTAAAAAGAATATCAAACTAAGTCTTCAACTTAAAAGCAACACTTAATTTTTTAATTAAAAAAATCATTTGGTATTATTTGAATCTTAACAGATTTGTGTCATGCTACTTAGTTAGAATTCTGGATATAGAAAATGGAGTCTGGATTGAAATAGAGAGCAGAAATGAAAGCCAAGTAGTTAAGTAATAGTAGCCATGTGGGTGGGAGTGGGGCGGAGAACACAACACAGCCGAGACTACTCATTTTGGAAATTTCTCATTGACGGTAAAAATTTCAGGAGCTTAGGAAACCCTTCTGAAATGTGGCCCTTACCAAGTTTTCCCCTGGATTCCTGGGGGTTAGGGGAATCATTAGAATCAGGATCTTCAAGCAGCATCCTACTTACAAATGGGATTTGGGCACTAGGACCCTCAGGTCACATTTGCTGGGTTCCTGGTAACTGCTCTTGGGCTGTGGATTTCCCATTTGGTGTATCAGATAGAATCATCCAGGCTTGTGTTGCAATGGCAAATAACCTGACAATCTCTGTGATTTTAAGCCAACAAAAGTGTATTTCTCACTATGAACACTTGTGGATGGGGCATCTCCATGTCATTATAACACACCAACTGAGGCTGCAGAGGCTCTACTCTCAGTTGTTCCTGGGACAGCCCAGGTTGCAAAGAAGAAAGCATCCCACCTGCTCATAAGCAGTTATGAGGCCCTCTAGCTACAAGCAGGTAGAGGCATGGGCAATGCCTCTGGAAGGAGAGAGGAAGTGATATGGGGAGTGATGAATCTTTTCACAAGTCTAAAAGTCAAAGGCCCTGGCATACATATGCACTCTGCTGGGTGGTAATTCAGACTAGTGAAGTAGATTATAATCTCATAGGATATTTTGGATCCTAATATGGCATCTTACAAGCCCACCCCATGGCAAATGCCCCTGTGGGTAGCATTGAGTATGATAGGGTTACTTTTCAGGGAGCCTCCTAACCGGAATTCAGGCCTCTCTAACCCCACCTTTCTCTTTTGTTTCCTTACTGGTCCCTCTTCATGCTCTCCCCTTATGCTAAAAGGGATGCTTAGTTGATCTTTGGAAAGCTCAGTTTTGGTTACATTATATCCTTATGGAAATTTTTGGAAGTGGTTCATTGTCTGCACTTTGCCACTCAAACTGGAGTGTAGACCAGCAGCCTCAGCATCCTATGGGGTCTTGTTAAATGTAGGATCTCAAGCCCCACCCCAGACCTATTGAATCACAGTCTTCAACTTCACAAGGTCCCAAGAGATGTGTATTACATTAAAGTCTGAAAAAGTACATACCCAGAACACTGGTTCTCAATTTAGTAGCACTCTGAATTACCCAGAAAGCTGTAAAATTTGCTAATATCCATTTCTCAGGTCTGGACTGGGGCTTTGCACCAAGATTTGAAAGCTCCTAGGTGACTATCAGAGTTTGAGAACAACACTGCTGTTCAGAAACTCAAGTGACATTCATGGCCACCCTTACTTTGTCCCCCAGAACCTTCCCCTTGTCATCTTTGAACCTAACTATGTTGGACTGCCCTCTGGTCCCCAAGTACACTCTGTACTTTTTTGTGGGAAGCATTAGGAAGCATTTTAGCCTTATTAGAAGTCCCAAGGCATCATATACACCTTTTGTGTGTGGTGGTGGGGATCCAACTCAGGGTCTAATGCATGCCGAGCATGTACTGTACCCACAGTCCCCATATGCCTCTTCTAATGACTGGAGAGGGCTTAGAACAAACACATCTAAATTTTACTTTGAAAATGTCTTAGTTCAAGTCCGGAGCTACAAGAACATTCATTTGCTAAACTGTACATTAGTATTTTTCTGATTAATAATATTTAGATCTTGATTTCCCCCGACGATAGCCTAAGGAGGCCTCTTTGCATCATCTAGTTCTGTTTTGTTTTATTCTTTATTGAACATTAAAAATAAAATGTAGATATTTGGGAGAGCGTGCTTGGTTTTGTTTAATTAATTTTGAGGGGTCTTGTAAACACAAAAATAGAAAGTGTGCCCAATGGTCATCTGCTTTTAATTATTTGTCAATTTTAATCATTGTGTCAACTCGCGATTAGTGACACATATTTGAGAGATACTCAAAACTAGGGACAGACATAAAGACTCTTGACCTTTTAAATGTCTTTCCTGCTAAAATGAGGTTGGGACGTGAGCCAGGCTGGCAGTTCACAAAAAGCCCCACCTTTTTGGAGAGGACTCCTCTGTCCCCACTGTTCCCACTGTCCCAGTGCTTTCCTTGCCAGGGGTATTTCTTTCCCAGATGACCTCAGAAGAGGATAAATACTTTCCTCCACGTTTTTATTCAAGCAAGCTGTTAATTTTCAACAAGACTTTTATGAGCACAGCAAATAGCAGTTGCTTTTCCACATGAACATTAAATAAGATTTGAGGTATGAAGAGCTTAGCGCCTAGGGCCCAGAAGGATCCACAGGATTTGGTGGACTGGAGCAGACAAATGGCCTGCCAGGCTGCGATAAGCATGCAGTCACCATGGGCACCAGCCTGGGAGGCACAGATGCACTAAGTCTTTGGGATTACCTGGGCTCTGCCCTGAGCAGCCCCCGGAGAGTTAGAGCCCTGAGTGCACCTCCTTCTGCAAAGGCTGTTGGTCAAACACACGGAAACCCGGTATTAGTGGCCTTCGCCTGAGCCACCATAAGTCACCACTCCCTCGGGGCTGCCACTGCACATGGCCTCTGCACAGCCTAGAGACGCAGGACACGTCATGGGAAGCATGCACTCGAGAGTCATGTCACGTCAATATGAATATGAATAAAGCACGCACTGGCGCCCCAGAACATCACACATCATCTTCGGACAGGTGCACAGTAGAGGCTACTAATGAAGTATCAGAAGCCGGGTGACAGCTTCTGTCTCACAATTAGTTGTTCCAAGTGCTGAGATCAAGGACCCACAGTTTCATTGCTAGCAGTCCCTTTGCTTTTCACAATCTCTCGTTTTTTCCTTAAAAGAACAGTAAAGATGATGGAAAATTTGTCATTAAAATGAAATAAAAGCAGGGAGTGGTAAACTCCGTCAGCTCTAAGATAATGTGAGCAAAAGGACCAATGGAAATGTCTCTGTTCTGATAACTTTAATACATTGTTCTCTGATGGGCTGCTCGTGGCGTGTGGCTGAGCCGTGGAACCTTTTGTTACTTGCTTTTATTAACATATAGTAAATATTAAAATAGATCTTGGGAGCAGTAATGTAGATGGAATATAGATGGTGGCTTATCAGATACAAAATATAGCACTCTGCATATATGTGTGTGTTTACTCTATTTTCAAACTTCTTTTGTCTATTTTTTAACCCGGTCTATCCTTTCTCAAACTTCTGTTTTGTTGTACTGTTGTTCTCGACATCACCTGGGCTAACTTTTTTATTTTGGAACGGAGATTGATCCCAGGGGTACTTTAACCACTGAGCCACATTGCCAGCCCTTTTTAATATTTCCTTTAGAGACGGGGTCTCACTAAGTTGCTCAATGTCTCACTGCTAAAACTGGCTTTGAACTAGTGGTCCTCCTGCCTCAGCCTCCAAGCCACTGGGATTACAGGTGTGTGCACCACCTCGCCTGGTGCTATGGGGGTAACTTCTAAAAAATATCCAAAAGGTTAGTCCTTTGAAAACCAAGGGTGCATATCATCTTCAAATGTTTTGTTAAGGGTTTGTCACCCAAACAACAGGGTAAAAAACAGTTTAGCCTCTTTTTCTCTGCTAGAAATTATTGTATACTGGAATGCCAGAAAGTAAAGTATTTCCAAGTATTCTGTTGGCAAAATATATTCTCAAACAGATTACTAGTAGCATTTTTCCACAATGTTAAAAAACAATACTCTGGGTGGGGGCCAGTGGGTGCAGAAGTAATAACATTGATTTTAATCATGATCAGTTAATTATTCTATGAGATACAAGCTCTGATTGCTTCGATATTTTTATTTATGAGAATTAATACAGGAAACTTTATATTGTTTATCTTTCTATAGTATCATGTGTGCTTTTTGCCTTAGTAAATAGAGAAGATGAAATGTAGCTTTAATCTTTCTTTGATGATAGAAATGTATATCTGTTAAGCTAAAATTATGAGTGTTTCTAGAATTTGGCAGAAAGGCAATTCACTAATAAATTGGTGAAGGTCAATTTTTAAAACTATAGAAGGTATAGGAGATCTGGGCCACTGTTAGACTGTCCCTAAGACTTATTAGGAAGTTGTTATCTTATTTATTTAAAAATGCTCAATCTGACATTTACTAAAAATGATACAAGGCAGCTTAAAGTTGTCCCAAGATCTTGGTTTATAGTTAATTACAATTTGTCATGAATTTATTTTAGGTTTCCTTTTGCTTCCATGCACTGCCATGTCCCTAAACATTTTAGGCTGGGAGAAGGAGGAGTGATTATCCCAGGCCAGGAGGCCTGGGGATGGACCAGCAGTTCAGATAGAACATCTTGACCTACCTGTCCTAACCCTCTGGGATGTCTCTGTCCTCACAGTCACTGGGGATACCATAAAATTCACATGAGGGGTCTTTGGTGAGCCTAAGAGTCCCTTAAAGTCAGACAGCTCCTCTGCTTCTATGCAAAGTTGGCCAAAAGGGCCTGTCACCAGGGCTTCAGAAGGCACAGGTCCTAATGTTCTGTCATCCTGTATCCCAGGATTCTCCTATAGAGATTCTGCCACTCCCAGAAGATGCTGTTCAGATTGGGGCTCCCATACACAGTGGTTCGGTTTTGTAGATATCAGCTCTTTGGTGTTTATGAGGGTATCTTCTCAAGCCTGAAAACATTCACGGGCAAAATTTTTGCATGGAAACAAATTATTTTCCTTATAATTCTCATTAAGTAAAATTCAGATAGTTTTCAAACCTTACATAACCATGCAATGTTATGGATTCTGTGTTGGTTCCAAAGAATGAGGTTGGGACATGAATCTCCGGTAGCCCCCAAGATGGGAGATTTGCATACTATGCTTTGATTCTGAAGCCATAAACATAACTGGAGTTAAACATCAGATCCATTAGACAGGTTTTTATTGTGTGCTTACTTTCAGTTAGGAGCTAATGTCCCTGCCCTTATGTTGCTTAAGATTCTATGTGTTGTTTTGTAAAATAAAGTTTGTGGACCCCCAGTGGTCTCTGGAGGCTGACTAGTGGTGGGTGATTGTTTGCAGTTTGATAATTTTAGTGGGAATGTGAAATAAAAGATTAATTGTGATTTTTGCAGAAACCCCATTGTATTCTTAGTAATAGATTTATAGTGGGTATTTGTTTTCTGCTACAATTCTGTTTGTCTACATTTTCTAAATTTCTTCTGGCTAAATTTGATTTCATCCCTACTCATGGCCTCCCCTCCTTTCACCACATACACTACCAGGTTGGAGAAGGTCTTCAGGACATTTGGGGAAGGCACTCTCAACCTCATCACCTGGTCATATCACCTTAGTCATAAGTGTTCAGGCCCAAGCCTGAGAGTCCCTTAAAGTAGACAGCTCCTCTGCTTCTATGCAAAGGTGGCCACAAGGGCCTGTCACCAGGGCTTCTGAAGGTGCAGGTCCTAATGTTCTGCCACCCTCTATCCCAGGGTTCTCACATAGAGATCCTGCCACCCCCAGGAGATGCTGTGCAGATTCGGGCTCCTGATTTTCCCATCTAAGGATCCTCCAAACCTCTGTAGCCTTCTGGCTTGAGCCTCCTACTCTGCCTCTACTCAGCTTCTTCTCCTCCTCTCTGACCCTGTCCCCCCATCCCCCTTCTTCCCTGGGCACTCCTCCCTTGGGTGATGCAGTATTCTTCTTCCTGTGGGTTATGCAGACAGTGATACACTACCCTGGTCAAATCATTCTTATGATGAATGACTTAGTCCATTCGGGCTGGTATAATGAAGTGTCATTGCCTGTATAGCTTATAAATAACAAAAATTTATTTCTGATGATTCTGCAGGCTGATAAATTCAAGATCAAGGTGCTAGGAGATTTGGTGTCTGCTGAAGGGCCCTGTGTTAGTCAACTTTTTGTCACTGTGACCAAAGTACCTGAGAAAGTGTCTATTTTGGCTCATGGCTTCAGAGGTTCATTTCATGGTCAGCCAACTTCATTGCTCTGGGCCTGAGGTGAGGCAGAACATCAAGGCTGAAGGGTGTGGCATAGTTCATGGTAGCCAGGGAGCAGAGAGAGAACAAGAAAAAGACAGAGAAAGGGGACAGGGACAACATATAATCCCCAAGCTCATACCCCACTGACCCACTTCCTCCAACCATGCCCTCCTGCCTATAGTTACCATTCAGTAGCCCATTCAAATTATTAATGTGTCGAATAGATTGCTCTCCTTATGGAGTTACAGCTCTGGTAATCTAATCATTTTACCTCTGAACACCCTGCATTGCCCAGCACATGAGTTTTAGGGGATACATCTCATATCCAAATCATAATAGGCTCATTTCCTGGTTCATAGATGGATGTCTTCACTGTCCTAACATGGCAGAAGGAGTGGGGAATCTTTTATAAGGGCACTATCCCTTTCCTGAAGACTCCGCCCTCATGACCTAATCACCTCCCAGGGGCTCCACCCCCTAACACCATCACCTTGGGGCTAGGATTTCAACATATGAATTAGGGGTGGGGGAGGAACAAAAGTATTCAGTCCATTGCAAAGGGGATTAGGTGTTGCACATTTGCAGTGAGGACTGTCTTGGTCACTATTTGGGGAACATTTAGTTAGAAGGATGTAATTATCTTCAGATGTATTTTGTCTTATTTCCATGTTAATATTCACATGTGCTAAATTTGCTTTTCCATTAGTGATTGGGTCAGTGTTTCATAATCATTCATTGAAGTCCAGAAAAGGAAAATAATATGCAAATGCTGGAACTCAAATCAACATGCAAGTGGTAGTAGTTAACAGGCTTCTAATGTGACTGTAAATTGTAAATCTCCAAGTGTGATAATTTTTCAAAAGCAGACAAAAAAGAAAAATATAAATAGAAAGTGTGATAAAGAACATCTGAAAATTTGAACTTACTTGCAATGGGGAACCATTCAACTCTAGCCCTTGGTAATTGTCTGGTATGGAATTCTGTTAAATAGTTTTCTCATCTGTAAATGGAGACAATTGAACTCATCCTCAGAGTTATTGCGAAGAATAAATGAGTTAAATGTGTACAGAATGCTGAGGTACACATTTATGTGCTATGTTATTATAGTATTATAATAGTATCAGTATTAATATAAAGCACAGTGATGCCTTTATTACCTATTGGGATTTCTAGAACAGATTAAAATAATAGTGTTTTAGTGCAGAAGTGATGAATATTGTCATTAATGGTGAGGAAGTGAAAAAAAACTGTATGTAGCAGTATCTTAGTTTGAAAAGTTGGTACAAGTTGCCATCCAGCTAAATAAATTATAAAATGATTAACAAATACAGTTTGAAACATGAAACTCCCACTTTAAAAAAAAATCCAGAATGGTTAATATTAGCAAATCCATATGTTTCAATTTAACATTATACTCAGAGAAAAAGCAGAGTGAGTTATTGGCAAAATTCCTCTGCAAAGTGACAGCGCAGAGGCCGCATGACACAGGTGGCAAACAGAGCAATTGTAATCAGTAGTGTGTCAGCAGTCATTTGGCATTCTGCAGAAGCCACAGGGCACACCTCTTTACACAGACGAGGTGGGTGTCTGCAGAGGCGCTCCATAACCTCTGTTGTATTTATCCCCCAAACCCAAGCTATGAAGTGACTTCTGCTATCTAAGTCATTAATACTCCCAGGGGTGCTACAGAAGGAAGGAGTACACCGAGATCATTGCCAACAGCTCTCTACATGGCCAGAAGGAAGGGGCTCCTGCTCAAATGCCAAGCCATACATCTAGTCCAGGAGGGTAGACTAGATGCTGTCTGTTAGGGTGCCCATGAGAAATTGTACCTGGAGTGTGACTATCCAGTGCCCTGAACAGAGTGGGACAGGGCACACACTTCCCTGTTTTATACCAGTGCTTGTGACTGCGGAAGGCAACTTTGGGTGATCACATGGAATTCGTTTACTTCTTTTAATTTGTATTAAGATATTTCTTATTGTAAAATGCACCTATCTTACTCACTCAGTTCTATGAATTGTAACAATTATTTATAACACTTTCCAAAACAAGATATAGGACCTTTCTATCACCACAGGAAGTCCCCTCACGCCCCTTTCCCACTAGTCCCTCTTCTCACACCACCTGGCAGAGACAACAGATGACTTCCTGACTCCTGACACCATCAGGTAGTTTCGCCTCTTCTGCTTCATCAAAGCAATTTCACCTTTTCACCCCATGAATTTTGAAATGAGAGTCAAGATAGTATTTCCTTGTGACAGTGACCCATGCCAATAGTGGGCTTCTCCATGAAGAACTGAACAAGATACAGAGATGTATTCAGTATTTTGAATAGTACGAATCTGTCATTGAAATGTCACTTTAAACTTTGAAAGCAGGATGACAGAATTTCATCCCCCAAAAAAAGCAACGAGACCACGGAGTTCACTGCTTGATCCCTGTAAGTTTTCGTCTTTCCCTGGTTCTCTTTGCTCATTTGAGAGTAAATTGGGAAGCATTAAAGGTCAAGAGTTGCTAACTGCCTCAGACAACATGGAGAATCGTGTTGTGGAAACAAGTGATCAGGGAATCAATTAGCAGTCTATCCACCACTGCCTTCCTCCCAAGTCACACACAATTCACCTTCTTTCTCTGGAGTGTGGGGTGTTTTCTGCTCATGGGCTTAAAAATCTGACTGACTCCAGAGGTAGTTTCCACTGGAAAATCTAGCTGTGACCTGCATTTTGGTCCCCACGCCTAGTATATCCAACCAAGACACTGAACTTGGGCCAATGGTGGTTATTGCTTTTTAGGATTTTTATTCTACTCATGGAGTGGGGATTACAGTCACAGCTAACATTGATGAGGCTCACTCCGTGCCTCATGCTCTTCTCTAAGATTCACTGTGTCCCAACTCCTTCCTGTAACATTCCGGAAACCCTGTGATGTGGGTCCAGTTGCTGTGCCCCAGTGTATATTGGGGAAATGAAGTCCGGGAGCTCGGGGACCTGCCCTAAGCCATACATTCATCATACCAGCAGCTCCAGGGCCTTTGGGTGTGTCCTGACCCCAGTGTGAATATAAAAAGCAGAAAGCAGACCCAGGGGAGAAGCTTACTGTCCCTGGGCAGTACAGACACTGTGCTGAAAGGTTTTTGCTGGTGATAACCAAAAAATAGTCACTTTACAAATGGCTGCATTTTTATTAATTTTTTTTAAAAATCACTAGATAATATCAGCTCAGGTGTATGAGAGATGCCAAGAGACCCTGGTCTAGCCTAAGAGGTCATGAGTTCATCCAGCTTGGCAAGTTACAAGAGCAAAAGATAGATTCCTCCTATTAAAACCAAAGTGCCAAGGGTCTCCACCCTTCTGAATCCCTGGGGCGACTCCCTCCCCACCCCTTCTGCGCCCCTTCCTGGCTCCCTCTGTGTTTATCCTGCCACAGGAGACTTGGGTGGAGAAGCCTGGCTGTGGATGCTCTGCTCCCTGGTGGACAGGCATGCCTGGCACCCCAGAGGCACTCTGTGGGTCCCCACCTCTCCCAGTGCTGATTCTCTTTCCCCTGGCAAATGCAGCTTCCTTGAGGGGCTGCCCTTGGTTTCACTTCCCTCCCCTTTCTTCCTTGTTCAGGGACAGTTCCTGGCTGTGATTCTGAAGCCAAATTTCTTCTGACCCTAGGGCTCACGTCTCCCACTGCTGCTGGATAATCTGCCTGCACCTGGCATTAACTGTGGATAAAATGGGGCTCATTGTGACCATCAGACTTCTCTTTCTAAACCTGGTCTTGGGACCTCAGCATCACCTTCCTGCTCCCTCCCAGCTACTCACTTTCATCTGCCTCTTTTCTCCTTCAGTTGGATAGTCAGCCTAGGGCACTCCTTACTACCTCCTCTTTACCCACTGCTTTCCAGATCTCCTCTGCTCTCTCTGCACTTGTCTCCTTTAATTTATCCTAAATGTGGCTGTCCAGCTAGTCTGACTAGAGGGCAGTCGCAATGCCTCTCTGCAAGAATGCATGGTGCTTTTTCATTCCCCCTACTTACCCTAGTGGTTTGGTCCAGTGCTCAAGGCCCTGTTGATACCACTGTATTCTCCAAGCCGTTTCCTCCTTTCATAGTCTCTGCCCAACCCATTTGGAATGTTTCCACTTTGTAAATGCCCACCATGCCCCCCAAACCTGAACTCACACTTACCCCCCAGAGTCTCCATCTCTGCTTTGTGAGTTCTTGCCCAACTTTCATTGCCTATTTTATTGCCCATCTCTAGGGCCACTGCCAAAGCCACGCTTTATTTCCCAATCTTTTGTTCTTCTCCTTCCTCTGGACTTCAGTCACTCTCTGCAGTTTGCCCCACACTGACAGTCATTCTCTTAGTCTTCTGTGACTGGTCGTAGTACTTGTCTTCTTCTCTCCAGGAGATGGCAGCTCTCTGAGACCAGGAGCTGTCTTGATCACCATCGTAATAGGCCAGTGGTCAATAACTCTTGAATTAAACCTGGTCAGTGCTGTCCCTGTAATTTCGGGGTCTCCTCCCCATTCCACTGTGGGGATTAACTGAGTGGTAACTGAAGGCAGGTGGGGTGTGGATGGAGGGGTGGATCCCTGGGGGTATAAATTTTGTATCTGGCCAGTGGAGCCTCTTTCTGCTTTCTGATCATCATGTAAGCTGCTTCCCTCAGCCACACTCTTCTACCATGACGTTCAGCCTCACTTCGAGCCTTGAGGAATGGAGCTGGCTGTCTATGGACGAGACCTCTGAAACCGTGAGCCCTCAAATAACCTTCTTCTCCTCCAAAATTATTCTGGTCAGGTCTTTTAGTCAGAGCAGAGAAAAAGATGACTAAAACACAACCTGTGCTACTTACCCTGCAGGGAGTCCTGACAGCAACCCAAATACATCCACTGTTGGGTTTCCAACAAGGGAGACTTTATTTAGCTCTCTTTAAATGGAGTCTTGAGCTGCTATCCAGAACAAGCCAGTTGCTATCTGTGGGCCTCATTTTAACCTTCTGTGTTGTTCCTTCTTGTTGATAGAAGATAAATGCATTCAGCAACTACTATTAATTCTGTCACTACATCTTCAGCTCTGAGATGTGCCAAATTGCTGAATGAAACAACCAGGACTGCATTTAGATGAGGCCTCCATGAGACTTGGATGCAGTATTGGAAGTCGCAGTCTTCCCATCCATTCATGAAGCTCCTGTTGTTCCCATGGCAGTCAGCAGAACCATAATCGAGACTGAGCAGATACAACTCAGCTTTCCCCAGCATGCCTTCATGAACCAAAATGTCTTGTTTTTATTTTAACAGAGGCACGATCAGCCCGGTGCCTGTAAGTGCTTACTTGTTCTTAACTCACACCTATTCTTTTCTGTGTCCTTTTTCCACTTTCTTTTATTAGGGACCTGCTGGATATCATCACCTTGTTGCCATATTTGCTGAAAGAAATGAATGTGCCCACGCAGTTTCCTGTCAGTCCCTGTCTAGAGTTAGCAGCATGGGCCGACTCCAAGCCATGCTGGTGATGCGGGCTTTACTCATAAAAGCAGCCTCTCATTACCAGTTTGGGAACAGCCATTACTCCAATATTACATGGATTTAAAAAGCAAATTTAGCATCTGAGAATAAAGTGGCATCAGGGCCCCCTGACAAGCTGCTAAGCGTCAGAAAACTTTTGATACTAATTCAGACTTTATCGTGCATGAGCACATGACCTAAGAGAAGGCATACATGAGTACAACTGGATTAGAAGCAATTTAGGTGATTTATTCCAGCCCACCTGCTCAGACTTGCTCAAAGTCACCCAGAATCCTTGGTGGGAAAGCCAACACTAGTACCCAGGTCTCCATGGGTACAGTCCAAGACTGGGTAGCATCAATTTCCCTCTTGCCAAATGCTAGGGTCCTTGAGAGGACTACGAATTATTCCTTTCCTGATTCCCAGGAAATGGAATGGCCTGCAGAGAGCATATGCCAACGTACTCTGAAGCACTGCCCTGATAAGGTAGAACAGCTCATTTTCTATCCCTGGCACACATCTCACAGAGCCCCTGCCATATCCTTTGTTGGACTTCGGGGCCCAGAGATGAATGAAGCCCAGGCACCTCGCATTCCAAAACCAAACCAAACGAAACGTTGGTATGTAGGTGGGGCACAGCTATGGGAGCCCGGAGAAGGAAGGTAGCAGCCATCAACTCCATGTTACCATTAGCATATATGGGGTATTATTTGTTAATGGTAACATGTGTCTCACAGGGAGGGCAACATTGGGATTGAACCTGAAGGAACGAACAGGAATTTCCCAGGTGGACCGGAGGGGAGGAGGTTGTAGGGAGAATGAAAATGAGCAGGCCTTGGATGGTATGGTATGATTATAGAGCAGTGGACGATCTGGCATAGTGGCAAAATGCCAGCATAGGAGAGCTCCATACATTGTCCTGGGGATAATAAACAGTCACTCTAGAAAATAATGGCTTAATTTTGGGGGAACTCATCCCTTAGATTTGCTCAGGATGTGATTTCTTTATGGTTTGAGCCTGAACCTACATTTGCATTGGATCGATTATTGTGTTGTGGTTGTTTCTGACCTAATTGCACTCTGTCAGGATGTGAGGTCAAAGGGGTCTGCCCCTGGCCAGCTTGTGGTCATTTATCAATAGATCCTAAGTGATCATTCAGCTTCAGCTTGTCCTGTGGTCTGCTAGGTGGGAATTCACAGCCATGCCCCCTGCAAGGGAATGGGGTAAAAAGGGGCCCAGTCATTAGGACTTCAGTTTATTTCAGTGAAATCTGTGAGTACCAACTGAACACAAAACCTCTGGGCAACTCAAGCAGGCTTCCTGCTGAAGCTGATCTCAGGGCACCCCCTCAATCCTTCTATAGCCCACTCCACTCCTTCCTTATTAAAGACTAATGTATCGCATTTCTAAAACCAGGTAATTGGTCATTGCCTGCCTTAAGGGGACACTGCCTCGCTTGCTCTGCATGATAGCAAACAAGTCTTGAAGAAACTTTGTGTCAGAGATAGGGATTCCATGGTCATTTATGGTTGCTTCATTAGTTAGGAGTCTCTACTGTTTTATGAGGAGAAGCATTTTCATTTCTCTGAGTACCTGTTTGCTTTGGCTGGGCTGGAAACTGTGGGTAGTAGGAGGCGTATAATGGAACAGAAGATGGGGGTGAAGCCAGAGATGCTGAAAGCAGACCCCATACTCAGGACCTGGGGCGACCTGGAAGGCCCCAAGCAGAGACAGTGGCGGGTGCTGCCCCTGGGCTTTTCCACCCCAGTTGCAAATACCCACACACCTGGTCAAAGGAGGACAGAGAAAGTGGTGGCGTTAACTACCTTAGAGAGACATTGGTGGCTGTATTTTGCAAATTTCAGGTTCATCAACCAGATGGGGAAATTCTGATGTGCACAGTGAGCTATTTAAAGAATTTTTTTTTTTGCTGTATTTCTGACTTGCAACAATTGGACACTCATATTTGAAAAGTATTCTTTTGGTGTAAAGTTCTTAGACTTAAAAAAAAGCAAATAAATCTCGAAAGTATGCCGCATTATTGTGGGAGAAACAATTGAGACCAAAAGAAAATCCTGATTCCCTGTCAATGTTCCAGAATTTTTTTTTGTGTGTGTGTGGGGGGGTGAGGGGTCATTGGGATGTAATTCAGATATAAGGAAGATTCGGGGCCTAGCCCCGGGGGAGATTTTCAGCCATGAGTTTCATCTTCAACCCTTGTTGGCCAAGTGGATTTTCAAGCCATCAGTGAATACACATGGTAACCAGCACCCCTCAGCTTGCCCAAGATGAGAGAAAAATCCCTCAAAATCAATCATTTCCTGTGGGCCTTTAAGGCTTCGTGTATGAAAGGCACACATCACCCATGTGGGCTGTTTTCATTTAAAATGCCTGGCTGCTGCTGGTCAGCCCAGGCCCTGGTCTCCTAAGAACGGTTGACCCCGGATGAGGCGGTCCTTCTCACCAGCAGGCTCTGGCTGTTCTATACAGAAGCAGGAAGGCATTTGGGCCTTTGGAGCCTCCCAGTTTAACCCCGTTCATACTGTCTACCACTAGCACCCCCGGTGTGACATGGACAGAGTAACATTGCTGTGTGGTACAGTTGTCAAAGTCATGTTCCTTACATGGTTAGATGATCCACTGTGTAGATCACTGACTGTGATGAGACTGCTATTCCAGGAAAGTCAATGGCATTGCTAAATGGGACTCTTTCTTTATATGGTGAACTTAAGAGTCAGTTAGAACTTCTGCTCAGGCAAGCACAGAGTAACGGGGGTTGGATCTACTTCCCATCCTAACTGAAGAACTACACAAAATATATGAAACCATGCAGGACAGTTGTCCCTGCAGGAGGGCACAATGGAGGGGAGCCTGGAGAGGGTTTCCAGGACACAGCACAGGGAGAGGACTTGGGTGGAGCTCAGCAGTCTATAAGTCCAGGAGACAGGATGTGGGAAACCAGAGCAGCTGGAAGTCACCTGGCAGAGCACTGGAGAAGCAAGAGCTGCTCAGAGAGAGAGCACCTGCCCTTGCAGGATCTGCGTCACCACCCCTACCTGTCTTCAGCTGGGCATGAACAGCATATCTGTGTGGGCCCTGTGCTCACAGAGCACCCAGTAGAAGAACCACCAGGAAGGAACAGGCAGCCAATGCCCGAACTCATATGAGCAGGGAATAGTTCATGTTCCCACCAGTCAGAGTGGGGAGACCTTAGGTAGGGTACTCAGAAGGGCATTGCCTCAGTAATAGGGGAAAGCCCTAGACTAAGGGCTGCCCCTTGAGGACAAGTCTATAAGTCTTGGAGAAACACCCAGTTCTAGGATAGGCCCCCAAATGTATGGCATGAATCCAGAGTATCTCAGAGCACCAGAAAACAAGAAGGAGCTCTAAAATGCCACAGTGTTGAGCTGGGGTGAGGGGTAGTCAAAGGGGCACAGGAGCCAATTGAAAAGAGCATCATAGCCAAAACTGGTTTGTGAAACAATATAAATAATGTAGTACTGGATTGCCTATTTATAAAATAAATATCCATGAGTCCATATTGATACAAATAAATGATCAATTGATGAATAAATGAAGAACAGAAAAATCTGCCATACAGAGGAATTCCTAAGAATTTATATTCTGCCCTCAAGAAAGTGGACTACAACTAACTCCCCACCCCTTTAGTTCAGGCCATGCATAGTAACTTGCTTCCCTGCTATATGGAAAGGAGGGGGAATGGGATAACTTCACAGTGGAGACACCTGACAGACACTGTCCACCAGCTGACCAAGGTCAAGATCAGCACGAGCCATGAGGGTAGTACATACCCTTACCATGATCGGATGAGAATAGAACTTACCCTCTGTGGTCTTCCTCCAAAAAACCCATAACCCAAATCTAACAAGGAAACATTATCAGACAAATCCCAATTGAGGGACATTGAACAAAATACCTGACCAGTATTGCTTAAATAGTCACTGTCTTCCACAAAAAGGGAAGTCTGAAAAACCCCCAGCTAGGAGACATGATGACTAAAGGCCCTGTGGTGTCCTGGATGGGATCCTGGAACAAAAGGGACATTAGGGAAAATGAACAAAATCTGTATCATGTATGGACCTTAATTAAAATAATTGATAGTGTTTCACTAGTTGAGAGAAATATACCAGACTAAAGTGAGATGTTAATAATAGGGGAATCTGTATGTGGGGGCAGAAAAATCAGGCCAACCCATGCTTTAAGCTTGAGCTACCCCTTATCCTGTCTCTGGGAGCCTCCTGTTTTCCTGTGACTGGCATGTGGGATGGCAGTGTCCTGAGGGAGAGGCTGGAGACTGGGTAGCCAGCACCAGCCCCCATGGCTGCCCCACCTGTTGTTAGCCCTGCTGAGGTTCCATCTCTTCAAAAACTGAGGTATTTTTCAAAAAAGCAACATTCCTGCTTTTCCTTTGAGACAGCTGGGGCTCCAAGAAGTGAATTCATTCCTCCACTCACACAGCTAGAACGTGGCAGAGCCAAGGTTCCAATAAAGACCGTGAAGGCTGCCTGATTGCTATAGCACCTGCCTCTCCCCCAGCTCCCTGCCCACCTGTCTGAGTCCTTGCATCCTTGCTTCGTGATCCTGAACAGCTCAGCTGCCCTGGGGAGAGCACCTGCACTCAGTCTGCCCATTCGCTGCAACTGCTGTGGTCAGACACCCAGGCAGACATACGCTAAGGAATCTGTGACTAACAGTGCTCTGTCCTGAAGCTCCCCAGGTGCACATACTTGTACCTTTAGCATCACCTAATATGAAACATCCAAAAAAGGTACCTCTAGAACTTTCACTGTCACTTCCATTCAGTGAGTTTTCTTGAAATAAGAGAAAAAGCTAAACTATAGCAGAGATTATAACCTGCTCCCTGGCTTATCTTGACCTTGGCCTCCAGCAAATGATCACAGACCTTTAATGGTGATGGCATTGTGGTGAAGCTGCTGAGTTGTGATTTTTATTTGTTTGTTTTGTTTTTTAAATTCTCTTTAATTTTACCTGGTCAGGGAAGAAGACAAGCTATATAACAGTGTACTTGGAGAAACACTGTGCACACAGAGGCAGCAGCATTTTGGTTAAAAACATCGATGTCAGTGATGTATCTGAACAAAGTGACACAGTACACAGTTCTATTTCAATTACCAAACCAGAGGGAGCCTAGGAGACAATGCAAGTGAAGAAAGCTTTTAATTTTGGCAAGTGATAAAAACGTGCATATCCTAGATATTGTAACAATGAAATAAAGTTTTATTGTTGGCTCATCCTTTGGACATACTTGCTAACCTTACAGATGGAATGAAGGTCTAGAGTCTTTAACATTTAGGAAAATAAATGTAATTAATGTAATTTATTTTTCCCTATAAATTGCAATCTCTCACCTTGGCCACAGATGAGATGCATATGCCCACAGAAGTGCAGCATTATGGCTTCACCTCTCCTGCTGTGTCCATGAGGAGGAATTGCTTGTGAATGAGCAGGAACAACACTTAGCCCTTCTAAGACAGCTTTCACAGGAACCTTTGATTTTATTGGTTTGGGGGGGATGGAACCCAAGGCCTCGTGGATGCCAGGCAGGCACTCTACCACTGAGCTGCATCCCCAGCCCACAGGAACCTTTGCATGTTTGCACAGGCTGTGGCAGACCTGGTGGTAGTGCTCTGAGCCCATGACCCCTGCCCAGCCGAGTGGCAGTCCCAGAGAGCAGAGCTGAATTGCATATTGATGTCTTGCTCTACCATTTTTTCCAAAGCCGTGAAATTTTGTCCATATGTTTAAATCTCTCCTTGGCTGATTGCCTTGTGCAGTTGATATGTACAGTACAACAAAATTAAAAACATTTTTAAAAAATCTGTTTTGAAGCAAACTTGAATAAGAAAAAATAGTGCAGTTCTGTGTTGAGAGCATATGTGAGGATATAAACCCCATTGTGTGTGTGTGCGTGCGCCGTGCCTCGGAATGCCATTTATAAAATATTTACCATAGTTTCACTCATTAGGTTCATATAGAGCCTTTGTTATTGAAAAGGAGCCAAAGTACTTTGCTGATTTAGGAGGCCATTGTTGGGGGACCAGAGTGAAGATGAAGGCAGGTGACCATATTAAAATCTAGAGGAAAAGTGGGTGGGTCTGTTGACATCAGCAGAACGTGCAGCTACCTTGGGTTGAGCCAGTCTTCTTCCAAAGCCTCCACCAAAGGAAAGGGGCCTGGAAGGGTCATCTGTGGGATTTGTTCTTTGCTGTGCCTGCATTGGTGGCACTGGAGGCCTCTGGCTCAGACTTGATTAATATGACTCCCATTGGTCTCTTCCATCTCTAGCCGTTCCTCCTAACTCTGTATCTGTAGCCTAAAAACAAAAAGAAAACTAACTTACTAAGTCCCACCAAAAAAATGATACCTGTTGAAGATAATATAAGCAGCATCATAAAAATTCAAAAGGACTAAGCCAATAAAACAAATCAGGAGAAGTTAGGAAGGCTGTGCCTCCACTCGGTGTTCATAATGACTGGGGATTCTGAAGGACAGACTGAGGAAGTGGGCACTCCTGGTGGAGCCGATCTGGGGAAGGCAGACAAGAGCAATGCATAGTGTTCACTGAGCAGGGTACATGCCACATACTATTCTGAGAGCATTAAATGTATCAACCTCTCTTAATCCATGCAAACTTCTATCATTTACCCAATTTTATATTTGAGGGAATTGAGGTTCAGACTGGTTCAGTACTTTGCTGAAGATCACACAGCTTGTAATGGTCAGAGCCTACTCACTAAGCCAGTTTTCACTTATGATCCATTGTATATTATTTGCATCCTTCCCCACTTTCCCCCCAACATTCTTTTTTAAAAAATAATCATACATGGGGCTGGGATTGTGGCTGAGTGGTAAAGTGCTTGCCTACCATGCTTGAGGTACTGGGTTCGATCCTTAGCACCACATAAAATGTAAAATAGAGATATTGTGTCCACCTAAAACTAAAAACTAAATATTTAAAAAAATAATCATACAATTTAGTGGTTTCTAGTTTATTCGCAGAGTTGTACATCCATCGCCATAATAAATTTTAAAACATTTGCATTACCACTCCCATTCCTAGGCAACCACTGATCCACTTTCTGTTCCTGTAAATTTGCTTATTCTGACTATTTCATTTTCAAAGATCATGTAATATGTGATCCCTTCTGACAGGCTTCTTTTACTTAGCATAATGCTTTGGCCTGTACCCATCTTTATTCTTTTTATGATTGAATAATATTTTGTTGTCCCATATATCACATCATTTATCCACCCATCATTTTATGGTTTTTTATGTGTTCCTAATACATTTCAACTATTACGGATAATGCCACTATGAACACTTGTAGATCAGCTTTTCTGTAGCTACATTTTTTTTCATTTCTCTTGGGTATATACCTAGGAGTTGAGTCATCACAGGGCTACTGTTTTTAAGGATTTGATGAACTACCAAACTGCTTCCCAAAGTGACTTCACCCCTGTACATTCCCACCAGAGTGTGTGAGGGTTCAAATTTCTCCATGTCCTCAACTTGTTGTTAGCTATCATTTTTAGTGTGGCTATCCTAGCGGGTATGAGTGTTATTCTGATTTTGTTTTGTGTTTCTGTGATGACTAAGACCACGGAACATTTTTCATGTGTGTTATTCTTTTGGAGTTAATCCCAGGTATTACATCATCCATTAATACCCACATACCTCCAAAAAGTAGGAAGGATGCACTTCAAAAAAACATTGCCACACTATTACTGTCAGTACCTTGAAAATGTCCTTACTTGTTTTCCCTGTTTGTTTCATACTTTTTAAAATATATTTGGTTGAATTCAGATTTAAGCAAGGCCCACACTGACATTGGTTGATAATGTTTCTTGAATCTAACTATCTATCTATCTATCTATTTATTTATTGGGAGAGTGGGTACCAGGGGTTGAACGCAGAGGCACTTGACCATTGAGCCACATCCCCAGCCCTATTTTGTATTTTATTTAGAGACAGGGTCTCACTGAGTTGCTTAGCGCCTCCCTAAATTGCTGAGGCTGGCTTTGAACTCGCAATCCTCCCGTCTCCGCCTACCTCTGGGATTATAGGCATGTGCCACCATACCCAGCTCTTGGATCTCTTTTAATCTGTGAGTTTTCCTCCTCCTACTTTCTCTTGCATCATTCTGTGTTTTTTGAGAAAACTGGGTTGCTTTCCATGGGCAGCCCTGTTCTGAATTTTACTAATTGTACCCCCACGGTGGGAGTTAGCATGTGCTTCTGTCCTCTGTATTTCCTACAAACTGGTGGTGGAATCCTGAAGCTTGATCAGATTTAGGTTTGTTTGTTTTCATTTTTGGCAAGACTACTTCATGAGAGGTACCTGTACTTTCATATGTCTCTCTTTTTCTGCATTAAGATTGGTCCCTAGATTCAAGTATTGTCAGCTTAATATATTGATTGTAAAATTCACTTGTATTGGTCAGGGTTCTCCAGAGAAACAGAACCAAATAAATATATATATTTGTGAGAGGAGATTTACTACATTTGCTCACACAGTCAGAGGCTGGATAATCCTGCAGCGGCCATCTGCAGACTGGAGAGCCAGAGAAACCATAGCTGCTCAGGGAAGAAGGCAGAAGCCTCAAAAGAAAGAAAAAGGCCATTGCTGAAAGCCCCTGCAGGGCCCCTGGTGCAAGTCTGCATTCAGTGACTGGAGAGCCTGGGGTTTGAGGTCCACAGGTGACAGCAGCAGAAAAGCACAACCATTCAAGAGGAGGCCGGGCTGGGCTAGTGGCTCAGCAGTAGAGCACTCACCGAGCACACGTGAGGCCCTGGGTGTGATCCTCAGCACCACAGAAAAATAAATAAATAAAATAATAAACAAAAAAATAAATAAATACAATAAGGTATTGTGTCCATCTACAACTAAAAAGTATTTTAAAAAAGAAGAAGAGGAGGAGGAGGAGGAGGAGGCCAGTGCAAGCAAGAGCTGGCTTTCCCCGTTTCCACTCGGGCTTTCCGCAGGGCCCCCGTCTGTTGGCTGGTGCCACCCACATTCACTTCTGGTCTCCCCTCTTGGTTCTCTGACCCACAATCCAGCCTTCTCTGGGAACATCCTCAGCGGCACACCCAGCTCTACACGTCTGTCTACTAGTTTTTACGGCCATCCATGAGCATTGCCTCCACCCATTTTTCTCTAGAAGATCTTGCTTTCCTGATCACTGCAGTCAGATGCCTCCTAAGAAGGCAGCAGTGCTCTTTCTGCCATTCAGCCTTTGCCCTCATAATGCAAGAGGGATTGAGGTATCAATAATTAAAGGGACATTTTGTTTTTATGCTAATTATGTCATAATTTCCTCGGCTCCTCCGTGCTGGACTGTAAACTCTCAAAGGGAAGACACTCATTCTGTCTTGTTTACCCCATTCCCCCAGGACCTGCCACCCCAGCCTGGCCCGTGGCAGAGCTCACCAAGTAGAGGTTGAATATCAGCAACTTCTTACTGCACATATCCTGTGACACCATGTTGGCAGCATTTTACTGAGAGCTCTTGTGACTTTCAGGTGGTGCCACTCTGAGTGGTAATGCAAGGAAAGGGATATAACTTATGGATACACATGAGATTTTTGAAATATCAAATTCAGAATGCAATCTGTAGGGTTGTTGTTTTTTTAAAACAAAAATCTCTTTATATCTAATTAAACCAGGAAATATGTAGTCTCCCCGCCATCCCCCGCCCTCCAATTTATAGACTGAGTAACTAATGAGTGAATCTTTTCTACTTAGTTTGTGAAGCCTGTGAAATTTGATTCCCAGCCCAAGGCTGTGTGGCTTCCTATTTTGGAATTGAAAATAAAGTTCTTATTAAATTCTGATATTAAATTCAGGATAGGTGTGTTGCAGAAATAGAGATATTTTATACAGAATCTTCCAGTTAATACTGAGCCATTGATTCTTGTGAACCAATATATGCCTCACCCATCTTCCTGTGCAAGATCAGGGGAATGTTCCTGACTGCTTACAACTTGTGCAGAAGAAGTCAGAATTTGCATTGTAGTTGGGAGCTGAGGTTTGTCTCCTGCCTCGTCCCCTTACCTGCTGCTTCCCTCATACTTGTCTGGAGGAAAAAAAGCTGTCTGTCCCTGAAAGACTTAGAAGCCACCATGGGATTTGAGAAAGAGAAGACCCTTTCTGGGAAAATCCAGAAAAGGCAGTATGAGGGTACACTCAATGCCCTTGTGTGCCAGCATCCTCTCACCCAAGGATGAGCTTTACGTGGAATCTAGTAGAAATTCTGAGTACATGGCCAGCTGAAAGCTGTTGCTATCATTAGCTGGTCATTGATAGGATACTAACAAAGAACGTGTACATTTTTCTAAATAGAGGTAATTCCAAGTTCAGATTCTGCAGCATTATTTAGCATATCAAAAAAATCAACTTGTAGTTGGTTTCATATATTACACCCCACTGAAAAGTAATCTTGTAAAACACACTATCGTTGCTTTTAGAAAAGACAGCTTCCAAATGTGGCTTCCTTTTAATGTGACATAAACCTGTAGTAGACTCTCTGTTATACCACAGAAATTGTCATAACCACAATGTTTCTTGTCTTCTGAAAAGAAGCTTGAGAATCACTATGCTTCCCTGCTAAAAATGATGGTTGAATAGTAGTAGTTAAGGTGTTATTTAGTATGGAGTATTCCTAGATCACCTTATATTCACAAGGTACACTGTAAACAAAATATAACACTATTATAATGCCAGTAAATGAAAGCAATTACGTTAAAATTAGCCTTAAAATTATCTTGTGGGACATGAGGCACATGCCTGCAATCCCAGCAGCTCGGGAGGCTGAGGCAGGAGGATCAGAGTTCAAAGCCAGCCTCAGCAATTTAGCAAGGCCCTAAGCAACTTAGTGAAAATTGAAAAAACAAAAAATGTAAAGGGCTGCGGATATGGCTCAATGGATAAGTGCCCCTGGCTTCCATCCCCAGTACTCTCCCACCCCAAAAAATCATCTTAATGTAGGCAAGGTAAAGATTAAAAAATAGTTGCAGACATTCATGTTGATTCTGCAAGAGAATTCTGAGTCCTTCTATTGCATCTTCTCACTAGCATGACTCTAATACTTACTGAGCCATTTTTAAAGCTTTATGTCTCACAAGAATATGCACAATAAATAGACTTGGCAGGACTCTGGAGGCTGAGGCAGGATAATCATAAGTTGAAGGCTAGCGCAGCAACTTGGCAAAATCCTCATCAACCCTGTCCCAAAATATAAAGGACTGGGGATGTAGCTCAGTGGTGGACTGCCCTTGGGTAGAATTCTTAATACCAAAAAAAAAAAAGGGAGAAGGAAAAGGAAATGCATAAACAAATAATAAATACATAGGCTTTCCAGGTGTTTTGAAAGACAGAAGTTAAAAAGGGGAAAATATTAAAGAGATTGTATCTTTACTATGTTCATTCAACATTTATCAAGTACCTTGCAGATGCTAGACAGTGGAGAATTGGTTCTTAATAGTGTCAAGACTATTAAGTCCAAATAGTTTCAAGATCTCCATATTTAAAAAAAAAACAATCTGTAAGGCAATTTTCTAAAAAAAAAACAACGACAAAAAAAAAAAACTCCATATAAAGACTCCAGAGCTCTGAGTTTATGTGGGTTTATATCTACTGAGTAATCATATGACAATTTAAACAAATAACATTTTTAAAGTATTGTATTAACTCATTTGAGAATAAAGTCACTGCTTGTTGTCATAAATAACTGTTATTAAAAAGAACAGCATAAATTTCCCTGAAGAGTGGCATTGCTTTACTGTTTTGCAAATCTCTTTAATGTCTCCCTTCCTAAAAGGAAGCTGGTCTCATAACTGTTTCTGCAGTTCAATACTCAAAGTTGCTTTGATTGAAGTCTCTAAAGAAAGCACAGATACATTATTTTAAAAAGGAAGAAGCGTTTGAGTGGACACAATTTTGGAGAAAATTGTGTATATTCTTCTTTGATAGTAAATCAAAACTGGACAAGTAGTGATTTTGTAAAAATTTGTTGTACTGGAAAATCAGAAACAATATCGATGAACATTTGTTGGCTTGTCACATTAAAATCCATTAATCTGTCTTGCAATTGAATGGATCTCTTATTTGTACATGACTGTGACATCACAGATCAGTCAGTTGGAAATACTGGGTCACTGAGTTATGGATCTCTTCCAAATGTTGACACATTTCATTGTCCTAGATCAAAAATCACATTCATTAATATCTTCACCGTCCTTAATATCTCATTAGGAAACCCTTAAGCTTTGGGAAGCACTGTTGGATACATGTTTTACAAAGTTCAGATTTTTACTTGAAAATTTGATTTATATCATTGGCCAGAAATGGGATCAGTTCTTGAAATGGCAGACTTCCTGCATTAATTATTACAAAACTCTCTGCCATCTTAAGTCTGTCAGTATTTGTTTAACATAAAGATGGTGCTCTGTGGAAACAGTTCCAGGCTCAGTCCATGACTTGAACAATCACCAATATGTTTTTCCTTGAGACAACTCACATTTCAGTGTGCAGAAACACTCTGTGTATTTCCCACTTTAGTCATACAGAATATAAAAACATGCAGATACTCAATTGTTGAGATTTAATAAAGGTAATTTTATTGCTTTTTAAAGGACTTTTAAAGAATATTGTTTCCCCCAGATTTATTGGGTGAAGCTTAAATTATTATGTTTCTTTTTCCCTTGCAAGTGTGACATGGTAAAAAAATAAAATAAAAAAATCAATGACTACTAATGTATGTTCCCATGACCTTGATCTGGGCTAAGGCACCATGAGTTTGTCCACTTATTTTTAGATCAACAGTGTAAGTGTCAACACAGTGAAATAGATAAATAAAATATTGCTATTATTAAAATATTTTGGCCCTTATGAATGCCTGAAGGGGTCTTGGGGCTCCTCAGAGGTCTGCAGAACATTCTTTGGAGAACTCTGCAATAGAAATACCATCTGACCTTGACGAGATTTTCTTCTATGGGGAGAAGACATATAATTTAAAAAAATGCTGGAGGTGACATCATCAAAATAAAGCAGGACAGTGTGACGGAGGGGCTATTTGAGATTGGATGGTCATGAAAGGCATTTCAAGGGAGGTGACTTTTTTTTTTTTAATACTAGAGATTGAACCCAGAGGCACTTTGCCACTAAGTCACATCCCCAGCTCTATCTGCTATTTGTTTGTTTGTTTGTTTGTTTATTAGATATAGATTCTTACTAAGTTGCTGAGAGCCTCACTAACTTACTGAAGCTGGTCTCAAACCTGGGATTCTTCTGCCTCAGCCTCCTGAGTGGCTGGAATTACAGACATGTGCCACCACAACCCACTAAGGGAGGTGACATTGAAGCTAAAACTTAAGGACAGGCAGAGTGAGACAGCATGGCTCAGACTCCAAGGCAGAGCACACTTGGAATGTTCAAGGGACAGAAAGAGGATCACCAAGGCTGAGCACTGTGAGGAGGAGGCATAATGGGAGAGAAGATCAGAAGATAGTCAAAGTTCAACCAGATGCAGCCTTAGAAACCAGGGCCATGGGCTGGGATATAGTTCAGTGCTAGAGCACTTGACTAGCATGTGCTTAGGCCTGGGTTTGATCCCCAGCACTGCAAAAATAAGGGGGAACAGTCCGTGTCAGAGGTGGATATTACTCTGAGTGTCATAAGGATGCTCTTGGAGGGGTTTCAACCAGAGTGAAAGGTGAGGAGCGCCTTGTATGCTTCCCCACCAGGAGGCTGCATCTTCCCTCCCTTCCACCTGCCTCCTTCTCTCAATGGTTTTAGCCAGATTTGGAACTCTGACCCTGGACTGTAAGGTGAATATATATAAAAGATTACATGGAGCAACTTATAAAAATATCTTATAAAAAGAAACTCAAGGGAAACAATCAGTAAAACTTCAGAATAATACTCACCTGAGAGAGAGAGGAACCCAGAGGATGGGTAGTGGGAGGATTCCACAGAAGAACAGAGGTCCTCGTGAAAGTCCTAGTTCTGGAGTCAAGTGACATTCTTTCTGTGGGTGTCTAGCATCTGATGAAGAAGGAGTGAATGAAAGCGTGGGGATTATGGATCACAAGGATGTGTTGGGAGCCACTGTGCACAGTTGTGTTCCTGAGGTGTGTAGCACATGCCAAACAGACAGTAGCTACACGGAGCTGTCTAGTGTGGCATCATGGGTAAAAACCTGGGGCTGGGGGAGCCTGCTTAGATCTAAACTTTGTGCACGGCCAGCTCCGCAACCTTGTCACATCGCTAGCTCCTCCAGGCCTCCGCATCTTCATTTGCCACGGAACATGGCAGCACCTCTCACTGGGACAAGGCCCGAGAACTGCGTATTCCAAATTCTCTCAGTAGCTTGCAAACAGGTGGAAATTCATTTTCCTGAATATATTTCCTGCTTCTAACTTTTTTTTTTAAATGTAACTAGGGAAAACCAAGAATGAAGCAGGTTTGTTTTTTGTTTTGTTTTGTTTTTGAGGAAAAGGTTGTTGAATCTGTTCTTAAGAATGTTTAAATTAAATTCTCTTTGCCTGAGGATGATATTTTTATCTTAGATGATTGTTTCTTTGAACAAGCAGTAAGAAAACAAAAAATGAAATTGGGAGGCTCTGTGCTTTCTTCCTGAAAAGAGGCTTCAGGGCTTTGGGCCAAAATACAGCTTGAAATAAATTTTAGAAGCAGTCACCATGGGCAGCATCTGTTGTGAGGGGCCTGCTGGTGACAGGCACATTCCCCCAGGACAGCAGAAATACCCTGCAGAGCGGTGGCCACACTGGACTGCCCACTGTTCATGGATCTGTTGGAGAAAGTGGGCCCTGGGAACTGAAGGGCCACTGTGGGGCTTCCACAGGAGGCTGCTCCAGGCAAGGCCTTTACATTTAAATAAGCTTTCCCCTGCACTGCGTGGGTTCAGTTCTCTCTGGCAGGGTTTGGAACCTGTCCAATTAGTCAACTTCTACAACTTAGACCCTTTTCCTAAGGGATATCAGCCGTCAGAGACCAGAGGTAGAAGTCACTGATGTCCTTCTTGTCAGATTCAAGAGGTGCAGAGTGATTCTACGTCCCTGTGATGCAGAGGAGCTAGCAGGGACGGGAGCAAATAAAACATCTATGTGCAGGAAATAAACGATAGGGAAACTCCATTGTAATAGCCATCACTTCCCTTTGTGGCTGTGGGAATGTGAGGTGCCAATGTGGCGTGAATCTCAGGATTATCCGAGTCCTCTGGGTGTCAGGAAGGCGTGCTCTGAGTCTCTAGGCTGGTCCACAAGCCAAGGAAAGGTGTTCTTTGAGACAGAAAGATGCCATAGCTCAGTGAGAAGGGAAGATGGAGAGTCTCCCAGTGACCCTGTCTAGCAGCAGGTGGTAGACAGGGTGCTCTCCCACGGACCAGCCAGGACTCAGACTGTTCTTGATGGAAAGATCTTAGGAACCCTGGAGTTGCCCACAAGTACTTGACTACTACTCAGCCTCAAGCACAGCAACCCACCGTGTGTTAGAACAACTCTCCGTGGTTAGAGCACTTTTATATTGAGTTGAAGTTGGTCTCCCCATAAATCCATAGATTGATCCTACAGAGATTCAGTTCTCCTTAGTAATAGAAAATATGCCTGTCCCTTTTTGAAATTCATACATTCACTGATTCAGTAAGTACTTGCTGAGAACTAGGTGTGGCAGGCTCTGATCTAGCAACTGTGCAGAGAGAAAAACTAAGTAAAGCCCAGGCAGACAGCTGGATTTTATAATTCTGGGACCCTGAACTTCCTCACTGATAAAATGGGAATTTATAGTGTCGACTCCTCTCTTCAGTTTCTAAGAGGAGCCCCTCATATAGGATTTAAAGCCTGGACTGCAGTTGGTGTATTAGCTTTTTGTCGCTATAATAAAATACCAGACACAATACCTTTGAAGACAAAAAGAACTTCCAGTTTTTGAGACCAAAAGTCCAAACAGAACCTGCAAGCTGTACAGTGAGGGCCCCTCCCTAGGCTGCATTGCCTCACAGCGAGGATAGCAATGGCAGGAGCATAAACAGGAGCAAGGCAATTACATTTCAATCCAGGAGTAGAGAGGGCTGGGTGAGGCCAGGCTGGCTCCTTTCATATCAGCTCTGTGTGAAAACTCAAGGATTCATAGCAAAACTACCTTCTAGGAGCACAACCCCTGATGACCTAACTCCCTCTCATTAGGCTCCACCTCCAAAAGGCTCCACCAGCTTCCAGCAGCTCCACCCTGTAGACCATGGCAGCAACACCCGGTCTTTTTGGAGACATTCAGACCACATGAAACCATATCAGTAGGTGTTCAAGATTGTGTCTTCTGAAGGCTTAGTGCTATTCATATAATTCAGCAAAGGCCTGATCAACACAGGAGAGGTGAGTGGGGATGACTTGTGAGCAGATGCATGTACCCACGGGCAGAATCTCCAGTGCAATGGCCTCTCAGGCAGCAGTGATGCATGGACTTGCATGTCATGGGGGGCCTCCCAGGCTGCAGCCCTAGACAGGAAAGGGGAGATCTCAGGCAGTTTAGGGGTCTGGAGAGGGAAAGATGATTTGAGATGGAGAAATTCACAGTGTGTGGAATGGACAACATAGAGAATGTTCCGATTCTGGGAACTTCTGTGGATAGCTGCAAACTAAGGCTCTTCTAACTGAAAGAAAGCATCATTCTCAAAGGACAAGGCCAAGCTGAAAGTGTTCTTGTTTCTCAGCTTTCTGATGAACTTGAATTTCTCCTTAACATCCTTATTATTTGACCCATTTTTTAAATTAAGGTGTAGTTATAGTAGAGTAGAAGTCATCCTCTTAGGGACAGTTCTGTGAGTTTTGACAGACACATAGTTGAGTAATTAGTATATCATGATATTACCAACAGTGATATCAGATGCTCACCCCTCCTCCCTAAAATTCCCTTTAGTCACCTCTGCCCCCACTCTCAGCCAATAGCAACCAATGATCTGTTCTCTGACCTCATACTTTTACCTTTGCCAAAATGCCATATAAATGGAATCCTATGGTACTAACCTTTTTTAGCGTGATTCCTTTCATTTAGCATGAGGCCTTGGGGAGTCATCTCTGTTACTGTGTGTATCAGTGGTTCATTCCTTTTTATGGCTCAATAGTATTTCATTGTACAAATCAATCACAGTTGGTTTTTCCATTCTCCAGCTGAGGGTCAGCTAGATTGTTAGAAGTTGGGGACAAAATATGAGTAAAGCTACCATAAACATTAGCATGTAGGTGTTTGTATGGCCACGAGTTTTCATCATTCTTGTTGGCTGAGAACATTCAGTAAGAGTGAATTTTTATGTCATTTTCTATTGCCACCAGCAATGTATAAGAATTTCAGTTCGGCATCCTTACCAGCAATTGTTTTTGTTTTTTTTTTCAAAAAACTTTCTTTTTTATTTTCTTGCTTGTTTATTTTATTTTGCTAGCCTAATAGGTGGAGTGATAAACCATTATAGTTTTGATTTGAATTGTGCTAATTTCAAGTGATATTGACTATCTTTTCATACACTTTTTGGCCATTTGTTTATCTTTAGCAGATTATCTGTTTTCTTTTGCACATTTTTTAAACTGGATTGTTGGTTTTCTTTGTATTGAATTTTGAGGGTTTGTTAAAATTCTAGATACAACTTCATCATGAAATATATAATTTGAAAGTATTTTCACCTATTATGTGAGTTATCTTCTTTTTATCTTAACAGTATTTTTCAAAGAGAAGTGCTTAATTTCAATGAAGTTCAATTTTTTTCTTTCTTGTGTCAAATTTTCTGTCATATTATTCAAGAAATTATTTCCTAACCCCAAATTAAAAGGATTTTCTTGACATTTCATAGTTTTAGGTTTTACAGTTAAGTCCAGTTTAAGTTATTTTTTTGCTTAGGATATAAAATACGAATAAGGTAGGGTTTTGGTTGGTTTGCTGTTTGCTTTTGCATGAAAATATTCAGTTATTCCAGCACCATATTGAAAAGACCCTCCTTTCTCCCTTGAATTGTATTTTCACCCATATCAGATTCAGGGACTAAGAATAGGAGACAGTAATGAAAAGAAGAATTATGTTTAGCTGGACAGTAGAATCCTCTTTTCTGAAATTTCAATGTCAAGGGTAGAGGCAGGAGTCATAGGAGGGTGTTTCCAAGGTTCAGAGAAGTGAGATTTGAAGGATGGAATGAGAAGAAGCTCCCAGAGTACAAAAGTGGGTAAGATCTGGATATGCAGAAATAGAGGACATCCAGGTCAATCAAAGGGACTAAGGGTTACAAGCTGAGAATCGTTTACTTTAGACCTGAGACGAATGAGGCAGGTTGAAGGGATTTGTAGGGAGAAGCCAGAAAAGGGCTTTGGAGTCAGGTTGTTTGGGGCCCTATGCCAGCCAGACTTATGAGTTGGAATGGAGGCTGATAATCCATAGGAAGTGAGAAAAGTTTTGACCAGAGAAATAAATGAGGTCTGAGTTCCAAGTCAACATTCTGAGATGTGTTATGGTTTAGATATGAGGTATCCCCCAAAAGCTCATGTGTGAGACAATGCAAGAATGCTTAGATTATGAGATGTATAACCTCATCAGTGGATTAAACCACTAATATGGATTAACTGGTGGTAATTATATGTGACTAGAGGAAATAGGTCACTGAGAGTGACTCTGGGGTTTACACTTTGTCCCTAGTGAGTAGAGCGCATTCCCCCACGCCACCCATCTCTCTCATCTGTCTGCTATGATATTCTGCCTCATCTTGGGCCCAGAGCAATGGAGTCAGCCAGCCCTGGACTGAGAATTCAGAAACTGTGAGCCAAAACAAACTCTTCCTCCTCTGGGTTGTTATTGTTAGGTGTTTTGGTCACAGTGATGCAAAGCTGACTAAAACAAAGTAGTTCCTATTAAATGGTTCTGAGAATGGCCTCTATAGCCTGACTCCCTAGGTTCAAATCCTGGCCACTACCTTTGGGAGGAGTTATCAGGTATCTCTGTGCCTTGGTTTCCACATCTGTAGGACGGGATTAGTGACAGTACATACTTGTAAAGATTAAACAAGCTGATACATTTAAAGCCCTTGTAACTGTGCCTGGCCAGTGGAAAAATGCTAGAAAAGTGTTAGGTGGTATTTTTATTGTCATTGTTGCCGTCATTATTTTAGGAATACTAATTAGAAGGAAGATGGGGAAATTGGAGTAGGTAAGTGACTATAGCAGTGGGCCACACTGGCATTTTGAGTCCTGACTTAAGGTGTGCTGTATGTCACCACCACCATGCACTTGCTCTGTGTGCTCTCACACAAATAGAAACTCAGCTCTCTTTTTCCTTTAAAAATCTGTTTTTAACCCTTACTTGGTATTAATCACATCAAAAGCCCGTCCTGAAGATGTAAGATGTACATGTGCACCTTCAGGACTGTGCTCCCCACATGTGGACCCCAGGGAGGAATTTCAAGCACTAGCAGGCCCCAGATGGCACGTATCTGATGGCTGGAACCCCACCAGGATAATCACTATGAATACTGCAGCAGCTTGGGGAAATATTTAGGGTAGAATGTTAAGTGAAACAAAACTGAAAATTGTAACTACATGACAGTCATAGCAATATAAAAATATGGGTTCATATGAGGAGGGACCCTAAAGAAATGGAGACAAAGGACAACCCTTGTGTCAAGGTGGTGAATGTAGGAACACTGTGGTTATTTTTCCATTAATGCTTTTGCAGTTATTTAAACAGTATGTAAAAAATGAAAAAAATAAAGGAGGGACCATATACCAAGAAGGCTTCTGTGCCTCAGAGACACCCCCTCCCCTCTTTAGAGCAGCCATGGTCTTAGCAGAGATTAGGGGCTATGTGGGTAGATGTATGAGTAGTTAAGAACGAGCATGGTCTGCAGAGCTGGCATGCCCTCTGCCCTCTCTAGCCCCAGAATGTGATTTGTGTGATTGGAGCTTCCTGGGCAGTGGCTCTTGCATCAGCTGTCAGCAACTGTGAGCCCTTCCCATATGGACGACCCTGTGGGCTCAGTGAGAGCAGGCTCAATCCAGATTCCACCTATACTTCTCCGTTAGTCGGTTTTGTGTCACTATGACCAAAATACCAGACAAAAACAACTTACAAGAGGAAATATTTAGTTTGGCTTACAGTTTCACAGGATTAAGTCTGCGGTTGGCTGGCTGCAAGGCAAAAGCATCATGGCAGAAGAGCATGGCAGAGAAAAGCACTCAGCTCATGGCAGCCAGGAAGCAGAGAGAGAAAGGGAGAGATGATAAACACAGCCCTCTGCCTGTGACCTCCTTCCTCCAACTAGGTCCCACTTCCCAGCTGTCCATCCAGCTATCAGCTGTATAGATTGATCCACTGATGAGGTCAGAGCCCTGTTGAGCCAATCATTGCCTAAAAGCCCCTCCTCTGAACCTGGCTGCATGGGAGACCATGCTTACAGCACACAGACTTTGGGGGCAACATTCCAGATTCAAATCATAACAGCTTCTATCAAAGGCAAGTTGTTTAACCTTGGGTAAGATACTTGGCCTCATGGAGCCACACTTTTACCATCTGTAAAAGAATACTAATGCCCTCTTTCCTCTGGGCTGTTATAGCAGGAAATGCAGGAGTGCATTGCTAAGAGCCCAGGAAACTGATCAGTGAGCAGTCATGGTCGCTGGAGCCTCTTTGGAGGTGAGGGCAGGAAGGATTATTATCATCTTCACTTTTACTGGAGAGAAGCTATCATTTGGCCTCCTCCATGAGGTTGGACCCCACTCCTCTGCTAGTGCCTTTTCTCTTCCTCCTGGTCTCCTGGAACATGGTGCGCACGCCTGTTCCATAGCATCTGCTACTTTCTCCATGGCAGGAGTGTCATTTATATTTGCTATTACTTTTCAGAGGTAGTGGTGAGATGCTGACTGACTAGAGCTTAGGAAAGGCCAGGCCAGGGACTTCCTGTTTTAGAAAGACCTCAGGTAACTCGGAAGAAAGTGCATCCACTGCTATATGCATGGTGAGAACTTGGCTGTGAGTCCTCAGCCCCACTCAGCACTGTGTGGCCTTGCTCTTCTATGTGTCACCCATGGAGGCAATACTTGGAACATTATGGGCACTTATTATGTATTTTATAAATGTCCCCATCAGTTAATTAAGTCCAGGTTAGTGAGACCGAGGAGTTCACAGATTGAGAGACCACAGAATTGTATTTTCAGGTACGTTTCTCTCCAATGCATCAGGACAGCCTAGGAGACTTCCTCCAGCTGCTGTCATATCCTGCCCATTACCATGTGTCCTCAGCACTTGGAACTATAACGTGAAGGATGCCAACAGAGTGATTTCTAAACGAGCTTCCTGTGTTAGGGCAAAGGTCAGTTTGCCTGTGTGGTAAGGAGGGCCACAGGTGAATGAAGCTGTTAGAGGAGCAGCTACAGGGGTGAAAGGTGGCTCAGAGCTTAACTTGCAGTGGACACTTAATGGATGCTAAGGAATTGAAAGAATAAAACAAGAGGTGGGTGAATGCCATGTTGATGAACCAGTGATGAACTGAGGGGGTTGGGGAACATTTGCAAATTGGTCATTAATGTTTCATCAACAGCGTGGCACTCAAATAGTGGCAGGAGTTTCAGGTCACGGTTTCATGGGAACTTTAATGGAGAAATTATGCCTGGCTTGCAATTCCATCCAATAATTTGGGTGTATTTCAAAATAATCTAACAGCTGGGAATGGCCTGGTATGGTTCACAAATGTGCTTAGAAGGGATGCGGGCACTTTCGCTTGGTGACATTTGGAGGAAAATTATGGATTTTGGAGCATTATAGCTTTATTGGGTTTTTGTTTGTTTTGTTTTATTGTTTTGTTTCTTGCTTTGCCCATTTTGGAAGTGAGGTTTGCTGAAGTTGAAATGACTGTTTATTCATGATCAGAGGGGGGCGAGGAAGTAGAGGGAATAATTCTACTCATCTAGAAAGAATGCCTTCTTCAAAATGATTTTTGCTGTTGGCAAAGCTGAGAATATACTCACATGATTCTCTGCCCACAGTAAGTGACAGGAGAAACACGTTGTGCGCCGTGGATAGCTATAACTGGCAGCAAATTGGTTTAAATCACAAAGAGAGGCTCGGTGTACACAGCTCACTATCCTGTAAGCGAAGCTAGCTGAGGAAGGAACTGGAGGCTTTGCCGGAAGGACTAGAAATGGCAGGCCCGGCAGGGGCCTCCTGTGGTTGGGTTTCCCCAGAGAATAGCCAGGTGCCTGCCCACTGAGAGCTCTGCTTTATTAGTGAAGTTCCCCACTCTGTGCCATTGCCCCAGCCCTCTGCATTGTAGGGAAGGGACGGCAGGGCCTGCTGTGATGAGGCTGTGCCCCTCAAACCCTGCCCAAGCTCACCAGCCTTTCCATTTGGAAGGTGACAGGAAGGGAAATGTCCCCTGTCTCCAGCAGTGGCTGGCACACTTTTGACAGTGGGCTGTCCTGCAGGCTGCTAGACCACCACACTACCCAGAAAGCTGCCAGGAGGTTCCAGAGGCTTTTAGCATTACAGCGGTCACTCCTACTGCAGATGGCTCCTGTTTCTATTTTTCACAACTTCACAGCAAAAAGTGCTTAAGCAAAGCAGGCATTTAGTCCCAGGAAGGACTGATCTTCCTGCTGCAGGAAGGAGCCAGGCCCGGGGAAGCCAGTGCTTAGAGCTGGTTTTGAGTGTGTGTTGACTCTCCTTCCCCTCAAGGTAGTGGATGAAGGGTGTGTGCTGATGAACGAGGCCCATCAGGCTCTGGCGGCCCTGGTTAGGCCTAGTGTCCAACTGGCTTCTGCAGGGGCTGGGATAGGGACCTCCCAGAGAGTGTGCCTTGAAGCCACTGGAGAGACTCCTGGATGACTTGGGCAGGGCAGCAGGGAGCAGACACTATCTCAGGAGCTGGGAGCTTGTCCAGAAAAGGCAACCTTCGTCTGGCCATATGTATTTTTCAGAGGTGAAGTTTGTACTCCGCTTACTTTTCTCTTGGGGAATTTTTGGGTTGTTGGACTCCTCTACATTGTCAGGGTGCTTTGCTCAGCCTCTCTTCCTTCCCCTTTGAGGGCTGGATGGATCAGGCATCTACAAGGCCTACCCTGTTTTTTAGTTTTTGTTTTTTTCTATTCTTTTTAAGCACAGGCTCTCTGCTTTGATTTTGTTTTGTTTTCTGCTTTTGAGGAACAGTGTTTCAAATATAAAATGACTCACCATGTTTCTCCACTTACCCTCCAAGGACCTGCCTACTTCCCAAGGGTGACTCCTACATCTCTCTAAAGCAGGTTCCTCAACTGCAGCCTAATCAACTTGCTGGACCAGATTATTCTCTTTTTTTAAGTATTTTTTAGTTATACATGGACACAATATCTTTATTTTGTTTATTTTTGTGTAGTGCTAAGGATCGAACCTAGTGCCTTATGTGTATGAGGCAAGTGTTCTGCCACTGAGCCCCAGCCCGAGCCCCAGCCCCAGCCCCAGCCCCAGATTATTCTTTATGTAGGACTCTCCTGTACATTATGGGATACATATGTCTTCATCCCCTGGCCAGGAGCCACACCCTCCTCTCTCTTCCAATTGTGACAGCTAAAAATGGCTCAGATGACTAACTGTCCCTTGGGAAGCAAAAGAATTCCCCTGAGTTAAGAACCACTGTTCTACAGGAATCGTGCCCAGGTAGCCTGCCAGTTTTAAACATATGCCACCCTACATGGCAGGATGGGTCTTTCTTAGGCATCAGAGTGTGTCTTATTTTTTCATTTACTCAGCTGTTCACCCTTGATGCACTTATCTTTCCATGCAGCTAACCAGCCAACCACCCAGTCATAGTACAATATTAGTATTTTTGGAGCTAGACATACTCAAATTTAAATTTTGGCTCTCTACCTAACTCTACGACTGTGTTAGCTTTTTGTCACTGTGACAAAATACCTGGCCCATGGTTTCAGAGGCTTCAGCCCATGGTCACTGGTTGCTTGACCCCATTCCTTTTGGGGCTGTGGTGAAGCAGTGCATCTTGGTGCAAGTGTGTGGTGGAAGGAACCTGGTCACCTCATAGTTCCAGGAAGCAAAGCGAGGCAGGAAGGGGCTAGGCCATGCCCCCGGTGGTCTGGCTGTCTCCAATTAGAGAAATAAAGGTCTAATTGGAACCACCTCTTAAAGGTCCCATCACCTCCCAGCAGCACCACAGGCTGGGGACCAAGCCTTCTGTGTGTGGGCGTTTGGGGAACATTACATTTAACCCCTTCCAATCTTGCTTTACTCATCTGTAGAAGAAGAAAAAACAGCACCCACCTAAAGGGAAATGGAGCAGGACTGTGGTTACATGAGATACAGATGGACTAGAGGAGGGGAAACACTGATGGCAGAGATTCTGAATAGAGGCAAAGGCCCGAAGCTCGTCACAAGAGGCTGAATTGAGGTGTGTTTGGTGAGGACTGAGAGGGCAAGGTGTGCATTGAGAAGGCAGAATTGACCAGATTTAAATATGGAGGCCATTCTATACTTATGGATTTAAATAGAGTCCAAGATGATCCCAAGGCTTTGAGGGTGTTCAAGTGGCTTGGTAAACGATGTATTATGAGCAAACTAGGGGATCCAGGGAAAAGACGAGGCAGAAGAGGAGAGCTTACTTAGGTTGGGCCAGGTTAAGTCTAAGCCTCATGGACACATGGTCTTTGGAGGGGCTCAGTGGACATTAAGAAATGCAATCGTGGAGCTCCTGTGGCGTAATCGGTTAGCACTCAGTACTTATAAGAAATGCAGTCTTGGAGGAGAGGTCTGCATGGGCCATCTCCCTCTAGAGGTGGTCATTTGGACCATGCACTTGGACACAGCAAAGGGCATAACAGGAGAGAAAGGGGCCAAAGCCAGATCCTCTGTGAGCACCCACATCTAGGTAAGGCAAGGCTGTGCATAGGAACAGAGGGGGCGATGAGGTCAGAAGGTAGAGCCAATCCCAAGCCCACGAGGCAGCAGTCCAAGGTGTCTGAGATTCCCAGTAGAGCCCAGTGTCATGAGAAGCAGAGAGAAAGCAGTGTCGAGAGGAAGCTGGGGTCAGCTGCACCACCCGGGTAAGATTCTAGGTAGTTGGAGATGGAGACGCTGCTCTCTCATGAGTCACTGAAGGCCTTTAAACAGTTCCAGGAAACAATGGTGACAGAGCCCCGTTTCTTAAAGATTAAGGGTAGAGACATGAATGTAATTTGCCATTTCAAGAAACCACTCAGCAAGGGTGAGTGACATAGGACACTAGCCTTATGTGTGTATAAATACATATTTTTAAAAGGAAACATGAGCTTTATTTTTTCCCCTGAGAGATTGGGGTGGAGGGAGAGAGAAAGAAGAGTTCATTACCAAGGAAGCAGGATGAGATCCAAGACATTAAATGTTTGGAGGAGGGTTGTTGTTGTTGTTGTTGTTGTTGAGGCCATTGAGAAGGAAGGATGGAGAAGAGAGGGGAATATTTCGATGGGAAGAAAGATGGTCACTTAACCCCAGTCCTAGGTCTGTATAGAAAGGAGGATTCTCTAGACGACAAGGAAATCTTTATCCAACTAGAGCTGGGAGAGTGTTGGGGATTTGTTTTCCAAAGCCAACTCAGAGGATAGTGATTTGTTATCGTCAGTGAATATGTCTGAGCACAGGGCCAGGGGAGGAATTTAGCCTCCTTCTAAGAGCCTCTATTCCAAGTTACAAAAATACTCATACACAAAGGACAGATTACATGGGAGCTGGCAGTCTTTTAGAGGACATGAGCTAATTCTTCACTTATTCACTCTTATTAAATGCTTCTCTTATTAGCAGTAATCTTACCCCTCCAATCATCGTGAGTCTGTAATGATAATTGCCAGTTTTATCGTGTGCTTATTATGTATCAAGCACTGTTCTAAGAGCTTTATGTGGATTAACTCTGTTAATCCCCTCAGCTCTATGTGGTCATTTAAGATAAGGACACAGAAGCACAGCAAGTTTAAGTAACTCAGCCAGAATCACACAGCTACTATGAGACACAGCTGGAGTACAAACTTGCACCACTTGTCTCCTAAGTCTTCAGCCTTAAGGAGTACACGCTCATGTGTCAGAAGAAACACTGGGAACCCGCATGTGTGCCTGTGACCACCATACCACGCAGTGGGTTGATCGTCCGCAGGAACTTAGCTCATCTGAGGGAGGGAGGGTCTGAGAATGTGATAAATCTTGGGCATTTAAGAGCATCTGAGAGTTGATTGGATTTTTTAAAGAGGCATGAAGAAAATTGGAAAATGAGACTGTTTTATTGACTAGACCCCTGGGGACCACCATCTAGGGGAAGAAAAACACCCCTCTCTTTTCCTTCCCTTCTCTTCCCCCTCCTTTTCTTTCCCTTCTGTCAGCTCCTCTTTCTGTCTATACAGCCCTCAGGACTTCTCTGCGGGGCTGTACTTGCCCCATAGGAAGTGTGACCTGGACCCTTCAGGCTTTTGCTCCCTCACCCTCCCGATGCCTCTGGCCTCTGGATTGGGAGCTAGAGGTCCCATGCATGAGCCTCTTCACTCACAGGAGGATAGTTTTGAGGAACAGCTTTGCTGTCTTACCCTTTCACCTCCCAAGCACCCCTTGATGAGGGGTGTCATGATGTCGTGGGGACTGAAGCAGTGTCTATGTACTTGGAGCTCAGTGGCACTTTGCAGTGACATTCCATCCTCAGCCCATGGAGCTTTCAGGCCGGGGACCCTGGCCAACCTGTCTTCTCCAACATCCTTTCCTATCAAACTTGAAGAACACAAAAGTAGGGCCTCTTGGTCACCCTCTGTACCTTGACATTTGTTAGCCAAGGCTGGGACACTTTCCCTTGTCAACGTCCTAATGTGATTTTATGTCATCGTGTCCCTTCTGGACTGCATGTGCCCAGCCATATCAGACCCTCAGGTGGTCCATCTGGAGCACCTCCATGTGGAGTCCAGGCCTGGCCACCCACACTCAGCTGCCCACTCCTGCTCTCCTCCTGTGTCCACCCATTGCTGAGACAGGACTCCCGAGCTGCCCTCTTCCCGCAGGGTTCCACTGTGTCTCCCAAATTCTGTCCCCACCCTGAATTCTACACTCTGGTGCCTTTGAGCCCAAATTTATGTTGCTTCTTATTGGCACATCCTTCCTCATTGAATTTAAAGTCACTGAAACAGCACAGCAAACATTGTCCTGCACCTGTCATATGCCAGTCCGCGTGCTAGGTGCCAGGAACACAAGAGTGAATTCTTGTAAATGAAATTTATATCCACAGTAGCTCTAGTAGCAGGTGCCACGTGTCATGAGGAGTGCATGCCAAGTGTAAAGATGGTGCACACAGGCCCCAAGGAGATCACGGTGCCCCCTTGTGGTCGAGCTCCTAGAGAGGCAGTGCAGGTTGCCCGGGTGAAGGTTTGGAGGTGCTTGCAGTCCTGCCTGGCACCTAGTGGTGTGCGACTATTGTTAGTATTAAAGCCTCTTCCTCCAGCCTTCCAGTATCAGGCCGCAAATGCTTCACAATTAAATACAAGTGATCAGTGATTATGGGGCTCATCAAGAGCACAGTCTAGGAGTTAGGGAGAAGAACTGACATCCTTGGTGAGGAGGAGGGGGAAACTGGGGAGCATCTGCCTGCACACCAGGCTCCCCCGCCACAGTCAGCCGCTCCCTCAGCCCTTCTCATTTGTCTCTCGACAGCCCCTAGTGAGTCTCTCCATTGCTTCCTCCCCTCTTTCTCCAGAAATTAGACCATTTCATACATCTAACATTTTTTTTACATCATGAACATTTAAAGCCTATTCATTCTCCCTTCGATTTAAATCAATTCTACAGTCAATTGCCAAGTTCTTCCCATGTGCCGAGTACTGTGCAAGGCTCTGGAAAAGATAGCCACAAGCAGGACAGTCCTGCTTCTCCAGAGCCCTGTCCTACAGGAAGGACAAAGAATTCACAGGTTGGGTGCCCAGCCCCACCTCACCTTCCAGGCCACCACCAGCAATAGACAGGTCACTGAAGGGTGGACTGGGACTCTCTTTTCCCAAGATGAGGTTTTGTGTGAGTTTAACTTATTTGCAGGTAATTAACCCTCAGGTCAAAAAATTCTGCCCTTCTGCCTCTGTGGAGATTGAAATCAGATTTTTGAAGAGAAGCGATCGCTGTGTAGAATTAAAAGCTTCTTGATGAATGCTGCCTTCATGACATGGGGAGGAAATTACAGTCGCACTTTCTGCTGTGTAATTAAAAAACCAAAAAAGCAAAGATGAATGAAATACTCACAAGTGAAAATGGGATTTGGTTTGCAGCAGAGGAAATTGGAGTTCTGGGAGTCACGCATAGAGCAGGTCCTGAATCATTTCAGATTTCAGCAGGGGATCCACACCCACACGACACGTTTTCCTTAACCTGTGCAGCACCACAGCCCGAGAAAGAAGTTTTTATTCTAAAAAGATGAGGTTTTTTTTTCCCTCGACTTTAATTACCCACTCTTTCAAAATACCAAAAATGTTTCATTGACCCAAGAACGTATAAAGATGAGTAAATAGCCCAGAGCAGGGCTTGTTGTCATGACCATGTCAAGACAGAGTGTCCCATCTGGTTTCACTTCAGTTAGGAAACCAGGCCAGAGAGCGTTTCACTGCTGTGCAGCATAGAGATGCTGCCCGTGAAACCAGGGAGCCCTGGGTTCTGCTCAGCCTCATTCTTGCTCTGTGCCCTGTGAAATCAGCTAACTTCTCAGCTTTGTTTCCTGGCTGTGTTGAATAAGGATTGGAGTGGCCCCGTCATTCGGGTTATTATAAAAATTAAATGAATTGACATATGAGTGTCTAGTGCCCAAGTCCACAAGATGTACCAGCTATTATGATCTCCATTGCTGTCACAGAAGAAATTGTGGGATTCAAGAGCTAAGCTGGTATGATAGCTAAGGGATCTGGCTGGGATTACCAAAACCTACTGTGAACGATGGCCATCTCTTCCTAGAAACTTCTAGTGGCATTTTTATACATAACAAGCAGTGGGAAATACAGTCCCAGTAGGTCTGGAATACCTATTCTAAGAAAGCTCTGGCCAGCCCTACTCCTGCAGGGAAAAGAGCTGACCTTCCTCAGTACTCAAGTACAGGCCAGAAGGAAGCAGGCCTTGGTCCCTTTGTCTCTTTGGCACTCTGAGATGCAGCAAGGAGGACTTCAGAGGAGCCACTTTCACACACAGAAGTCAATCAGCACAGGCTGTGGCCCACCAGGTCACAATTCCTCTTCCTAAAGGGAGAGAGAGGAGATGGTGGTGATGATGACAGGATACTTAGTAGTAAGTGGTAGAGAAGGTGCTTAGCATGCATGAGGGCCTGGTTCAGCCCCAGCACCAGAAGCCAAAACATAGTAGTTAATATGACCAGAGAATATTGTAATTACCATATGGAAAGCGTCTTTTAAAATATTCTTTATAATCCTTTAATTTTGGTATTATATTATACTCATCTTCTATATAGAGAAACTGACACCAGAAGAGAATAGATCATCAGAACCAGGAGTGTCCTTCTATAATAAGAGGAAAAGAGAGAAGATGATGGACAGATTGATTGATAGATAGACTGGTGGAAAGGAGCTGTGTCTACCTACAGCATATTGAATCTAATGATAGATATTCTCCTTCTCACAATTGTTGCCTATAAAAAGACTGACTCAATAAACTAATAAGGCTTCTGGAAGATTCAGTGCACATTATTCTAAGACATAGCACCTGGCTGTTTTGCAGTTTGTATTAAAATGCAAAAAGCATTATTATTAGTATTAAAAACAAAACTTAGAAATATAAATTTTCAGGTTAGCCTCAAGGAATTTTTTGCTCTATTCTCCCTGACTCTTTATTATAGAATTATTATCTATTTATGAATGACTCAAAAAGATTAAGTAACTTACTTATGGTCACAGAACTAGTTAGTAGGAGAACTGCCATTTCCTTATGTTTCTCCCATGTTTCTCCCTCAGGCATGGGTAGCTGCCCAGATCAGTCGGTGGGCTGGACCAAAGAATATATGGGAAGTTCAAGATTAAGGCTATTGGCTTTGGGTTAGGACAGGTCCCACACCTGACTGCACTGGTCCCATCATTTCTTGCTCTCTAGTTACTTGACCTCACAGGGCCCCATTTCTCTCAGAGCTGTTGAAGATTATGATTTGGGACTATTTGCATATACATAATGAGATATCTTGGGGATACAATTCAAGTCCAAACACAAAACTCATTTATTTTCATATACACTTTATACACATCGCCTAAAGGTAATTTTACACAATATTCTTTTTTGTACACAATAATCTTAATAATTTTGTGCATGAAACAAAGTTTCTGTACTTTGAGCCATGGGGCTCAAGGCATTGTTTCAGATTATGGAGTATATCGGATTTTAGCTTCTTGGATCGGAGGTGCTCAACCTACAGTGGAACAGTGTGATGTCAGAAATGCCATTGTCCAGCTCCATTTTTACTGTTAATGATTGTTTCAATGGCTGTGATGTCTTAAACCTTCAAATACACTGTTTGGCAAGTTGCCTGCACCTGCAGCCTGCCAAGCATGTCCTGTGGGCTTGCCCCTGGGTGTGGCACCATGCTCTGTGTGGTCTCAGTTGACTTTTTTCTTTTTTTTTTTAAATAAACCTTTTATTTTAACATATTTATATTTGACAGTGGAATGCATTACAATTCTCATTACACATATAGAGCACAAGTTTTTATATCTCTGACTGTATACACAGTAATTTCTAAAAATCACAAGGGAGATTGGGTATCCTGACAGTCATTGTTGTTCTTATAAGAAACTATTCCCAAGAAGATTAGAAAGCTGGCTTGAACCATTTAGGAAGTGGGGAGCAAATGGTAGATTAGTTGTTGTGTTAGTTTTCTTTCACTATTAAAGTCCCTGAGAAAAACAACTTGAAGGAGGAAAGATTTATTTTGGTTCATAGGTTTCAGTCCATGGTTGGCTGGCTCTGTTGTTCTGGGCCTGTGGTAAGACATCAAGGCAGACGGATGTGGTGGAACAAAGCTGCTCACCTCATGGTGGCCAGGAAACAGAGGGCGAGAGGGAGAGTAAGGGGCTGGAGACAAGGTATACCTTCAGGAACCATCTCCAGGGCCCAACTTCTTCTAACTAGGCCCTACCTTCTAAAGTTTCCACCACTCCCAATTGCACCACCACCTGGAGTCCAAGACTTCAACACATGAGCCTTTAGGGACTTTCCAGACCCAAAGTATAATAGTTATCCATTACTGCATGAAGAATTGCCCCGAGAGTGACTCGATACAGCAGACACTTGACTCGTACCCTCTCCTGACAGGTAAGCGTCCTGGCAGGTGGACCCTGGCTCTGGGTCTCTAGTAAGATTAAAGTCACATTGTCCCCTGGGACGGCAGGCATCTGAATGCTCCACTGGTGCTGGAGACCTCATTTCTCAGCTCACTCACTTGGCTGTGCCAGGAGAACTTAGCTTCTCACATGCGTCCTCCCCACCAGGCAGGATGGCAGTGGCTTCCCCAAGTGAGTGAGCTAAGACAGGGCAAGGCAGAGGCCACAAGGTTTTCCACAGCCCATCACTTCTGTTGTACTCTGTTGCCCACATCCACCAGCCCTGGTGCAGTATGGGAGGGGCCACTCAAGGCAGGGATTCCAGGGGCTGGGGACATGGGGGTCACCTGGTTACCAGGTAGGCAGGACATTCTCATCTCTGTAACTGACGTCGTCCTTCCTCTCGTCTTTCTCCCTCCTCCTCTCCTTTTCTGCCTTCTCATAACTTGTTGCCTCTGAAAAGACCAACCCACCAGGGCCAGTGGCATTTAGAAGATTCAGTCTACATTTACTAAATCATCCACCTGGTTATTTTGTGAATTAAAGTGCAAAACCCAGCCGATAATATTAGTTTTAAAACAAAAGCTGGAAACTTCTATCCCCAGTTTAACCTCAAGGGATTTTTAAAATTTTTTAGTTATATGTACCCCAGTTATTTATCATAGAAATGGCTACAGATCTTTAAATAGACCAGCATGAATTCAACTTTTATGAATTTAAACCATCATAAGTGCTAGAACACTTCTTTTTTTAATCCAAAAGGGCGAGTTATCTAAGAGTGATGGTTAAATACCTAGCAAACCAATTTACTGCTTCAGCTGCTATAATACAGAAAAAAATTGCAAGCCATCTCCCTCATTCCTTTCCTGCCCTGACCACTCCCATTAGTCCAGGATGCCCTGCTCTCCTCCCCTGTCGATACTGCGTCAGATTTTGGGACAAAGACATTGATTTTTAGACTTATTCCACTTTCACTTTGCCCTGTGAATCTGAGTGAGAAATGAAACCAAATGACACAAGTAGCAGACATCAGCAACCCCCTTGAGGTTCCATGAGGGAAGCCCACGCAGAGGCTTCACCCAAAAGTAAAACTGAGCAGCCCAAATTTACACACATACTCAAAACACTTGAAGAGACCCTCAGAGGCAGTGGAGGAAGCTAGAAACCTTCATCATTAAGATCCTATTGTAACCAAGCGAGCCCCCCTTCCCTTTTTGGAATACTGAACATGGAAGATGGTATTGAGTGGCTGACCTAATGCCCACCCATAACTTCTTTCCCCTTGCACTAGAGGTGGCCATGAGACCCAGTTTTGGCTGACAAGAATAAACAGAAGTTTCTGAATAAGGTTTCCTTGGGGTACATTTTGCCTGACATAACTCTTTGACCTTTTCTGCTATAGCCCTTCTCTGTCTTTTCTGTGCAGTGCTGATGGGGCTTCCGTAGCCATCTTGCAACCACTAGGGAACATGCAAGCTTGCTAAGGATGGTGGAACAGATAGAAGGAAGAGCGAGATCCCTTGTGGCCCTGGTAACAGCTGCTTTTACCTCCACTGTGTTTAAGAATGCTCCAGTGTGTTTAAGCCAGGTCAGTCTTTTTGTTATTGTTGAAAGCAGCTGAGCTCATCAGAAGTGATACAGGGAGCCAGAGTTCTGAAGAGACAGAATATGTTGTTCTCTTGCAGATTGTAACAGGAAGTGAGATCCTCAACGTCTGTGAATAGAACAAGATCTCTGAATGTACATGATTACAGTCCAAAGTGAGGCCCATGAATAAGAGAATCAGAATATGTCCAAGAATGAATGACAGAGTGCATCATGATTTCTTAGCACTACAGGGGCAAGGAGACCAGAATTTTTCCTGTTTACCAGACACAAAGTTAGCTGCGTGATTACAAGGGATGTTTTTATTGCCAGAAACCTCTAACTTTTATAAAAGCTTAAAGTAATTTTTTATCATTATTTCTGCAAAATGTTTTTATTAAAGGAAGCACCATATGGTGACAGCAAGAAGAGTTGGTTACAAGTCACGAAGCTAGTCACAGATTTCTTTCCAACAGTTAAATTCAAAATACTTATCACAAACCCTACATTTAGGAAAAAAATATGCAAGTTTCAAGACTCCTGAAAGAAAGCTTCCATCAGAGTTGTACATTTGTCTTCATTGTTGTTGTTTTCATTTTCTGAAATACAAAATCTTGTAAGACTAGGAGTTATTTTCAAAATATTTAACAACCGGTAGGGCCAGGGCACTGACTCGATAGAACAGATGTCACCCGTCACAGTAGCCAGCATGGGAAAGGGCTCCCCGGGCCACCACTTTGTAGTCACAGCCTCCCGCCTTCTCCCACTGTCCCTGGCCTCTGGCACCACTTTATCGTCTTCTGTATTTCTAATTTAGTTATTTTATATGCTTGGAATCATGCTGTCTGTGGCCTTTAGAGATGGTTTTTGCATTCAGCAAAATACCCTTGAGATCTATTCAAGATGTTTTTTTGTTTGGGTTTTTTTTTGCGTGTATAAAAAAAAAATCATCATAACTTCTATCTCAGCCTCTTCCAACTTTGACAAAGTGGGAACGCTGCCCTGTTGTTGGACCAGTTTCTCCCAGGAGAGGCTATGATCAAAACCAAAGTAGTAGGTTTTTTACATTTTAAATAAAAAATTGCTTAGGAGGAGGAATTGTGGCCTTGGGCCCTTGGGGTCCTACAGGCTTGTACCTGGGACCAGCTTAGTGAAAACATCTTCTGGACAGGCAGGTGTTACACAGGCCAACACTGACCACTCCACTTGTTATTCTCCAGCAGAATTCTAGAACATTCATCAAAAAGAATGTCCCTTCTAGATCTGCTGTAGTCCTTGCTTTGGCTATAGGAGGGCAGTGAGTGAGTCAAGGCAGGAGGCTCCCAGTGATACCACCTGTTCACACAGCATTTCCAAGTAGTGACAGGAAAGTTAAGCTAGGCCTTTCTCTCTCCTCCTCTTCTCTCTCTCTCTCCTTCGGGTTTAATCATCGCATCCTTGGGGCCTGTGTCCAGCCCTGTGCTGACTTCGTAACTTGCATTATTTTATTTAATCCTTTTAACAATTCTGCAAGATAGATACTGTTACCATTATTTAAGGGTGAAGCAATTAAGACTTAGAAAAATTAACTCCCCCAAGGTCAGATAACAAAGCCAGGACTTAATCCAAGATTTAAAGGCCCCCAGAGTGCATGCTCTTAAGCATCATTTTATTTTATTCCAAAGTGGATCCACATCCAAAGCCCATGAATCCACAGGCCTCTGTCCCCAGGGTACTGGTACAGAACATGTCCCAGGGCAATAGAAGTCCAGAGAGTCCTCTAAGTCATGGATTAGGGCCCTTCAAGACTGCTGTAAAGCAGGATAAAATATACATGTGAAAGTTTGAGTTGTTACCTAAAAGTAAGGAAACTGGGGCTGGGCGTGTAACTCACTGGTAGAGTATTTTTCCTGGCATGTGCAAGGTCCTGCATTTCATCTTCAGCACCACAAAAAATAAATAAATAAATAAAGTAAGGAAACTGTTAGGACTAACTTTTGGAGGAGCTCTCATGCTAGAGGGTCCTGCCCTTTTTGTTTTTTGGACCCTTAAGGTCATTTAAGTTTTTTCCCATAAGGCAAATGGAAGATTTTTTTTTAAGACTGTAGAACAGAAGACTGCTAGCATTTTTAATCAAAGTAAAGGACCAAGTGAGTTTGTGTATGAATTTTTAAATTAGTGGCCATAGGATTAAGCAAATCATTCTTATTATTTTTAAAAATCCTTCTTCCCTACTCTTTACCCATTGCTTTTTTTGAAAAAGCCAAAACCTTCTGCTTAGATTAAACAGCCCCACGAAGATATTTGCAAACCTCCCACCCAGGATGGTCTGCCCCTGCAAGAAGTCCTTCAGTTTCAGGAGCTGTCTCCTGAGTTCTTGCACTTCCTGTGACATTGCTGTGCTGCACCTGGAAAAAGACAAAACCTCTCTTGGAGATATGCCTCTTATCCCAGTAAGCAAACAGTGCATTGTCTAAGAATTCAGAGTCAAGAACAGAACTTGCTGGTCTTGGGGGAGTGGCCCTCCAGGATCATGTTGCATTCCCCACCCCCACCCTGGCCTTTTGTCTTTTCTACTCAGTGACTTGGAGAGGATAAGTTGGCACACTTGGTCCCTCATGGTGTACTCTCCTCACCAGGAGCTTCATTGAGGCAGAAGATGCACAAGCACCTCCTGGATTGAGTAGGAGGACAACCAATTAGCTCTGACCATGTCACAGGCCACAGGAGGATCCTCCATGGACACTCAGAAAGTGGCTCCTCCCTGCCAGCTTCAGCACAGATCTTCAAAGTGCTCAGAGAGAAATGGCACACTAATTTCTCACTCTGTTTTGATCAAGGTCCATTGTAAGTTTGAGGAGGACAAGTCTAAACCATTAGCTAATAAGACCAGAATCTCATTTTCTATTTTTGTTGTTCCACCTAAGTGTGCACCAGACCCACAGTTGTATGGCGTTACCCTGTGCTGACTGCACAGTGATGCTCAGGTGACAGCGGAAACTCACCGTATCACAACTGCGGCTGTGGCGTTGCGTCCCTCGCCTCCTTCAGCATGCTCTGCTTGTGTTGCTGGTCTCCTGTTGGTCCTTCCTCAGTATATACAGAATTAGGATGCCAGACAGCTGGGGACATCCCTCCAGGAGCCGACTCGGCTCACACCATCATGAGCACTTGCACTGTACCTCCCTCCCATGGGTGCCTGGGGTCTGGGACCTCTGAGGCCGCATACTAACAGCTGGGGCAATAAGACAGCCCCCCTGGTTCTTCTGAGCAGCTTCTCTCATTACTAGTGTCTCCATGTTCAAGAGGCTTCCGAGCTATTTCCTAGTCTCTGATTCTGAACTCAGGCTTGATCGACATCTGTTCATGCCATCTAAGACAGAAAGTTTCTATGTAGATTTGTCCTTGGGAAAGACAGACCCTGAGTCTGAACTCAAAGGTTCCTGGGTACCTGGCAGCCAGCATTTCCGCCTAAGTTTCCTTGAAACTTCTACCCGGTCTGCTCGCTCCCATTTCCTTTTCTGGTACTTGTTACCAGGATGCTCACATGCAGTGGGCTCATGGGGGCTTGCTGTGCCTCGTTTCCCACAGATCCACTTTGGGGTGCAGGTTTTCACCCTCCCACAACTTCGTGTTTAATCATCGCATTTTCTTCCCGTCTCTTATTTTGTCACTTTCTTCCTGTGTTGCTTCTCTTCCCAGATTTCTTATCCCTTTGATTCTATACATAGTTTGTACAAAAGAACAAAGTTAGTCTCAGGGGTGAGTGGAGGAAGAGGGGTGACAACTCTTGAGAATTCCAATAGATTGCTTTTATTAAGTATCTTTTATTTTTCCCCATTATATATGGTACCTTCTAAGCACTGATCTCTGTGAAAAATTTGCTAGTGGAATTTTTCCCTCCCATACAAAGTTTCCTCCTGTTTTTCCTCCTCTTAGCAGAAATTTTTATTTTTTTGGTTTGGTTAGCTGCTTGCTTTTGCTTATCTTTGCCTGATCCAACACCACTTCCCTCTTGCTCCAAGCTTTTTCGGGGCCTACAACTATGTTTGAGGGCATTGCAATTAAGGAAGAGGAATCAGGTAACATTGTTCTGATCAGGTAAACTTTGTATCCCATATGAGTTACTTTAAAGAGAAAAAAAAAGTCATAATCTTTGAAGAAATTCTCAGGTATAGAAGAAAAGAAGTAGGTGTCCATACTCCTACTGAGAAACAGAGTTACAGTACTCCTGGGAGAATTATACTTTGGCCTAATGTCCAGTGAGTTGCCTCCAGGTGTATATATATGTGTTTGGGTGGGGTAGGGAGTAATACTTAGCCACCCTTTATTCATGGGGTTCATGTTCTGTGAGATTCCACAAATTCCTGAAACCACAAACAGTATACAACCCTTATATATACCTACTGTGTGTGTTCCTAGCACTCATACCAATGATGTTCAATTTATAAATCAAGCATAATAACAGATTAACTACAAAATGGTAAACTAGAGCAGTTATAACAGTATACTGTAATAAAAATCATTTAAAATTTATGAATTGTTTCTGGAATTTTCCATTTGATATTTTCAGAATTCAGTTAACCATGGGTAAATGAAATTTAGGAAAGTACATAGGGGGGGACTACTGAATAAGGACAGGGCAGGACATATGGGTCTAACAGATCAATAACAATATCAGTTTTCACTGCCTTATAGGCTACAACTAGTAATTTGAGTTTTGAAAATTTCTCCCAGCTGTAATCCCAAGCCCTCTTGAATACCCTGAGGCAAGTCCTTCAGGGATTCCCATATCTTATTAAGTAGCAGGTTTGGCCCCTCTTTGAGCTTTCCACTTTTCTCATCTCTAAAATTCCCACGATGGGGCAGCTTTAAGTTGGTGACTTTCATCCTTTACACTGCCACACCGGAAACCAAGGAGACCTTCTCTCTTCCATCTTGGCCCCAACACTGGGATCCCCCACAGTCCACCCTATTGGGGCACATCAGCCTCAAGCACAGGAGTACAACAGATGAGGTCAAGATTTCACATCCTTTTCTTACAGTGGCTAAAAGGCCACAGTGTCTGTATTGATTTACAGAAGCTCTTCATCAGTGTTCCTAGTTTTGTTGCTATTTGCAACTGTACAAAACAGCTTGACTATTAGAAAGTGAAAGCCATGCTTTATAATGAACTTATGAAAGTTTCATGCTGGCATTTGATCTGTAACATGCCTGGCTTGGAACAAAACCATGTTCCTTCTAATTCAGTTGTTGAAGGCTCACACTTGTACTAAAATTATTTTTGTGTTAAGGTGGCTTCATAAGAGAGACCATTGTTGGTAGATGCCACAGAGGCTTGGAGAAAATATTCATTGAAAACATACTGAATTTAAAGTTAGCTGTTTCGCTCTTGTCTAAAGTCAGCTCTCCAGTACTATAACAAAAGACCCAAGATAATCCACTCACAAAGAGGAAATTTTATTTTGGCTTGAAATTTTAGAATCTTTGTCTGTGGTCAGTTTGACTCTGTTGCTTTTAGCACTATGACAAGGCAGCACTTTATGGCAGGGAGCACATGGTGGACCAAAGCTCTTCAACTCATGGCTGGAACCAAAAGAGAAGAGACCAGTGCCCCACAATTCCTTTTGAGGGCACCCTCCCCTCCTTATCAGAACATCTCCCGCTAGGCTCCAGTTCTTTAAGTTCCTATAATCTCCCAATAGTGTCATGGGTTGGGGACCAAATCTTCAACACATGAGTCTTATGGGACATTTAAGATCTGAACTATAGCAATTCTCCTTGGAAGACATGAAAAACAAAGGTATTCTATAAAAGGTTATTTACACCATTATACAGAAATAATTTCTATTCATTGAGTGTCAACTACTACCAAGAACCTTTCATGTGTGTGTAATGTTCACTGTGCATTCCCTCTGAGCACCCTGCCACTCTGACCTTTGGGTAGCAACCTACATTTTAGGGTACTGGCCCCCACTCTCTACCAGGTCTGCGCCAATCAGTGCGTAGTACTTCCCACCTACAGGGGTTGGTTTTGGAATAGATGATAACATAAGTCCAGAGATTTGTGTGATATACGAGGCCTTATAGGAGTGCTTCCTTGCTGTTGAGAGAAGCTCGGGGTGGGTGTTTTCCTGTGTGGATAGAAAGTAGACATGTTGATCCAGGTCTGGGGATGAAGCCACCATGAGCAGGAAAACAGGGCTGAAAAAGAGGCAGAGAATCTGAGCAGGAGCCACTGCTGTGGGGATACCCTTTAACCCACTCCACTCTTAACAAAAAAAATTTGGATCCAACACAGTTCTGCATTCTTTGAGGCTGACAGAATTTGGGGATTCTCTTATCACAGCCAACAGTATGTTAGCAAGGATGCAGATCAATCTTTAACAAATTACCCATTACAGTGATTCCCTGAGGTTGGTACTGCCATAGCCTCTGTTTATAGACAAGGAAACACAGGCTTCACAGGGTTGAGTCACTTCTCCAGGTCACAGGACTTGGTAAGCAGCAGAGCTGGGGTGCAAACACGTTTCTGATTCCTGCCCCTTCTCCCTGTCCAAATCCTGACCAGTGGGACATCCCCTGACCAGGCTGTCATTGCTGTCTGGGAGACAGGAGGAAGTGCACCACTGCTCTGCCTTTGAATCCAAGTGCAGGGAGGCCAGAGCAAGCTGCAGGGGCTCCTACAGTGTGCCTCACAGCTCCAGGGCAGGCCTGTGTCCGGACACAGCCATGGAAACCACATGGCAAGCAGCATATTGAATCTTTTTACTGCCAAATAAAAGTACTTAAGACATAATGCAGAAAAGTGTATAAAACATAAATATTTGGTATAATGAAAAATTGTAGAGCTAATGTCCCAGTCAGGGTCTATTTGGATTTATCAATGACTTGTCCGTGGCCAAGGAAACCGTGATGATCACCCCAGTCGTCCTCCTCAAACTGGTCATGTACAGGTAGCATGTGCACTCTTTAGGGAAGGGAATAGTGTTTATGCCATGGTCTCCACCTCTTACGCCATAACGAACATCCACCAGTACATCCACAAAACGCTGTCCTAGAACAAAGCCCTTGAAAGCATGAAACTGGCTTTCTGAGTTAGGACCACGGCAGTAATGAAGCTGTTATTAGCCCTGTTCTACTTTCTGGCTCCTATGATCCCAAATTCTCTGGGAAAATGGCCTCTAAAGAGATTCCTGGAAATCCAAAGCCGATTCAGAATAATTTCCAGAGCACTTAGGCAGAGGGGATAAGTGCCCCTCCCCCCACTCCATGACCTCCTCCTTGGTCCTGTACTGCGTGGGACATGAACCTGGGCACACCACATTTGCGGGCCCATCTAAGCAGCTACACTTCATTAGGTGTGCCTGTGCTTAAATGACCTTTTTTGGTTTTTATAGATATCCCACATACGTAAATACCAACATCTATTTGTGTATATCTCTTGTAATTGATTCTTTATTAGCTCGTTTCAAAAACAGCAGAATCAAAAGGTCTTTTGAGGAAGGCACAGAATGTCCATTCACTGCAGAGAAGAGGATAAATAAATCAATGCTCCTTTAGAGACACATGTCTTACTGAAGCCAGTCCTCTGTGACCCTATAGGGGACAGTCAGAGACCCCTGGGGAAAGGTCACCAGTGAAAGAAACCCCAATGCCTGTGATGTGGAACAAGCCTCCCCTGCTAGAGCTCTGAGAGGGACCAGTCAGGCAGGATGCCTCTCAGTCTCACACGTTACCCCTTCTTTAGGGTCTTCAATTTAAAAGACAAAAAGTATCTTCCAGCCTGGATGACTGCTTTCATTATTTTAATTTCCTAAGTAATCTATTTGATACCTTCCATTCCCAGGCAGCCAGCACATAATTGTCTTTTTCCACTGCTGAGACCAGCCCAAAGCCAGGCAGGCTTTCTGCTAGGAGCAGCTGGAGCCTGCCCTTGTGAACAAGGACAGTGGCATGATAGCTAAGTAGTCCTTAGATGGTGGATAGAAGAGGAAATTTAAAAGGGTGTGTGGGTGGGTGCACACACTGGTCTTCAGTATTGATGGCATCCCATCTATCTGTGTGACATTGGCAGGTTCTTGTCTGCCTGCCATATGTTCATGTGCACTTTTAGTGTAATCGAAACAGTGGCTTTCTGTCCCCTTCTCTTGTCATTCAGGTCCTGCCACTCAGAGACCCAGCCAAGGAAGGTAGCCGAGTGCTTAGTTCTCTCAACCAAAGTTCTTTGCAAATAGCACCTCCCCAGGCCTGTGGCTTCAGAGAATAGCACCAACCCTGGTGCAGTATGGGAGGGAAGAGCATGGGGCATGCACACCAGGAGGCAGGGATCATGGAGGACCACCTTAGAGACCACATCTTAGGATCCCACCGTTGGAGAAGATAGAACGGATGCCCCAGAGGCAACCGCCATGTCCTCTGCCCTGAACATCAGAGGAGTCAGTCACCCTAGAACCACAGAAATGTTCTTGAGAGTCAGAGGACAAAGTGGGCAGATGGTCACCATCAGCCTTCTCTCTGTGCTGGATAATCGTTCCTCATGGATCACCAATATAGAGTGATCAACCCAGTTTTTTGATTCCCAAGATGCCTCTCCTTTTCAATTATTGAATTGAGAGGTCAGTTGATTTTAAATCCTATATCTAAAGCCTCCACTCTCCCTAAGTCTGAGCTCATCCCTTTCTTAGTCTGTGCTTCCTCCTGGACCATTTCTTAAGATGACAACTTTATCTTAAGAAATGACTGTAACAAATAATGTTGTTCAAAATCTGCCTTCAGGCCACTTCAGCCACCATCTGGGGAGAGCTCCCATTGCTATAATTCTGTCCCTACCTCCAGAATGAGCCCTTCTACTCCACTCACCCCTTCCTGTCATCTTCCTGTCTCTGTCCCTGCTGTGAGAGCAAAAGCCTGTGTCTCCCAAAGCTCTGCCTTCTCCCCCCACTCCATGACCTTTTCCCATTGGCATTGGGAACCCCAGTTTTCATAGTTGCCTAAAATATAAAATGATTTCTCCTGTTTTGAACAAAAGGTAGAAATAAGTGTGTCTCAGGAACTCATAAGTAACCGGACACAGCCAGAAAATGGAGAAAAAAATCTTGAAAGTTTGGGGAGCTGACTGCCCAGCTGATGTGCTGGATGACCTTGGCCATTTCCCAAGGGTGTTGAAGGCCAGGCTCAAGTTCAGCCAGATGTCATACTTGCAGGCCAGAATCAGGGACAACAATTAAAACTGTTCATAAAAAGTCCAACCCTGATGATTCTCAATGGATGCCAGATAATTTGCTAAGTGTGTGGCACCTACCAGATCGTTTTGTCCTAGTGATGTAACTGAGGCTCAGAGAGTTGAGTTACTCATTCAGAGACACACTGCTAGTCATTCACAGACTCAGAGAGAACCAAAAATAAGTTAGTTCAGCTATCACCAGCCAGTCCAAAATACTTTTTATTCATGCATTCTGCAAACACAAATGAAGTACAGTCTGTGGGCAAACACTGGGTCTTCAACACTCTGCTTTCTAATTTACATATAATCAGCCTGAAACAGTGACAGATTGCATTTGTTGATGTTTTGAGGCATCGATAAATGGCATTTCTCTTCCTCTGCCAAGTTCAGATATAATTGAGAAGTAGACCTAGGAACCCGACAGGTGAAGACCAAAATACAGCTTTATTACCGACGTGGCAAAATGAAAAGATATGGCTCAATTTTAGCCACAGTCAGGCTCCCTAATTTGCTTTCCCTGGAACCTGCTCCCCCCCCCCCCCCCCCCCGTCTCTAGGGAAGAGTACATCCAGCAGGTGGTCAGTCCACAGGGAGAGATGGGGAGGGCTGAGCCATGCACCCCCAGTTCCTGCTCACCTCTACTTGAGACTGACCCTCCTCTGGGGGAGCAGCCCAGGCCTTGGAGATCCGAGGAGAAGGCTGTTGGCTCCAAGTGCAGCATCGAGGGGAGGGGGCAGGAGGACCGACAGCGGGCCAGGCCTGGCCTGCAGGGTTTCCCTACACCAACAGGGTGGCAGCCTGATCATGCTTTTTAAGCAGAGGAGGGACACTGTGAGATTTGTATTTTTAAAAGATCATGACAGCTATGGGGGAAGGGAAGGGTTGGAGGAGGCCCAAAGTGAGGGTGGGGAAGACCAGGAACCGGGAGACCCTCGTGGCTCACTGATCCTCGTGCCAGCCTAGACAGAAGGTGCTGGAAATGGCGGAGACTCAAGGGGGCCTCTGCCATTGCCTCCTGCTGTCAGCTCCTGACCTCCCGGGGCCCGGGGGTGGGGGGTACCACTGCAGATGAGCAAAAGGAGGAGCTGGGCCTAGGCCTCAGATCTGGCCTACATCTCTGAGCTGCAGGCCTCTGCGAAAGGCGTTTTGGTTTGTTGTTGTTGTTTTTAGAGGTTTGTTCATAGCATGAAAACTTCTTCCTTCTGGCATTTTTACAGTTTGTGAAGCAAAAAAGGCCCTAAAGAGATTTCTCTCCCCGTCCCAAAGCCGGAACCTAGGTGCACCTGTTGGCAGGCTGCTGGCTGCCTCGCTCCCCTGTGCTGGGAAAGATGTGATTATTAATGAGAGAACATGGAACACTCAGGGCCCACATTTGTCTGCTGGCCCCACCCAGAACCACAGTAAGCAGGATTGAACTGGCCAGGCAGCAGAGCTCTCAGGAGGCTGCAGGGATGGGCCTTGGAGGGTTCATCCTTGGGGGTGTTCCATCTGGTAAGGTCTGTTCACCTGCCATTCAGCAGGCTTCTCCTGAGCCAGCCTAGGGACTGAGCATTGTGCTGAGTCCCGGGGACACAACAATGAGCAAGGGAGCCGTTGTCTCTGCCTTCTCAGGGTGAATGAAGGCTAAGGGTCAGGGCACAAACAAGGGTCAGAGTATCACAGCACAGTGGCATTATGACACAAGGGAAGCACATAGAGAGGGGAGCAGGGAGGTCTTCTTATGCAAGGACCTGAGGAATGAGTAGTCATTAGAGAAATGGAAGGTGTCAGGGCATACAGAGTGAAGAATGTCCTTCTCAGCATCCCTGAACTTGCCCTGAGAGAAGTGATGACCCAGAGCACTTCTCTAGGGACACAGACCCAAGCCTGCACCAGACGTGCCACCTGGTAAGCACAGCACCAAGTGGATTGCAGCCCCTGCTCACCCCCTGGGCCGGACAGGATTGCAGTGAGTCAGAGAATGGGAGGTGTTAGAGATAGTGAGATGGACATTTTCAGGAAGCTTGAAATGATACCCAGAGATGAGGCTCAGTGGCCAGCAAGATGCTTCAAGATGGGCTGGCTCAGGCTGTCTGAGCTCAGATGGGAGAGTTGGGGAGGTTAGGGTAGGGCAAGTTACAGTAGGGTCCAAGAGAGAGGAGGGCTGCAGATGCAGAGAAGGAAGGGATCCCTGGTAGCCAAGGTCCCCCAAAATTTGAAGGCAGTGGATTGTGGATCTTCATGATGGGGTTATTAGCCTAAGATCAGAGTGGGAACAAGAGAGGGAAAAAAAAAAAACAATTGATATAAATGTGGGTCAGGTTCTGAGTTTGGTGGCAGGAAATTGAGCAAGTTTGTTGGTGACTTTTTTATTTCTGCCTGGGAAAGGAATAGAAAATGACTCTTAATAGGCTCTTTCAACCTTCCAACTCATCGCAAAGTGTTTCTCTTAGTTAACCCATTTCTTCAGGATTTATAAGTCCTTCCTTACCACCATTTTGAAATTTGCTTTTCTAGACTCTCAATTAACTCAACCAAGAACGTTGTGCTTCACTTCCCCCATGTTAAGGTGAACTTCATAAACATAAGACTTGAGGTGGGTTTTGAGGGGCTGGGGTGGGACCCTAACACCATATACCACTTTGCTTCTGGGTTGCAGCAAGCACAGTATGACCAAACTGAGTCTTATGAACTATTTTGAAACATAACTACATAAGAAACCATCCATCAGTGATTTCAGCTATTTGGGGGAAGTCAAACCTCTTTGGTGTGTCAGTATAGGAAGGAAAGCCAATAGTGGCTGATAAATTGACTCAAACCAGTAGACTTGGACTTTTTGTCTCTACTTTTATTTTATTATGCAAATGACATTTTCCAGCTTGAGGTCAGGTATTGCTGTCCCGGGTACTTGAGGATTGATGACATAATAAAAAGCAATTCCCGGCAAGTGATAGCTTTTTCTTATTGAGGAAAAAGCAAGAAGGAGCTGTTATGCCAACTGCCTTCCAGTCTGTCCTCACAGCCCTGAGACTCTCCCCTATGTACCAGGGCAAGGTGGGCAAGTCATACAGCCCTTCTGGCTGTTTCCTGATTGTGGACATGAGCATAATTCCATGAAAAAGAGTTTGAGACTTATATATAGGGAGCTATATACAAGCTTCTGGCGAAAAATCCTTAAAAGGTAGTCAGTAAATCCAATTCCAACCATGGATCCTTCCTAAGCCTATAGAGTAGAATATCTCTCCCAATGCTCAACTCCAAATATTGAGGCAGATGAATACATACTGTCCTCTGTCTAACTCTGGCTGCATAGGTGGGCCTGGTGGGAGCTTCTGCTAGCCTAGGGCATCCCCTGTCTGTGCCAGGAAGACAGATCCTGGCCAAGGACCCTCACTCCCAACCGCCATGTTCCATGGCTTTGATTCCACACAGTCACCTTGGACATTGCCAGGCACCAAGTCATTACTCATTCATGATAAGCCATTGATAACACGGAAATGGACTCTAAATTTCTTCCATTTAAAAATTATTTCCTCCATCCCAGTTTGTGCCGGAGTACCCTACTAAATGTTTCTTTTTTGTGACATAATAGTACATTTCTCCCACTTATCACCTTGTCAGTGCTGGAAGATTAAAAGCTGTCCTCTAATCAACTGCCCCAGCTCCCTCCTTTCAGGCTCCCCTGCATGTATCTGGTACCCAGTGCCAGTGTCGTGAAGATCCAGGTTCACTTAATATCTCCCTGGTGATAAGCAGAGATCCCAAAAAGGGAAAGATCCATGATATACAGGAAACACATAAGCTGCTTCTCTCTGCCTTCCTCCTCCAGGAAGGTTCAGAACCAACACATCAGGGTGCCGGCACTCTGCGTTTCTCCCCCGCCCCATCAGTCTGTGTAGAGTTAGGGCTAAATCTTGGGTTGTATTTAATTAAAAGACAAATGGCAAAATAAGGTTGTGGTGGATACTTTCTAATTGTGGTCTGTTAGATTTTAATTACTCGTCATAAATTGTGAAAGATGATCCGCAGTGTGCATTCACACACTCCTGTTCTTCTTAATCACAAAGACATGTTCTCAGCCACTGACAGGATGGCCTCATCATCAGTGCAGAGCGACTTGATCTTACACGACAGTGACTCAGCAGCTTGCCGAATCCAATTAGCAGCTTTCTGGCTGCTTGTTCAGAACGGGCTACCGCAAAGGCTGACTTCAGACGCCTTGGACAGCCAGGTCTCCCAGGCCGCTGTCCCCTTGTCTATTATCTGCAATGGTAGTGGCCAAGGAGGGGCAGACTGGAACAGATGTGAGGGTCTACAGTGAGTAAGAAAGGTGCTGTCCCCTGGAGGCCTGCTTTTTGTCTGTTCTTACCGGAAATTGACATAGAAGTGCTTGGAGACTCCTAGAACTGAGGAGCCAGGGATCTTGGGGCCCAACTAGTCCCAATGAGGGAATGAGGCCTAGAGATGTTAGGGACTTGCTCAGGGTGACATAGGTGGTTATCGGAAAGCTCCAATCACAGGAACCCAAACCTCCTGATACCCAGGTGAAGCTTTTTCCCTATGCTGCCATGTCTGTCACCAAGAGCCATGATAGGAAAGGGGAGTGTCACATCCTGGAAAGGCCCCTGAGACTCTCCCTCATATATCAGGGCAAGGTGGGCAAGTCATACAGCCCTTCTGGCTCTGTTTCCTGATTGTGGCCATGAGCATAATACCATGTAAGAGAGTTTGAGACTGATATAGGGAGCTATATGAAAGTGCCCCTAACAAAGTGGGGACTCCTGTTTTAGGTACTGGAGAATGCCTTCAGTCTTTATTTCAGGACACTGAGATTGAAGGAGGGAGAAGGAGAGAAAGAGGGGACATCTGTGTTGTGTGAAAAATGGATCAAAATGTTGAAAACAAGTGGTGGCCAAAGTGACTCTGCTTTGGACACCATCTTATTGGAAGATTAAGTGAAGTGGTGCCCTCTTTGACATTTTTGCTTAAGGACCCGGAATTTATTTTTAAACCACTATTCCAGCTGTAAAGCTCTGCTTGGTGTCTGCCAATAAGATATAGATCCCTCTGTAGCAACTTTCTCCTTGGACACTTGCCTGTGTTTTGCAAGTTGCTGTTTTTGTCATCGAAGTAGACCTCTGTCTATACCTGGAGGCGAAGGCGAATGATGTCTTTTACTGAATTGGAGAAATGATCAGCTGTGGCTTGGAGCCATCAGTAATCTAGCCTTTCTTTTGCCACCCATCACCTGCTCCTGCAATGCATCTGCATTTCATGGCTGTGTCCTGTCTATTGAAAAAGGGGACAGCATATCTGTCATCTCTCTCTGCTCTGTTTTGATTTTTCTTATAACCAGACATTACTGCAGAGAGTGATTTACAAAAGCAAAACCAACCAGGATGTATCTTCCAAATCAAGCACGCTTAAGACAGTCTTTCAGAGAGACTCACCAGGCACTTTCCTGTAGTTTTACTGAAGAATGCCAGTCAGCTTGAACCAGCTCCAAAGTGGCACTGACAGAGGACCTACTTACACATCCTGCATTGGAGATGCTCACAGGCCAGGGATGGTATGAGATGCCTGTTCAATGTTTAGCATGTAGTGCCCAAATTTTAGTTAACATCAGTGCTCTTGTTTATTCTTTGATTTTTAAGTAAGCCCAGGGATAAAGAAGTTTTTTATTAAGGTAAATGTATGTAATACTCAATAAATGAATTAATTCACAGAACTTAAATACTAATAATTATTATAGTAACTGCTTTCTTTTATTGAGTATTAATTTTAGGCAGGTACCACATTAGGATCTTGTATACACATATGGTCATGCATTGCTGCAGAATGATGTGTCAGATAATGATGTACCAATACAAAAAGGCCATTCTGTAAGATTATGTAGCCTAGTGACATCATAGCTATCTTAACTTGTGTAAATACATTCTGATGCTCAAAGAGTGATGAAATCACCTAGGGATGCATTTCTCAGTCATTAAGTGATGCTTTATTAGTCCCATTTAAAGGTGTCAAAACTGAGATTCAGTGCCTTGCCAAATTGAAATCACCTAGTATGTTCTGAGACCGGGTCTATGTTGCCCCAGAGCAGCGCTCTTAGCCCCTTGGCTGTGTCATTTCACAGAGTGTTCTATTGGCAGGTGTTTTGGGAGGCTAGAACTGATAGTAATGACTAGAATAGGAGATCACCTTTCCTGAGCTACTCATAGCAACTTAGGGAAATTCTGGGAATACCATCAAAGATGGAGATTCCCTAGAAACTGGGACATCTGTAACCACAGCTTTAGAACAGTCTCAGTGGAAAGTAAGCCAAGTTTTCACTGAGTTGTGATCCGACCATCATATGATTGTTACTGGCTTCTTTTTCTGTTCCTTGTTTGAATTTAGTTTCCTTCGTCCTGAAATATACTTTTCATAGGTCTTTCTTGAGGATATGGAATCATGACTTTTCTCATTCTATCTCAGTTTGTCTGAAAATATTTTAATTTTGCCATTATTCTAGAATGAGAGCTTAGCTGGATGTAATATATGGTGACATTTTTGTTGGTATTATGCCATTACCATCTGACCTTTTGGGGACTATTGAAGTCTGTTTCCTTGTTATTCCTTTGTAAGTTCCAATTTTTCTTTAGTTATTTTCAAGGTCATCTCTTTCTCTTGGGTGTACTGCAGTTTCATTACAATGTGTACAATGCACTTTTTCTTTTTCTTCACCCTCATTCAGGGCTTATTATGCCTCCAGACTCTGAGGATCTAATTAATTCTAGAAACTTCTTAGCCAATATCTCTCCATATATTGCCTCTTTGTTTTCTCTATATTCTTCTAGTACCCATATTGTATGTTATGGGTTTTTTAACCTTGCTCATATTTTTCATTTCTATACTTCTCCCTACAGTGTTCCAAAGAGTCCCTTTGATCTGTCTTCCAGTCTACTGATCTTCCATTCAACTGTGTCTAATCTGTTGTTTAAGCCTTCCACTCACTTAAATTACAACTATATTTTTTATTTTTATAAATCTTTATATAGGTCTTTTTCTACCTGTTTCTTTTCTCATGGTATTTTTTCATATGGTTATTTTGTGTCTTTGAACATTGTAAACATTTTTGGTTGTTTAACTTTTAATCATTTTAAACATAAATTTTTAGATGGTTCTTGATCTGAAATCCTTGAAGTGACTCTAGCATAAAAAGACGTGTAGTTTCCTCTCAGTTCTGTAATTTGGGGCTGTGAGAATATATACTTTGGACCATTTCCTGACCCCATATGGCCAGCCCTATCCTTTGGGATATATCTGCATTTTCTTCTGCCAGCTATCTTTGGGTTAGTGATTCCCTAGGACCAGCTTTATGTTAATTTCTCAGCTTGATATTCTGAGGGATTGTACATTTTTTACCCAAAATTCCACCTGAGACACACTTGGAAGTTTGATTTTTAGGGTAGAATCCTTCTCAGTGTTCTCAGAATCCAGACAGAGACAAGGAGCTTTTCCTCTAACTTGTGCCATGGGCACATTTCCCCCTAGTCCACTGTTAGGCCAAGTAGGCAACCTTTTAGGATATCCACTTTGAACAGAAATCTTCATTTCAGCTTCTTACTTCCTGTGGGCCAGAGCCCTCATCTTCTTTTCTCATGTGGACATTAATATCTAAACTCCAGGTTCCAGTAAGTGAGACTGCTCTGTGCTCCAGACAGCTAAGCTTTGAGCACTTTCTGAAGCAGTGGGAGCTCTTCACTTTGGTACCTGCAGGTATTTCCCAAGCTATCTAGCCATCTCCTCTACTTCTTTGAACAGTCAACATTCTTGTATGCTGTTCAGCACATCTAGGTGTATGTAGTGGTAGGTCCTTTAGTTTATCTGATCCTTCCTTCATTCATTCTAGAAACTTCCTAAGTCATACTATCTTATTTTGAGCTAATTTCCATGCACAGGCAGATTGTGGTCAGGAAGGAGACAGACTTGCTCTCCAATCACCTGTCTAGCAATCTGCCCAAACATACACCCCGCTCCCAGCCTGCATTCATTCCTTTGCCCAGGGAAAATTCAGCATGAAGTGAGGAAACCTAAAGATGTGGGCCGCACCAGTAGTTTCTTCACACCATGACGATGTGTCACAGTGCCCCTTGAGCTTTGATGGAGGTATGTGGACACTTTGCCTGTGAAGTTAAGCCTTGGCAGTCTTATTGAGTTTCCCTAAAACATTCAGAATGGACAAAATTCAACTTCAAAAGCTTCTCTCCAGTACACCAGAAATGAAAAAAAAAAAAAATCCCTTGAAGTAAGAAAATACCAAAAAGAATGCTTCTTTTCCCTAAGATTGAAAATGGACAACTGCGACTCAATGATATTTGAAACCACTTTATTGAATCTTACTTTTACTTTAATAATACTAGGTTACAAGTTGCTGACATTGCTTCCCACATGACTTCAGTTTTTCCTAAGTGAGGGAGTCTTTAGAAACAAGTAGCATTACTTCTATTTTATTGAGATCTTGAAAGGACTTAGATTTAAGTAGTATCCAAGGACAACCAGACCATTAAAAAAAAAAATCTTCCCCAGTCCCCTTCCCTATGCAAATTGCTTTTTTGTAGAGTCACATTTTAGAGCTATTCCCTCAAGTTTCATCCAGGGAGGCCTGTGAAACTTATCCGTCTTTGAAATATATAAATAAATAAATAAATATGTATATATATATATATATATATATATATATATATATATATATATATATATATATATCTCCATCCTAGTCTTTGGGATATAGCTGAGACATCGGCCACTGACATCACACATTGTACCCCACCAGGATTTATGAGCACACCCTTGGAGGCAGCTGACCTAAGTCAGAATCCTACCTCTATTACCCAACACTTGGGTGACCTTGGCCCCATCACTTTTAACCTCTGTGAGCCATAGTTTTCTCACCTGCAAAATAAGGGAAATAATTCTTGTTTTGATAGAATCTACATTAAATAATTCTTATTAAATGAGATAATGGATATAGATTTAGCTTTAGTGTCTGGATAATATAGTAAGCAATCCATAAACCATAGCCATTATTACTTATGAAGTACCCTCTGTGAAGCCCAACCTAAGAAATTCTGTAAGAATTTTACACCGGGGAAAGTTTTTACTTCCTTAAAGTACTGTGGTGCACCCTCCTCTCAGGTGATTGGTAGGACTTTCCTTCTGCCCTGGGTGCCAGTTCTAAACCAATTGGCATCTTCACTCATTCAAGCCACCACCTGTAGATCTGTAGAAATCCTTGCTCCTGCAGGGCTTCAGATCTGTGTAGATCCGTGTTCTGTTTTTCAGGCCTGACCCTCTGGCTTCATCAGCTGTATATTTTCTCTTAATCTGGCTTTTCATCTTATCTATATTTTGTATTAAATACGAAGATAAAATGAGGCACATTAAAGTGCATAGCACTTAATACTCAATAGATTGTTCTTCCTTTAACATGTTTTTCTCTTTCCCCTTTTCTTCCTTTTTACTCGCTATATTTTCTCTGCAAAGTAATATTTACTATTAATTTTTTTTCCTTTTCATGATAAAGTCATAAGCATACTTCTAGAAGCATCCTGGAATTTATTGTTAAATACCTGTTACTGTGATAGCCCTGTTTATAGGTAGTTGATGGTGACTGCAGTGGACATTAATAAGCTGGACAGAAGGTACCTTGGACACAAAGTTGAGCAGAATTTCCTGACAAGGTAGTGAGTAAAGTCCTGGCCAGGCCAAATTCTGGCTGTGGCCTTTGCTAAGTCACTTCATCTCCTTGATCTGCAAAAGCTGATGGCAGATAGTCTCAGGATTGCTGTGCAGGTCATAACCAGTGAGATCATGTGGGCACTTGGGATCCGGAAGCTGTGTGACTTAGTGTTGTTAATTTCCTTATTGTTGCTTCAGGCATTATTAACAAAGTAGCTTCAATTTTACAAACCCTGTAGGAGTGATGGAAGACCCAGAACTTTCTTTAATTTTATGCATATTTGGAACTTCAGAGTGGTTTTCTTATATTAAATGTACAAGTTCTGAGGCAAATTTCCATGCTGTGGTTTCCTTTCATTGACTCTTCAGGTGAATAGTTGGTCTGAGAAATGTCAAAATGAATCCATCAGGAAAGTGCCCTAACTGTGTTAGAGCTGTGAAGTAAAGAGCACCAAACATTCCAGCAATGTCTGAATCCAAGTGGTCCATGTTGAAGGCCACTTACATGTGTCCAATTCTCTAAGGCTATTTGGAATGATTTTTTATTTATTTTAAGAATTTTGATAGGACCAATAATAAGTTGCATTAGGAAATGTATCTTATTACTTATGGTTCTGTTTTCTTTTAACACATATGGAACATTATTTGATTAGATTACTTCTCCTTACCAATTTTAGCCCTACATGTTGCTTGGTCATTTGTGAAAACAAAGTCTCTCTTTTATTATGATAACAGCAAATAGTCATTTATATTACAAAGTGCTTTAAAAACCTGTTAACTCACAGCAAAACTGTGAGGCAGTTGTAACCCCCACTGAAAATCAGGGAAACTGAGGCTTAGAGCAGTGAAGGGACTCGGGCTGAGTCACTAGTCTTGTGAAGAAGAGCTCGGGGAAGGAGGCAGGTGTTGGTGCCTGGGCCTGGCAACTTTCTGCTGTATCTTTCTCCCTGAAGCCCTGCGGGAGCAAGGATTTCTTTTTCTGTAGAAGAATGTGCCCTGCCCTCAAATGAGCTTCAGCCATATCGTAAGCAAGTTCACTTGGATTTATAAATTTATAAATGCACAAATGTATTCAGGCACATCATTGCTTCTATAAGCTTGGCTTTCTCCTCTGGTAGAAGTCAGAATGGTGTTCAAATTGCCCCCCTCAGAGCTTCAGGGATTCCGAGGAGCTGCTGGAAGAGAGGGCTGCCAGAGACAGGAAGCAGAGGTCAGTGTGTGGGATCTGATGCCCACTTCAATTAGAGCCGCTTTGCTTTAGCTCTGCCAGACTACACCGTGTAGTTCAAGGGGTACAGATTGGAAGGATGTCAAGTGGCAGAGAAATTAGGGTTCTGCTACTTAAAAAAAAATACCTACACTAAGAGACCCTCAGTCAATGTGCTCAAAGTAGTGAATTTGAAGTGAGCTTCACACCATGGTCCCCTGTGTGACATGGAGAATGATTTCCTCCATTCACAAGAAGAGCTTCCTCCAGCCATAATATTGGATGATGAATCCAAGACCCAGAGACTGCAAGGGATCTGACCAAGACCCTATAGTTCAGAGGAGAAAACCTCAAGATTTAAACTTAGATATCAGGACTTTTATATATGCCATGCCCTCTGCCAGGGAGGCTACCCACCACCCCCACCTTCTGTGACCTCATTGGTTCCCAATCTCTTGGGTCTCAGCTCAATGATGCTTCCACAGGGAACCTTCTGTAGCCTTTAACTTAATGGATATAATGTAGCTCCATGGCAACATGTATCTTTTCTCCATAAACTTTAGCACAGTTGTAATTTACATTTCTTTGTAATTCTTTGATTAATACCTATCTCGTGTGCTAGACTGGGTTCCACAAGGGCCAGATTGTATCTAGTTTTTGTTTTGTGTTTCACCTTTAGGTCCTCAGTACTTATAGAATTCATGACATAGAGTGAGTGTTTACTATTTATTTGCTGAATGAATTAATTAGTGAATTGGATGGATGGATGGATGGATGGATGGATGGATGGATGGACAGCAGATGTCTGACTCTGGAGACAGTGATTTTAAATGTGGCGTGTGCTGCCTCTGAAGTCCCTTTCTATTCTGACCACTGCAGGCCCTGACATTCACTCTCCAGGGCCATGATGCTTTTTGTTTGCTGGTAGTAAGTTGAGGAGTTTGAAAGGCAGTCATGGGAGAAGGATTGGAGGGCTAAGGAAGAGAAACACACGACACATTTATCAGCTCAGTGTAAAGGGGAGCTCCCTCCCAGCCCACGCTGTAGACGCCTGAAATGTGCTGCCTCTGAAGTCATCCTACATAAGACTTGCTAGAAAGAACTCATGCATGGACCCGAAGATCTCTAGGGTCCCTTGACTTGGATTCTGTGATTTCACAAAACATGCTACCTCTATGATATTTAATCAAGATATCACTGCTGTATTCCAGTCTAAAATATCATGGATAGAGGAAGCTCTTCTTGTGAGCCAAATTCCGATTTTGTCCCTCCCCCCCTCACATTGTCACTCACTATTTATCAAGAGATGACACTACTATTAATGAGACTCAGTTGCTCCTTAGAGGTATTTGCAAAGTAATAGCATTGTTGGGAATGTATGTAAATTTCCTTTTACTGATGTGGAATTCTTTCAATATTAACTGAAGCTGAGTCTTAAAATATTCATCCTGTTTCATCCACTAATCATTGAAGGAATAAAAGTTACAACATAACACAGTCATGGGTAATTCTACTCCTGAATTGTGGGGGTGAAGGATGGATCTGTAGTGTAGTCCTTGGATGGGAAGTTATTAGCAGGCAGTGGATGGTGTGGTAGACCATAACAGCTTAACAGTCCTCTATTGTTTGAAGAGAATGATATCTGAAGTTAACTGAAGGCCAGCCTTTTAATGCAGTGAAGCAAGGTCCTTCCACCTTCCAGAGGATTTCTGTACGGACCTGATCCTGGACATACTTGTTTTGACTGATTGCTTAAAGATGAATCTTTAGCTAAAACTTCTTTTTTTTTTTAAGAGAGAGAGAGAGAGAGAGAGATTTAGATAATATTTATTTTTCAGTTCTCGGCGGACACAACATCTTTGTTTGTATGTGGTGCTGAGGATCGAACCCGGGCCGCACGCATGCTAGGCAAGCGCGCTACCGCTTAAGCCACATCCCCAGCCCTAGCTAAAACTTCTTAACTGAAAACATCAGGCCCCAACACAGCCCCCAGCCTCCAGCCTCCCACCCTACCATTCCTGTACTCTACCCTCTGTCCATCCAGATTGGCCGCTGTGAACTACTTGCTTCTCCTTAAACTTATCCATGAATGCTCACCATTCTGTCTGTGCCCTCGGCAGAAATGACCCTTGTTCTTTTACCACTTATCCATGTCACAAACTCATTTCTCATTCTTTCAGTGCCACTTCAATTGGCATCAGTTTGTGAAACTGTCCCGGTCTCTCCTAGGCAGGGTAAACCACCCTTTGTATATGTCATAACCGAAACCAGCTTCACCCTATGTTTGTGTATAACGTGTCCTCTCCTGGTTGATCATACGTCCTCTGAACACATCCTCACTGGGCCACTTCTAACTGGAACATCCGCTCAGCAACTCTTGGTTGAAATACAATGACTGCCTCTGTTGCTGGTGCACCACATGTAGAGTTCTGCCTTCTAGATTGTGCTCCTGGCCCTTCAATTGTCAAAATCCTACTTGTACTTGAAGATTTAGATTTAATCTCATCTCCTCTGCCAATCTTTTCTGACCTCTGAGTTGTTTACAGTTGGAGCCATTTATTTAACATTTGGCTTGAATAGCTTCATCCTGTTGGCATCTTTTCATGTATGGATGTCTGAACACCCACGTGGATTATGATTTCACTGAGTACAACGTCCCTGAGGTTCAGCCACCGTGTTGCATGTATTGTATCAGTGGTCCATTTTACAGATGAAGAAGTTGAAGTCCACACATCACCTACACTGGGGCTACAACAAAACTACAAGCAGTAGTACAAACATTATATAGGATTTTTACACAAATGGAGATGACTGTGAGGCCACGATGTGATACAGACTTCTGGGATCACTGTTGCAATTAAAATTTGCAATTAACCAATTTTTAAGTGTACAGAGCAGTGGCATTAAGCACATTCACATTATGTCACCACCATCTATGTCCAGAATTTAATTAAGTTCCCAAACTGAAATTCTGGAATTCTGTCATTGACTAAAATGTCATCACACAGCATGTGACTGTTTAGCCTGTTCCTTCCTGTAACCCCGGAATGCCCTTTCCCCTCAAACTGCCACTGTGTCTCGCACAGAGCAGTCACTGCATGAATATTCATGTATTGATCCAGGGAATCATGTACCTGTTTGTATCTTCTACGTCGACTACCTCAGCACAGAATAAATAATTTCCCATCAATTGACTGCATGGAATAATTGCTGATCAATTGGCTGAGTTGGAAATGTAGCACTTTACCTGCCACCAATCTTCCGTTTTTGTAACCTAACTCATCCTCCAAAGTGTCAACATGATTGGGAAGCTGCCTGCAATAGTACATAGTTAAAGTTAGCTCTGTTGACTTTAGCTCGGCAGATCTAAGCCAGAGAGAAAAATAAAATCTCTTCCAAATTTTCTGCACAACTGAAAAGCACAGAGCTTTGGAAATCTGTGCAAAATGAGGCATTACTTCAAGTTTGTTAAAAATTTAAAAGAATGGTTTGGAACACAGTAGAAAATTGAAAAGAATTTGTCAAATATGGTCAGACCCCACCATAGCATTTTGAGGGGGGAATCTAAAAAAATTCATTTGTACAAAATTAAGGGCATCTTAGTTGCTGAGTTAATGAAATCATGAGCTGCTCCATCTGGGGAGGACAGAAAGAAGTCACAGTGTAACCACGGCCATTTGTCTGTTTTGTTTTTGTTTTTTCATTATAATGTGATTTTGTAATATCTACTTCTAATAAAAATCAACTAGGTAATTTGGGCCAAAACTCCTCCTTGAATTTATTTTTTATTGTGATAAAATGCATGTAACATAAAATTTGCAATTAACCACTTTTTAAGTGTACAGAGCAGTGGCATTAAGCACATTCACATGATGTCACCACCATCCATCCCCAGAATTTTCCTGCTTTCCCAAACTGAAATTCTGGGATTCTGTCATTGACCAAAATATCATCATGCAGCATGTGACTGCTGCACCAAATAGCTCCCCATTCCTTACCCCCCAACTCCTGGCAATCCCTAGGTGCCTCACATAAGTGGAATCAAACAGGATTTTTGTGTTTTTGTGTCTGGCTTATTTCACTGAGCACATCCTCGAGGTTCAGCCACCTTGATGCATGTGTTGTATCCTTGATCTGTTTTTATAGATGAGGAAGTTGAAGTTCAGATCACATGACCCTCAAGTCTTTCTGTGTGGGCCAAAGTAGAGCTCTATTACCTTTAACTACATAAATAATCATACCAGCTGTTAACGGTAAGCCTGAACTATGCTGAACACTTTACCCATATATTTTTCATTTGGTCCTTTCAAATGCCTTATGATTTTGTTATCTGTATCCTCAAATGATAACCTGAATCAGAGATTCAGAACTGGCCCAAGACCCTGTAGCTGAGAAGTAGTAGTAGTAGGCTCACCTACATCCTGTGCCTCTTCCTAAGAGATTCCATTAGAAGATTTCCCTCAAAGCAGTTGTTTTCATGCGTATAAAGACCCAGAACTTCGGCCCCAGCCTGTAGGATGCAAGAATAGGGACTCCCTCCCCCAGTGTTGCTTGTCAGGAGCTGCTCACAAAGGAGCAGAAATTAAGGGAGTGAAGGGAATCAAAACCTGGGGGCGCTTTGAAACCTCCCCAAAGACTTGGCAGGTCTTTAAAAATTAAAAGGCACTTCTTGCCTGCAAAATGTATATCTCTAAGGAACTCTCAGTTGCCGACGTGAGGTTAGCTGGGAGCTGGGCTGGGACGGGGGTGGCCTAGCTGGTTTCCCTCTCCCCGTCTCTGGCCCTGCCTCCATCAAGGCCTGGATTGGAGTTGTCTTTCCCAAGGCAGTAACTGTCAGAGGAACCATCTGGTCTGGTTTCTTGTGACTGACTCCAAGGAACAGAAATCCCTCAGGGAGGACATTGCAAGCTCTGTAGCAGCAGCGAGGAAAAGCAACTCTGAAACTTGCTAGCTGTGAACGAAAGGGAGAGGTGTGCTCAGAACAGGCCCCAGGAGGGCAGGCTGAAGACAGAGCATTCTGAGAATAAGACCCTGAACCTCTTACTTGTGAGAGTCTGTGGGGTGGGGGGAGGAGGAAGGGAGCTGATGGAGAGAGAGCACACGTGTCCAGAGTGTCTGTTCTTGCAAGCTCCATGGGTTACAGGGTGGCTCTCAGGGCAGGCCCTGCCAAGCTGTCATCTCCCCTCACTGGACCAACTTGCATCTGTCTCACTGTATCACTTCTATCCTGGATGCAGCTTGGGCCTCTGCCTCAGCCCTTCCCTTCATCCAGGCAGGCTCTGGGAATGCTGGCCAAATGGCTGGCTCATTTCCTGCGTGAGGGCATTTCCTTCAGAATCTTGTCTGTCCTCGAGCTGAGCTGGAGCCCAGAAAGAGCCCCAGAGCCCATTTAGTTATTGTCATTTTGATTTGGATTTGCTTGATGACTAATGATGATATCAAGCATCGTTTTTTGAATTTTTTGGCTATTCATATTTCTTCTTTTGAGAAATTTCTATTCAAATCATTTGATCATTTTTTATTCCATTGCTTATTTCTTTGTTGTTAACTGTTTTGAATTTCTTATGTATGCTGAATATTAGTGCTTTGTCATGTTAATCAGAAATAAAATGATTATTTAAAAATAAATCCCAGAGCAGTTCACTAGGAAAAAAAAAATGAGTAATTAGACCCTAAGTCTTATTATCAGAATTTCATTTTCCCCTCTTTCCTTTGGATTTTTTTTAAATAAGGAAGGTAAAGAAAAGAAAAGAAAGGCTTGAGGTATAGCCCAGTGGTAAAGTACTTGCCTGGGATGCATGAGGCCTTGGGTTCAAAAGGAAGGAAGGAAGGGAGGGAGGGAGGGAGGGAGGGGGAGGGATTTATTTAGTTTCTAGATTATTACTTTAAATTTTCCCAATTCTGTGCAATAATTCATTGCTGTCCCTGACTTCTACCTAAAGCTAAACATTCATTTATGCTCTATTGGAAGGAAGCTCTTGCTATCCTCAGATCAGGGTCAGATTCCAAGACCATGAATAGAAGTTAAAAAGAAACACATAAAAATAATACAATGCTTCATTCCCCAAAGTTTCCTTCCTCTCTCTAATAAGCCATACAAGTAAAGGAAGAAGAGGAGACAAACAAGTATGCACTCGAGTCCCCACTTATCTGCAGCTTTGCTTTCAGCAGTTTCAGTTTTCCAAGGTCAACCACAGTCCATAAATATTAAGTAGAAAATTCTAAAAGTGAACAACTCATAAAGTTTTAAATTGTACATTGTTCTGAGTAGTGTGATAAAATATGCCATCTCACTGTGCCCCATCCAGGATGTGAATCATCCTTTCTCCAATGTATCCATGCTGTATAGACTACCCACCCTTTAGTCACTTAGTAGCCTCCTCAGTTATCAGATCAACAGTGCAGTGTCATGGTGCTTCATGTTCAGTAATATTTATTTTACTTAATAAGTAAAATAACAATACTGTCAAGTTTTTAATTGACCTGCTATAATTGTTCTATTTTGTTGTTTTTATTGTTAATCTCTTAATGTATCTAATTTTTAAATCAAATTTCATCATGTATATGTATGCATAAGAAAAAATATGGTATGTATAGAGTTTGGTACTATCTGTGGTTTCAAGTACCCACTAGAGTCTTGGAATGCATTCCCCACCAATAAGGGTGATGACTGTGTTGAGCCTGTGGAGGCCTTCATGGAGGCCTGGCTCTGTGTTAACATGCCACCTACCACCCTCATTCAGTGCTCACAAGACCTAGGAAGCAAGTGTTAGCCTCATGGTCCAGATGAGATCACTGAGGCCAAGGGGTTATATAAACTGGCCCACATCTCACAGGTAGCAAAACACAGAATAGGAATTGAAACCAGGTGTCTCTTAACTACAAAGTCAACTTCTTCTCCACCCTGCACCCGATTCGGCTCTGCATTTTCAGGTGTGGCCATGGACCTAGTCCCTGTCCTCTCCTACCCAAGTCCAACCCCACTCATGAAACGTTGCACAGATTGACCCCTGCCCCAGGCACAGTGTGTCTGATATGGGGGCTACAGACTGAGCTTCTGTCTCCCACAAGCTGCAGTCAGAGGAAGAGTGAGCCAGGGAAGCCCAGTCTTGTTACTCTGCAAATGGCACCTCCCCCTTGACAGCCTCTTCTCTCCCTTGAGTAATCCCTGCATGAATAGGTGGTGTCTGCAGTGACTACTGGTCATGCGTAGTCTATTCTGGGAGGTGTCGGGCACGCCATCCAAGAACATGCAGTAGCTGCTCTGCCACAGATGGAAAAGCAGACTATTGTGGATGTTGTAGGAGCTGGGTTTGGGCTGGATCCCACTGAAAGGTTTTATTTCAAGTGCAGATCTTGGTTGGTTGCCAGGATAAACCAAATGGTTGTGTAAGAGAAGTATCACCTCCCTCACTGGAACTCTGACCCCTCGTTCCTTCTTTTCAGGGATCCTCCATGGCCCCGAGTCCTCTTACAGCATCCCTTGGATGGTGCACTTGGAACCGGGGATCCATGATGCTCTTTGCAGTAATTTGGTCATTGTTAGATTTATCCCTTAAGAAGAAAAACAAGAAATATCTGGGAATGGACTCCCTTTTATTTTTGTTTCATATTAAAATGTTTATTTCTTAGCTTTTTAAAATTAAAACATTTTAATTGACATATAAATGTGCATATTTTTGGCATACAGTATAATGTTTGATTCCATGTATACATTGTGTAATAATCAAATCAGGGTATTTTGCATATCCATTACCTCAAACATTTATCATTTCTTTGTAGTGAGAACATTCAAAATTCTCTTTTCTGGCTACTTTTGAAATATTCAATGCAATATGGTTAACCAAAGTTGCCCGGCTGTGAAATAGAAGATTAGAACTTATTCCTCCTATCCAACTGCGACTTCGTACCCATTGGCCAGTCTCTGCCTGTCACCCCCTCCCCAGACTTTTCTAGCTACTCCCCTACTCTTCTAGATGTCGCATGAGAGAGAACATGTATTTGTCTTTCTGTGCCTGGCCCATTTCACTTTATCTATTGTCTTCTAGGTTCATTCATTTACCACAAATGACAGGATTTCATCTTTTTTAAGACCAAATAGTATTCCTCTGTGTGTGTGTGTGTGTGTGTGTGTGTGTGTTTATACCCATGTATAAACACCTAATTTTTTTTTAACCATTCTTCCATTGATGGGCCCTTAAATTGATTCCCCCTGCCTTGGCTGCATGCATGTGGGCGTGCAGATCTATTCTACATACTGATTCATTTCTTTTGGATATATACCCAGTAGGATGACTGGATCCATTTAAAACATTGATAATATTGACAGACCTTTACTGATCCAGACTTGACTGTTCTCAGCACCTACACATCCTTGTCTTTAGTCTAAAGTTAGTGCCAGGGAGGAGAAGACAGCAAAACACAGAATCCTCCCCTGCTGCTTTGTGCCACCCTCCGACAGCTCCTCAGTTGCCTGCTTGAGGCTCCCTGCAGCCCTGACTCCTAAGTTTCTGCGTGAGAAGCTGGACTTGCACAGAGTGGCGGAGCTGGGTGGACCTTGGCGGTCACCTTAGAGTAGGGAACAGGATCCAAGAGAGAGTTCCAGAAAAGGTTTGAATCGTGTTTCTGTCTCATGAGCCAGGCTGCGCCTCTCAGAAGTGGGGGCTGATGGGAGGCCAGAGGAGGTGGAAGAGGTGAGGGCATGGCCCAGCAGTGCACCAGGGCTCACTGAGAAGCCCCCAAGGGAGGTACACGTGGCTCTGGGTCCTGTGTTCTCCTCACTAGCAGAAATCCCTGAACACACAGGGAGGTCAAAACTCTCCTTGCAGGTCCTGAATGCTCCCCACTGTACTAAACAAACAGCGGCATTCCAATGCCCATGGGAAGTGCCATGAGAGGGAAACTCATCTGCCGAAGATGAATCTCAGAGTGCTTGAGGCTGTCTGTGGAGGGGGGCATGGCTGACTGCACAGCCAAGCACCTGGAAGGCCCCTCTCACTGTCCACCCTCCCCTGGCCTCTGGGCCTCTGGGCCTCTGGGCCTCCAGACATGAGTTTGTCGAGAGCAGATACTGGATTCCCCTCACGTGCTTACCTCCTTCCAGCTCAGTGCCTGGAACCTCTTGTTTGTTGAATGGCTAAAGGAATCCCTGAATGAACTAGTAATAGTCGAAGCCCTCTGAAGCTCAGACACTCCTAAGACTCTTACACCAAAATCGCTATAAAAAATTCAAGCTCTAGCCAGCAACCAACTCATTTTAGCCAATATCCCAAAGCAATGAAATTCTAGCACACAAAAAAAATTTAAGAATCTCTCATCAATCTTATTATAATGGAATTTGACCTCCCAAACTTAGTAATGGGAAATCTTACTAATTTTTCCCAAGAGTAGAAGCAGCGATGCACATAAAAGAGAATATTTATTTGCCTGTAAAACTCCAGGTATTCTCCTCCAGGGAGTTTCTCATCTTGGAGCTTTGGGCCCCTTGGAGTCTGGCAGGTAGACTACAGCAACTGCGTGTTTCCCAGCCCTGAGGTGCAGGGCCTGCACTGCACTACCCCAGTCTCTAGGGCTATAGCCTTGTTTTCTTACCCTCTCAGCCCTCTTATTTTCCCAGTCAACATCCAGGTTTCCCAGTGCACCTTTCAATGATCCTAAAGGCAGGAAAGACCTTTATTAAAGCATCCCTGCTCCCTGTGTGTCCCACTCCAAGCACATCCCAGTCGTCTTCATCTCACCAATGTCTTCGCTGTTAGTTGAAAGGCTGAGCCAAAAAGAACATGGAGTTCATCCATCTCTTTCATGAGTGATTCCAAAAAGTTAGCCTTTCCAGCAGTTTGCAAACCTTGTTACTACTTAGAACAACTTGGTGTGTTAGTCAGATTTTCATTACTCTAAGAAATGTCTGAGGTAAATCAACATAAAAAGTTGAAAGGTTTATTATAGTTTTGGAGGTTTTACTCTGTAACCAATTTGCTTTATTTGCTTTGGGCCTGTGGCAGCACATCATGGGGGGCATGAAGGCAGAGGGGTTTCATTTACCTGATGGCTGCATGTAAAAGAGACAAAGAAGAAGGGGCTGGTTCCTATTATCCCCTTCAATGTCATGCCCACAGGGACCTAAGACCTCCTGCTAGACCACCTCCCACGAGCACCATGGGAGGAGGACAGAGCTTTAACACCTGAGTCTTTGGGGAGCATTTAGGATCCAAACTAGAGCATTGAGCTATAAGGAAGAGATCCAAGGTGTGAAAGAAAAGAGAGGTGTTTGTAGCTGTGATGGTTAATAGCTGGGCTCTGAAATCAATTTTGGTTTCTGCTTTTATTATATTGAGACAAAATTCACATAACATAAAATTAGCCATTTTGAAAGAGTGTAATTCAGTGCCATTTAGCACATTTACAAATTGCATGACCATTACATCTCTCAGTTCCAAACAGTTTCATCACTCCAAAAGAAAGCCTTGTACCCATTAAGCAGCTGCTCCCGATTTTCCCCTCCTCCTGTCAGCCACCAATCTGCTTTCTGTCTCTGTAGCTTTCCCTAGTCTAGACACGTCATATAAATGGAATCATGCAATATGAGGTATATTATGTCTTGACATGTTTTTGAACTTCACGCACATATCTAGTTTCCTTCCCTATATCAGTATTTTACTCCTTTTTATGGCCAAATAATATTGCTTTGTATGGATATACCATATTTTGTTTATATATATTCATCTCTTTTTTAAATATTATTTAGTTGTAGATGAACACAGTACCTTTACTTATTATTATTTGGTGCTGAAGATCGAACCTAGGGTCTCACACATGCTAGGCAAGTGCTCTTCCACTGAGCCACACCCTCAGCCCATATTCATCTCTTAATGAACACTTCCACCTTTGGGTGATTGTAGACAGAGCTGCTGTGAAGATTCTTCCACAAGTTTTTGTTTAAGACAACGGCTTTCAATTCTTTAGGGTATAATTACCTGGGTGTGACTGGGCCACATGATAATTCCACGTGATAATTTTTTTTGATGACCCACCAAACAGTTTCCCACAGCAGTTTGTGCTGTTTTACATGCCACCCGATTGCCTGGCATTGCACCCAGCCCTGCCACTTACTAGCTGGACCAGTTACTTTCATCTCTGTGCCTCAGCTGTACCACAGAGAATAATGCTGTTTATCTGGAGGGTGGTGGTGTTTAACTGAAGGGTCAAGGGCGAAGGGCTTATGGTAGTGCCCGGTAAGTAAGCAGTTTTTTCTGCTGTGGTCACTGTTGTTGTGGGAGAGTAGGAGTCAGGGCAGGTGAAAGAGTGAGAAGCATTCAGGCTCAAAAATGCTGCCTTGTGGGTCTGGAAGAACCAAAAGATCCTGCTCAGGCACGGGAGGCTGGGCGCTGAGGGCACCCCTCCTTCTGCTTGCCTGAGCCGCCGGCACCGTTGGCTCCTTGAGTCCGTGGTTTTCATGGTCCACCTGAGTCTCCTGCTCATGGCTGAGCTGTGCTGGAACAGAGAGGCAAGTGGGACGAGGTTCCTTTCTCCTTCCTGGGGAGCAGGCAGCTGAGCCGGCTGACGGTGGACTGTGCTCTCTGGCGCTCCCCCGCAGCTGGGTTCTGACAGCATCTCAGGTGACTTCTTCCTGCGGCTCCTTGCAAACAGGGGCTCTGTGTCTGGCTGAAATGCAGGGATCTCAGAAAGACCCGGCCCCTACATCTTGGGAGGTCATCCTTCCTGAAAGGGGCTGTATGTGGGAGGAAGAAAGAGCAAGATGACCAAGCCCAGGTAGGGGACAGAGGCAGGAGATGCTGCAAGAGGAGGGGAGGGGGAGGGGGAGAGGTCAGGACCAAGGCAGCCAGGAGTCTGGCGTTAAAACAGGGAGGGATGTGAATGGGAGTGAGAACAGTCTGGAAGCGTCACGAGGCCCTCAGCAGCAAAGGCTCTGTGCTCAGGTGGCGAAGGTGGAGACTGCCGGGTCTTCCTGTGGGGTGAAGGGTGGCAGCCCACAGAAGCCTGCTGCTCAAGGCGCTGGCACAAGTGAAAGCCCACCCAGAGAACATGTGGCCCCTTCCTGGTCAGGCTCAGAACTGGACGGTGTCACCCCAGGGCATCTGCCTGGGGTCCACTTGGTTTACTTCAGTCTCATTCCCAGAGAGGCAGAAGGCCTGCAGTGGACCGTGCTACAGCAGGGACTAGGAAAGAGGAATTCCTGTGACTCTGAAGTCACAATGTACAGGAGAGAAATGTAGATGCCCAGAGAGGGAAGGTTGCAGACCGCTGGCCCACAGCCAGTGAGAGACAGCTCGAGGAGAAATCAGGCCAGCCAGCCTTGGCCTCATGGTCTTTCTGATGAGACGAACCATGGTGTGTCTCCACAACTGTCGTGCAAATAGCAGGCCCCACTGATGTGGCTTTCACGCATTCCAGAATCACCCAGTCGCCCACGAAGGTCAAGTCAGCTCACCATACTGAAGCAGGAGGCCAAGGTCATTGTCTACATGGCACAAAAGTGACATGCATGGTCTATCTAGAATGATCGTCTTTGGCCTAGGGAGGTGCTGAGACACCCCTCAGCCTATCTCCGGCCTCACCATTATTGCAGTGTGCCTTGAAAACATGGCTATCCCCTATGCTGTGGAAAAGGTGGGGGCATGCTGGCTCTGACTTCTAATCCTGGCTGCTTGTCAGAATTACCTGGGGAGCCTGGGAAAAGCCCAAAAACGCAGGTCCCCCCCCCCACCCCCGGCTGCCGAATCAGACTCTCTAGGGCTTAGCTCGGGAAATCAAATCTGTCAAAAGCTTCCTTCCCAGGGGACTCTTATGCATCTGGTCCAACAGGAACCAGCAGTCTTGATTATTCTAGCTAATATCTCCCTAACCATCAGCCTCATCCCAAAGCATTTAAAAGATGCAGGTCATTAGTGAGAAGTGATATTTCCCTAATGAGATGTGGGTGGTACCTGGAGCCTGGGCTCAGGTCCCCACTGCAGTTGGGGAGGTCTGGTCCTAGCAGGCAACACAGCTCCTGCAGTCAGAGACACGTGTCACTCACCCATCTGCATTCTCTTCCCTCTGTAGGACCAACAGGACCAGCCACTGTTACCGCATCACCTATCGCCACATGGAACGGACACTGTCCCAGAGAGAGGTCACACATGTCCATCAGGCTGTGCAGGAGGCCGCAGTGCAGCTTCTGGGTGTGGAGGGTCGGTTTTGATGTCACCTCCTCTCCCCGCCTGTGGCCCTCCCAGGGCTCCAGGATTTGCTGAAAGAGGAAAACCTATTGTTTGTGACCTGGAACGTCAGTCATCTGTTGGTAAATGGTCAGTTTGAGGACTTGAAATAAAGGATCGCTCTTGAAGGCGTTGGCATAGCATTTGTCTTTTATTTGGGGGGAAGGGGGAAACGGCAGCACTAAAAAGTTCCCTCCTGTTTCTTTGAGAAATGCTTAGCCCACTGGCTCTCCGTGTGGTTAATTGGTCCCTGGGTTCCATTAAGCACCAGGCATGATTTCTTTCCTGACAGGCTCTTCACCCACGTAATGAGTGAAGCCACGCAGCGGGACTTCAGAAGCTCTGGGCATAATACAGGCATACCTCGTTTTATTGTGCTTTGTTTTATTGAAACTTATAGTGCTGCGTTTTTACAAATTGAAGGTTGGTGACAACCCTGTGCTGAGCAAGTCTATCAGCGCCATTTTTCCAAGGGTTCAAATGATCATTAGTATTTTTTATCAATAAAGTATTTTTAATTAAGGCAGGTACATAGTTTTAAAACCTGATGCCTGGTAGACAATAAAATAATGTAAACATGAATTTTATATGCACTAGGAAACCCAAAAATCCATATAACTCAGGTGATGGCAGTATCCACTGTGCTACAGTGGCCTGGAACCAAACCCGGGGTATCTGCAAAGGATGTCTGCGCAGGAAGGCTTCTGAATCAACTTCCGTTCCTTCTTCCTTTCTTTCTGTTTTGCAAAGGTCAAGCTTCAAAGAGGGCACTGGTGAAATGCCAGGGCTGCCCTTCAAAGAGAAAGGAGTCGTCTCTGAGCTGGGCAAGGTACCATTTGCTTTTCATAAACCCAAGGCTTAGAGTCGGGCCCTTGGCCCTGGGGCTTGGGCCTAGCGACCTTCTGCCCCACCGGGAGAGGGGACAAGGAGAGAGAGCTGCTGGGGTCTGGGAGGCACACGCAGGCCAGCCCACCAGCTCCTTGCAGTTCTGTCCCCAGCAGGAGGCCTCAGCTTCTGGAAGGCGACCTTTAAGGAAGGATGTGGGACTTTGATGCGCCCCTCCGTTCCAGGCACTTTGTAGTCTGCCTACTTCGCTCATGACCAGTTTAATAATCAGATTCTGTCCCTGGAAAGACGCTGGGGGCTGAGGAGACCATGAGTGCTGGGATAAATATTTGATGAGGGGTGGCCATTACTGGCGAGCACGTGGGGTGACAGCCGCTTTCCAAAGGGAAGGAGGGCCTCCGCTGGCGTCTTATTAACTCGGAGTTTGCCCTTGGGTTTTCAGGGCAGCTAGTTAGGGAAGCCAGACCCCAAATTTGGAACCAAAGCCTGCCCAGGATCCTGAGTCCCACTGGGTGAAATTCCTCCAGTGGGTGGATCTGCGTGGGAACACACAGGTGATCAGCCGTTTCTCTTCTCATTAGCATTACCAGCAGACCATTCTGACCCAGCCCTGGGCTGTACCTCCAGACCACCCCTTCCTCCTCAGGACCAGGTAGGCATTCATGAATAATCCCTAACAAAACAAACTAGGTGGGTACCAGGCAAAACAGCCTGGCCCATGGCCCGAGCAAATCTCTGTCAAATAGTACTCGTGCCAAGCCCTAAAGTGGGAACTGGAGTGGGGCTGACGTTCAAGAGGGCTCACAGGAGCGGTTCTTGAACATTCCCCACCACACTCCATGAGGTTTGTTCAGCCATTATGTAAATGTGCAGATAAGGAAACAGAGGTCTAAAGAAGTCGCAGGACTTGGCCAAGCACATAACCAGAAGGGGACCCAGAGGTGCTCCCTAGGCCTTTATTCTGTTTCTGTGAGGACTCCAGCCTCCAGGACTCATGAGGAACCCCCCTCAGGGTCCACTCATGCCAGAGTGGGCCTGCCCTACACCACGGAGCCTGGGGAACGTCCAGATCTTGACATTTCCATGTGTTTTGCACAGAAAAGGAATGAAACCCAGGGAGAAAGTTGAGTTAATTCATAACATAAACAGTCTCATTGTAGTGGCACCCCCTTCTCCACAGAAAAGACTTAACTGGTCCTCTCCAGAAATCTTCACCCAGATTTTAGAACTGTCAGCAAAAGAGTCCACTATAGATAAACTTCCTATTTTCGTGTCGCCCTGTTTTACTTGGCCACTGGCCGAGAAGATACCAGCACTCCAGGTGCTGGTCACCCCCTTACTAGTTTTTCACAAACGTATCGAGTACAGTAGTTTGTAGAAATGTGCAAACAAGGCCTTGGGCCTTGAGCTGGGGCTTCACAGAGATGTCTACATTTTTAAGAGAAGTTACCAACTGGACTCCATGGTAACAGCTGGCAGGGGGAGGAAAGAAAGGGGAGAAGAATCTCTCCCCTTCTCAGGTGTTGTCCTTAAAGGGTTAACTTGCCCAAAACTTAGTGAAAGAAAAAAATTGCTTTTATGTGAACTTCTGCAGACCGTGAACTTCTGAGCCCCTCCCTTTACATGCTGGGTATAAAACTCTGAAACTACCTGAACTCAGGGTTCAGAGGATTAATTGATTTCAGCAAAAGCTGTGCCCTCTGAACCTGGCTACAGCCAAATAAAACTGTTTCCTGCTTTGGTGCCTTGCCTCATTTGTCCCTACAACATTTTTGGCGACCCAGATGGGACCGAGGAGGTAAGGAAGGCTATTCTGCCTCTCTTGTCTCCAGGGACCAGCTTCCCTGGGGCGATGGGGGACAGTGGTCCCCTTGGTGCGCGCAGGCCACTCTTGGCCTGAAGGAGGATCCACTCACCCAGCGTCCTGGGGCTGCCACCCCGGAGCACCCACAGGCAACAGGAACCAGAATTAGGGTTTTGGAGCACCGCCCAGCTGAACAGGTAGGACCCGGGTCCATTTGGTTTTGTAGCCCACCTGACTTCCCCTTCGAGGCCTAAGCGGGTGGAGGAGAGGCTTGATCAACATCTGTTGGGTCCCAAGTACCCTCCAAAGTGGTTGGAGCTAAAACGGACCCGGGGAGTCACCCGAGTAGTCTCTGTTTGGGGTCAGCGAGCAGAGGGGAAACTGTGACTCCCTTTTCTGTTTGGTTTGGAATTGTTGGAATTTGGGCGGTATAGAAATTCTGTCCTGGCCAGGTCTATGTGAAAGTGTGTGAATGAGATGGACAAAGGGAAGGGTTCCGACCCAACCGAGGGCCGAAGCGAGTGCAGAGTCCTGATCCGCGGTTCCGTGGCACCTCAGACAGTCTATGGCGGCATTTCACCAACCAACGTCTAGGTGAAAGCTCCAGATCGGGGGTTGATACTGACCCGCAAGGCTAAGAGGGCCCTAAGTCCCCGCGAGGGGAGTGGCCGGAGATGGACGAAGCGAGTCTTGTCCTAAGAGTGTTTTGTTCTCAGTGTGCGACACCGATGCAGGGTGGAACATGGGAGGCACACTAAGGAAACCGAGCCTTCTGAAATGTGTGTTAGAAACCTTTAGGAAGGTTTTCCTGCTAACTGTGGGTGAGACTCACTCCACAAAGGTTGCATACTCTGTGAATTAGAGTGGCCCACCCAAGATGTGGGCAGGCCACCAGAAGGATCGTTAGATGAGAGAGTCATTGCTGAGGTCCTTTTGATTGTTGTTGGAACCCCTGAACCAATTCTCTTACATTGATTGCTGTCAAGAGATAGTACAGAAACGGCCCCCTTGGTTGAGAGCCTGTCTGGATGGACAGTCCAAGCAGATATTAGCCAGGAGCACAGTGGTCTCTAAGACCCAGTGGAAAGTAGCTAAACAGAAAACCTGACTAGGAAAGACAGGAAAGGGAACAGTTTTCCCTGTGAGCCAGAAGAGGACCCAGGACCTTATGTGCCACTCTACCCAACTTTGCCAAGACCACTGGGACAACAGACTGTCCCCTAGCCCCCTTGTCCTCAGAGGCAACAAATGATGGCCCCCAATACTGGCTACTCCTTCCTCTATGATGGCCTCAGAGCCAAAGGCTTCCTAGGACCAAAGATGCTTTCACCTCCAAAGATGAAGGTGGGAGATTTTTCCTAAGACCAGAGCCACAACTCAGATGAGAAATCTCCAGATGCCCCTGCAAGGGACTAAAGGACATACCCATGTTGACCTGAGGGAGACAAGGCAGTTTTGTGTGCCAGCCTTTCTCCACCATTGAGCTCATAAGCTGGAAAAATCATACTCCCTCCTACACGGAGAAACCCTAGGCCATGACTGATCTGATGCAGCCCATTATCCAGACTTAGGATGGGCCCCAACATAGAAGAAGGTCTAAAGATAGAGAGATGTCAAGAGGCCCTCAGAGAAAGTCTAAAAGAAAAGAAAAAAAAGAGAGAATAAAACACACTGTCTGTGCTCAAGAGTTAGAAGGAATTGGAGGCAGCCTTGAGCCCTAGCCTAGGCGCATCTGCAGACAAACAGAGCTGAGATAAGCCTCCTGCTGCTCTGGCATCTCCCTCTCGCACCCTTGATAGCCCTGAACATTTCTCTGGGCTCCACATCTGCCTAAGGCCCCTCTGCCCTTTGAAACTGGCAGCAATGATCAAAAGAGATGTGCTAAACTGACTCAGAGCTGAGTGTCCAGGCCACCGCCACTGCCGCCCCTCTCCCTGCCCAGAGGTGCCCGGGGGAGGAGGGGCACCATACAAACATTGCAGCCGCAATGCAAGTTTGTCAGTGAAGAAATGCACAGGCACAAGCAACAGGTGATCAGTGCACCCTTTGTGGGACAGGCTCAGAGAGCCATTTGCCAAAAATCACAATCCTAGAGGGCTTTACTGAAAAGGGTGCCAGTGAGCTGATTAAGGTGGCCACCGCAGTTTTCATGGATCAAGACCCAGAGGCTCAAAGACAGGCAGACCAAAAGGATAAAGAGGAGGATGGATCTCCTTAGAGCTGTCCTCACCACAAACCCAGAGGTCACTCAAAGGGGGGTCTCACTAGAACTAAGCCAATGGTCCAAATATTCATAAGGAAAAAAAAAAGTGTGGCCAGACAAAAGGGGAAGCCTCCAGTGGCCCTGGCAGACAAGTACCTACTGCCATGCTCAAAAGCTAAGACTTGAACAGAGAAGGAGCAAGTGTTTTCCCCAGCCTTTGGCCCCAGCCCCTCCTTTCATTTTCTTCCCACTTGCTCAGAAGTTGATGATTGACGAATATGGCAGGGGTCCCATAGACAAACAGAACTGCTTCTGATGCAGGGGACCCAGCGCCTCAGGAGGGCTCAGCTGCTGCAAGCCTCCAAATGAACCAGGAATTTGTTCATGTTAATAGCCAGTAGTGGGCCATAGGGTGCTCACTCCAAAAGGACGTGCCACCCTGGCTCCAAGCCACACGCTGTGAGCCACCAGCAGGAAGGGACACAGAGCCCCATGCACCCAGGCTTACTGAACAAAACACAAGCAGGGCAGCTACAATATACAATTAGAGCAGGCTCCCAGCTGGCAGGAGGATAAAGTCACACACAGACAAAGAGCAACACCTAGGTAGGCACAATGTAGTTGCCACACTGGGACCTGCACGGGACCACACCGCTGCCCTCCAACCTTGGCAGACAGCCCACAGCGAGATTTACATAAGTGCCTTTTATACAAATGATGTCCCAGGTCATCAGTCTCTGCTAAGATTTACATTAGATTTAAGAGTTGGAGAATCCTAGCAGCCAAGATCCTGCACTAGGAGATAACAAAAAAAAAAAAAAATCCTGCATCTTAAAGCACCAGAGACTCTATGTACGCCTCCCTTCCCTAAATGACAGTTCCTCCCAGGGGCTTGAGTACACCATCTTTGCGACAGCACTGGACTCTGACTTAAAGTCCACATCTATCAAGAAAAAGTCAAGTACCTTGGTTACCATCTGACTTAGCAACAGAACAGAACAACCACTGGGCCTCAGAACAGGAGATCTGCTCAATTCCAGTCTCTTCAACCTGCCATCAGACTAGAGAATTCTTGGGGGCTACTGGGTTCAGACATGTATGGATCCCCAACTTTTCAGTCATGGAAAAACCCCTCTATAAAGCCACAAAGGGGGGAGAACGAGATCCTCTGATGTGGGGGCCAACACAAAGGCTTTGAGAATATTAAACAAACACTCCCAGTACATTTGAACTAGGGCTCCCTGACTTCACAGAATCTTTTCTTTCTGTATGTCCATGAACAGTCTGTGGTGGCTGTAGGTGTCTTGACTCAGGTCCTGGGGTCATGGACATTTATTCAAATAGCTGAATTTTCTAGCCCAAGACTGGCCACCTTGTTTATGGGCCCTTGCAGCCATAGATCTTCTGGTGTTGGAAGCTGATAAACTGGCAATGGGACAAAAATTGGTTTTCAGGGTTCCTCATTCAGTGTTGACATTGTTAGAATATATATAAAGGACACTATTGGTTGACTAATGAAAGAATGGTCAAATATCAGGGCATGTTATGTGAAAACCCAGGTATCCATGTTGAGGTCCTCAGAACTCTAAACCCAGCAACTTTGCTGCCCATTGGACCTAAAAAACCTGGTCACAACTGTATTGAAGTCATGGATGAAGTGTTCTCCAGGAGACCACCCCTCGGGGACCCTGATGTGGAGTACTTCACAGATGGAAGCAGTTTTATAAAAGATGGAGTATGTTTTGCTGGATATGCAGTGGTCATTCTGGACTCCACTGTAGGCAGAACCTCTGCCTCAGGGAACTTCAGCACAAAAAGTAAGACTTATTGCTTTGACTCAAGCACCTCAGTTGACAGCAGGAGTCTGTGTGGATATTTACATAGACTCAAAATATGCGTTTGCTACCCTTCATGTTCATAGGGCCTTATGTAAGGAAAAGGGGGATGATGGATGGGCAAGAAATTCTTAAACTTTTGGATACACTGTGGGCTCCCAGGAAGGTTGTGATTATATGTTGCCAAGGTCATTGAAAGGGAAACACCACGGTGGTTTCTCAGAGCAACCGGAGAGCTGACAGAGAGGCCAGGTTAGCTGTCTGCAAGAAACAGGAAGAAAATCCAGTCCCAGGTTTAAATGCTGCCCTTCTGCCTGGCCGACTAGCTAACAGAATAGCCCACATACTCCCAACATGAAAGTAAGTGATTTAAGACTGAAAAAGAAAATTTTCTCCCAGGTGGATGGTGGAGATTTTCTGATGGCCGGCAGAGCCATCCCGGAGATTCTAGCCCCAGCCTTTATCAGACAGCTTCGCAGGAAAACATGTTGGACATGTTGTAGGGACAAATGAGGCAAGGCACCGAAGATAGCAGGAAACAGTTTTATTTGGCTGCAGCCAGGTTCAGGGGGCACAGCTTTTGCTGTAATCAATCAATCCCCTGAACCCCGAGTTCAGGGAGTTTCAGAGTTTTATACCCAGCATGTAAGGGGAGGGGCTCAGAAGTTCATAGTCTGCAGAAGTTCACATAAAAGTAGCTTTTTCTTTCACTGTTTTGGGCAAGTTAACCCTTCAAGGACAGCACCTGAGAAGGGGAGAGCATCCTCTCCCCTTTCTTTCCTCCCCCTGCCAGCTGTTACCATGGAGCCTTTGTAACTTATCTTAAAAATGTAGACATCTCTGTGAAGCCCAGCTCAAGGCCAGAGGCCTTGTTTGCATATTTCTACAAAGTACTATACTGGATACGTTTGTGAAAAACTAGTAAGGGGGTGTCCAGCACCTGGAGTGCTGGTATCTTCTCGGCCAGTGGCCGAGAAGATACGGAAATAGGAAATAGGAAGTTTATCTACATTGAACTCTTTTGCAGAGACTCTTTTGCTGACAGTTCTAAAATCAGTCTGGGTGAAGATTTCTGGAGAGGCCCTTTCAGTGGAGAAAGGGGGTGCCACTTCAGACATACAGCACTTGAGACAGTTCCAAGTCCCCCGGCCTTGCCTCGTTTGTCCCTACAACAACATTGCAGTTCAAGAAACTCATGGTATAAAACACGGTGACTGGTGTAGGTGCCATTGCTGTGACCATGTGGGAGGCTCAATTCCTCCTTTGTCAGATGGCACCATGACAGTGCCTGCTTCAGAGGTTTGCAGCAAGGGCTGAGTGGGACAGAACCCAGCCCCTGATGAGCCATTGATAAGAAGCCCCCACTCTGATGAGTATTCAGGGGAGAAAGAGGAAACCATGACCCCTTAGAACTGGAACAGGTCCTGACGACATTCAAGTCTCCCCCTAATCTATACGCGAGGACCCTGAAGTTCAGAAGAACCGAATGACGTACTCAGCACACAGGAACAGCTAAGCATGGGAGAGCAGGGCCAGAGCTGGGCTTCCTGGGCCTTTTGCCACACTGCATCAGACAGCCTGGACTGGTCTAAGTGGACAGCATCTTTGGAGCCTCGTCCCTCTAAAGGGTCAGGGGTCAGGGCTCCAGCTGGGTAGCTGTACCTCAGGGGAAGCTAGAGAGGCCTGTTCAAAGAGCCTGTGAGTGTGACTGTTGTGACTTGGTGGTCCTGTGAAGAAGTGCCTCCGGCATCCTTGTCGCCTGTCCCTTTGAGGTACGGTGGTGTGTGAAGGGTTTCCCTCCTTTAATGATGTTCTGAAAGCCCACATCCCAGGGCTGAGGTCCCAGTGTCCTGGTGCATGCGTGGCCTGACCCTGTGACAGGTGTCTGAAGATGCTAGCCACTCGTCATCAGCAGGTGCCAGAGACTCAAAAGCCATGGTGATAAATTCCGTGACCAGCTAGAGCTCAGGGGGAACAGAGGGCCTGAGGGCCAACAGCCATAAAGGCCCCAGTGGGTGCCTTTCTCTGTCCATGCTGAGAGAGGCCCTGTGGGACTGGCGCCTATACTGTACCTTGGAGCTGCTGGTCCTGGAGCCATCAGGGGAGTCGAGATGGTCGACACTCCCCAAGGGAGCTGGCGTCCACGCAGGCTAGAAACAAGAAGAAGCCCTTCCACACCAGACCAGCCTGCCCTTCCTTCCCTCCCTCCTTCCTTCCTTCCTTCCTTCCTTCCTTCCTTCCTTCCTTCCTTCCTTCCTTCCTTCCTTCCCTCCTTCCTTCCTAAGTGACTCAGTGTGTGCACAGCAGACTCCAAATGCCCCAGAGCTGGCCCTGCTCACGGCAGCCACAGGGAAGGCAGGCACTTGTGTGTGCTCGGTTCTCAAACCAGGGGTTTCCCATGGCCCACTGACCATCACCACTCAAATTGCACTCAGGAGCTACTCCCCAGGGCCCTCTGCCCCCTGCCCATCTGCAGGTCACATCATCAACTCTCTGTATCTTTGGGCTTAGAATCCATGGACTCAACCAACTGTGAGTGGAAAAGATTCAATGGGAAAAAATTGCATCTGATCTGTACTGAACATGCACAGACTTTTTTTCTTGTCATTATTCTTGATACAGTACAGTCTAACAACGGTTTGCACAGCATTTGCATTGTTTTAGGTATTACAAGTCACCTAGAGATGATCTACAGTACAGAGGGATGTGTGTAGGTCCTATGCAACTACTGCGCCATTTCACGTAGGGACTTGCACGTCCGTGGGGTTTAGTATCCATGGGGGATCCTGGGACCAGTCCCCGTCAGATGTGGGGGGATGACTGTAATTGCTTTCCTAGTGCTGGGAGGCACTGCTGTCCCTGATCACAGTGCTCATGACGTGACACTGGCTGACGTTCACAATGTCCAGGTGCCGCTCTCTGCATTTGCTCAGCCTCTAGAGAGCGGGCTGCTGTTCTGCTTCTGAGAGGAGGAGCCAGGAACAAGGCAGAGGAGCCCTGGCCAGGTCAGTGCTGTTCACCTGCAGCACCTCATCCTATGCTCATGATCCAGGGTCTGCCCCCTCCCCCTCCCCATCATCCAGGTAGGAAGTGAATATGGTCAAGGAGTGGTCATAAAGACAGACCTGAAGGAGACCTCGGAAGTTCAAGTCCGTACTGTCAGTCTGGCCTTCTGCTCCTCCTCCCCACACACACACGGCCTGGGCATCCCTATGTTCAGAAATAGGGATTCATTCTGGGCCCTGCTACAGTCAAAGGAAGGGGCCACAGACAGATTTCCAGCCACGCGGATGAGGCTGCCCTGCTCGGCTCCTTCCTCCTGCCCTTTTCTGAGCTCAGGGGCTTTGCTAGGGAGGAGCAAGAGCAGGGTTGCCAGGAGGAGCCCCGGACCAAGCCTGAGGCCAAATTGGGGTCTGCACCCAGCTCTGCTGTAAATGAATCATTAACACCCCTGCACCTTAATCTTCTCAAAGCTAAAATGGAGGTCATAACCTCTGGCCTTCCTACTTTGGCTGGAGTGCGATGGCCAGCAAGACTAAGAGAATCACGTACAGAATACTCAGACACACCTCTCACAAAATCTCTGGGGAAGGTAGGCACACTGTGTCTGCTTGGAAATTGGGAACATAAAGCTCACCCCTGCCCAGGCCCAGGATTCTCCCATTAGTGGGTGGAAGAGCTGGAATTTAAGGCCCCCTCTGTGAGACAAACGCCCCAGGGCTTCCCAGGATGCCATGAGTCTACCAAGAACGGAAGACACCTGAGAAGATACCGACCAGCACATTGTCCTCTGCAGCCTCAGGCAGACAATGGTGAGCACCATCCACAGCCTTCTCCCCAAATGTCTAGCCTCAGAGAGGGCCTGACGTTCTCACACATCAAAATGATGGCGAGAATGCTGGGGTCAACAGGAGAAATCAAGGCAGGCCCTGATCAGAGAAGAACATCCGTGTGTTACCCTCTCCAGGCTGCGCTGACCCCCTCCCCCCAACCCCTCCTAGTCTCTGCTGCAGCTTTGGCTATGAGGAGTTCATGGCCAGGACACAGGTGTGCCAGGGCTGTGTGCAGGCTGTGGTTTGCTGGTTGCAATGTCCTTCTCTCCCAGTCAAAAAAGGATTTCAAAATGCACACATGGGAGCCTGACTTCATCAGGAGGGAATCTCTGAAGTCTTCTCTTACACAGGCTCTAATCTATCAAGAGCATATCACTTAAATCATCTGTATCCATACAGTCGGCCCTCCATATCCAGGGATTCCTCCATCAGAGAACTGAAAATATTCTAAACAAGAAATGATATCTGTACTGAATGTTTAGATTCCTTATTCTTCTCATTCCCTAAATAATTGGGGTACTACCTATTTACATAGCTTTTATGTTGCATTAGATGTTATCAGTGATGTAAAGATGATTGAGAGCATCCAGGAGGATGTGTGTAGGTTTCATAAACATTATGCCATTTTAGCTAAGGAACTTGAGCCTCAGGGATTTGGATATACAGGGTGGGTCCTAGAAGCAATCCCTTGCCTACACTGAAAGCTGACTGTACTGTGTCATTAGTAAGAAATAACTAGGGTGGCAAAGTAATTCAATGGAGAAAGAAAAGTTTTTCCAGCAAAAAGTACTGATTATCTGTACAATAAAAGAAGGAAAGGAAAGAACCTCGGTCCCTACTTCACACAAAACTAATTCAAGTTGTTATATGCACCTAATGTCAAAGCCTAAAGCTATTACAAACTTTAAAGAAGAAACTATAAGGGACTGCCTTTGCAACCTCTTCTAGGCAACGATTTCCTAGGAAGGATATAAATAGCATCAATACAGAGAAAAAGATAAATTGGATCTTTTCAAGATTTAAAACTCCTGCTTTTTGAAACACATTAAGAAAATGAATAGACAGGGTTGGGGATATAGCTCAGTTGGTAGAGTGCTTGCCTTGCATGCACAAGTCCCTGGGTTCAACCCCCAGTACCACAAAAAAAAAAATGAATAGACAAATCATAGATTGGGAGTCAATAACAGAGTTGCAAAGGACTAATATCCAGAATATACACAGAATTCCTACAGTTCATTTTAAAACAATATTTTAAAGCTAGGCACTGTGATGCAAGCCTGTAACCCCAGAGACTCAGAAGGTCAAGGCAGGAGGATCAAAGCCAGCCTCAGCAACTTAGCAAGGTCCTAAGCAACTTAGCAAGACCCTGTCTCAAAATTTAAAAAATAAAAAAGAGCTCAATAACTCAGTGGTTAAGCATTTCTGGATTCAGTATCCAGTGCCCAAAATATATAATATATATACATATATATATATATATGTTCACATACATACATACATATACGTGTGTGTGTGTGTGTGTGTGTGTGTGTGTGTACACAGACTTTTTTTTTTAAGAAATGGGATGACTTGAACCAAACCCTTCACACTATCTCATACTAGACAAAGGCACCAAAAACATATAATGACATATATTGGAGAAAAGATAGCCTCTTCAACAAATGGGCTGGGAAAGCTGGAAATCCATATGCAGTAAAATGAAATTAAGCCCCCATCTCTCACCATACACAAAACTCAACTCAAAGTGGATCAAGGACTTAGGAATTAAACCAGAGACCCTGTGTTTAATAGAAGAAAAAGTAGGCCCTTCATAATAAGACTGGTATAGTGCAAGAATTAATAAATGGGATGGATTTAAATTGAAAAGCTTCTTCTCAGGAAAAACAACAATCTGTGAGGTGAGCCTACAGAATGGGAGTAAATATTTACCACATGCACATCAGAGGGAGCACTAATCTCTAGGATATATAAAGAACTCAAAAAACTTAACACTCAAAAAAACAAATAACCCAATCAGTAAATGGGCCAAGGAACTGAACAGACACTTCTCAGAATAAGATATCAATCAACAAATATGTGAAAAAATGTTCAACATCTCTAGTAATTACAGAAATGCAAATCCAAACTACTCTTTCATTTCACCCCAGTCAGAATGGCAGCTATTAAGAATACAAAAAAAAATGAATAGACAATCATAGATTGGTGAGGATTTGGGGGGGAAAGGCACACTCATACATCGCTGATGGGACTGCAAATTGGTGCAACCACTATGGAAAACAGTATGGAGATTCCTTGAAAAACTTGGAATGGAACCACCATTTGACCCAGCTATCCCACTCCTCGGTCTATATCCCAAGGACTTAAAAACAGCAGACTAGGGGGATGCAGCCACATCAGTAAACATAGCAGCACAATTTACAATAGCTAATTGTGGAACCAACCTAGATGGCCTTCAGTAGATGAATGGATAAAGAAAATGTGGTATATATACACAATGGAATATTACTCAGCATTAAAAGAGAATAAAATTATGGCATTTTCAGGTAAATGGATGGAGCTGGAGAATATAATGCCAAGTGAAATACGCCAATCCCCCAAAAAACCAAAGGCCAAATATTTTCTCTGATATGTGAATGGCAATCCATAATGGGGATGGTGGTGTGCATGGGAGGAATGGAGGAACTTAAGATAGGGCAAATGGGAGGGAGGGGAAGGGAGGAGGCTCGGAGGTAGGAAAGAGGGTGGAATGAGATGGACATTATTACCCTAAGTACACGTATGAAGACATGAATGGCGTGATTCTATTTTGTGAACAACCAGAGACATGAAAATTGTGCTTTATGTGTGTACTATGGATTGAAATGCATTCTGCTGTCATGTATAACAAATCAGAATAAATAAATAAATTTAAACTTTTTTAAAAAAGAAATGGGCAGACTTGAACCAAACCCTTCACACACACACACACACACACACTCACACACTAATTTTAAATAACCAATAAGATAAAAAAAAACTATTAGTCATTAAGTAAATGCATTTATGAAGTTAGGGAAGAGTCAGAACTAATGTACAGCAGAAAAGCTGATGGGCTGAGCAAGGATTGGCTGCAAAGGGGCTGGGGGCGGGGTTAGGTGATGGAAAGGTTCCATATCGTGAGAGGAGTGCAGGTTACATGGATGAATGCATTTGTCAAAACTCATCAAGCTCTAGGTTTAAAGATCTGTGCCTTCCGTTGTATGTAAATCATACTACAATGTTCAAAAAGAAAAAATTACTCATGCAACATCTCACAACCAAATGAGCCCTACGGCTCCACAGCTCGTGCCCAGGGAGCAGGGCTTCCAGAAGAGACGGCAGAGAAGTGGTTCTGAAAGGACTGGGACACGCTCCTCCTGCAGTTAATGAGTGGTGGAGCATGTGGCACTGTCTTCAGGAGGTGACAGGCAACAGAGCAGAGCCACAGAGTGGAGCTAGAGGTGTCTGGGGACAAGCCCAGGCACGCAGAAAACAAAGGTGGAGAGATAATGGGGCCCTCTGGTCCCATCTTCTGTGTGCTGCTCACGCGGCCAGCAGGGCAGCCCCCTGGGGAGGGCTGGGGGGGCTCCAGGGCACAGAGAGAAGAGGGAAGGAAGGGTGGAGCTGAGCACTGCCCAAGGGGCCTCTGGCTTAGCGTGTGGCTCCTTCCCAATGTCTCAAAGTCCTTTTGAGCTGGAGCAGGAGGATGACCAAGCAGTGAGGCCCCAGCTGCTGCCTGGGGCTTCCTGACACCAGAGGAACCTCACCCACCTGGAGAGAAACTCCACGGGACTCTCCTTGCTGCTTCCTGGCCCTCAGCCTTGTTCCCCACTGGGAGGAGGTGGGACACCAACTCCCACTTGGGAACTGTGGCCTGACTCCCTGCAGCACCTCTCACCCCCTCAGCTGCTCAGAGCCAGTCACCCACGACTGGGCAGAGCTGATGGCCACCTTAAGGTCAAAGACACTTTGGGCGTCGGTGTGAAGTATATATCTGCCACAGACTAGCGGGGTGACCCTGAGGAACTCTGAACTTCCATGACTCAGTTTCCCCATGTGCAAAATGAGGATTTAATCAGACTCATGCCTTGAGGCTTAAATGAATACAGAGCTCCTCGTTCTCTGCAAGGGGCTGTCATAGGTAAATTCGTATTTTGTTGAACAGCTCATGCTGGGAAAATACCCTGCAATTTGACAGTGATGATTGCCCAACTCTGTCAATCTACTAAAAACCACCAAATTTCACACTTTGAAAGAAAATTTTATGGCATGTGGATTGAATGTCAATAAATACTTTATTTAAAATTAGTTAAGCATACATTTACCATTTGACCCAGCAAACTCCCATTTCTCAGGTATTTCCCCAAAGAAATGAAAGCCTGGGATTGGATGGAATCAGGGCTAACATAGCAGGAATGATGAGGGGCCCCTGAGCTGGCGGGCAGCTCCATGTGTCCTTCCTCCCTCCCCAGAATCTGGCCAGCAGCTGCCAGTATAAAGCTTGGAGCAGGTTCAACCATCCATTTGCAGCAGGGAGACTGTTTTTCAGTGGCTATTAGGCTGGAGCATTCTAATTTCTGCCTAGAAGCACATCAACCTTGCAGCCTCCCACCTCTCCCTGGGGCAGGAGGGGCCTGGCCTCCTTCGCAAGGCCTCATGGACTAGCCCTGTGCTATTGACTGGGTGGCTCCCTGTCCAGCAGCATGGGCCTCACTTGGGAGAATCCTGGTTCCCTCCCCAGGCCTGGTGAATCTGATCGTGCACCTAGTGAGACCCCAGGTCATCCACGTGCACCCTGGAGCTAGAGAGACTTCCTCCTGGGCAATGTGTTCTTTTCAGAGCATGCAAGATGGGACTGCCCGCTGCTAAGCTTGACCATGAGACTACTCAGGGAACGAGAAGAAAATCTCAGTCCCCAGATCCTTGAGGGTTGCTATTATGGACTGAATCATGTCCCCTCAAAAGAGAGATGTTGAAGACCTAAGCCCCAGTACCTCAGAGCATGGGAACAGAATTGTTGCAGATGTGTTTAGTTAATGTGAGGTCACACTGGAGTAGGGAGGGACCTACTGCAATATGCCTGATGTCCTTACGGTCAGCCACATGAAGACAGAGGTGCTGGGAGAACACCACGTGATGTCGGGCAACTGTAAACCAAGGGACTTCAAAGATTGCCAACCACCTAGAAGCCACAAGAAAGAACTGTCCCCGGATTTCAGAGGGAAACATGACCCTGCTCACCACTGATTTCAGATTTTTGGCTCCCAAAACCTTCCATTTCTGGACTGGCTCTAGCTCAGTGGTTCCTTCAACAGGCATCTAAACCCAAACCCTCCATTTCTGTTGTTAAAAGCTGCCTGGTTGGGGTACTATGCTATGGCAGCCCCAGGAAACTCGTATAACACCCACGACAGAGGGACCACCGAAAGGGGGTCCCACCATGGATGCCCCCACCTACCTACGAATAGCCACAGCTGGTCAGTGGGGGTATGCTGCGGTCAGGGGAGGCCTGCAAGTCACCCAGCCCCAGGAGATGCTCAGTCCCCACATGGCCCAGATGAACCTGGACATTCCGGCAGCCCTTTGAGGGGTCTGTGGGCAGCAGTGGAGTGGAGAGTCAGGGGCTGGTCTGAGGTTCAGAACACACAGCTGAGAGTGCAGGGGTCTCCCAGTGGGTGAGCTTCCGACTGAGGCCTCAGCTAAGAAGGGCTGTCTGTGTGCAGAGGGCACTGACCCCGTGTCCTTCCAGCAAGTGACCTCAGTACCCAAAGGCACAAGAGACAAGGGCTATGGACTTCCTGTGGTACTTGTGACAAGAGGAATAGCAGCTCTGAAATGTTTACATGAGTGTCCGTACCCTCAGATGGCAGGTTTCTGGATTCCCCAAGAACTTGATGCTCCGTGGGACAGAGGAATAGGAACACTCCACCTTCTGTTGGTGGAAAGTTGAATGCTGTTCTGTGAGGGTGGCGTCACTGTGCCTGTCACAGGTCATCATGTCCCCAGATGGGCCCAGGAAAAGGAAGTCTTGATTGTCACAGGAAATTCGAGATAATCCAAGTTAACATCTGCAGCCCTTCCTCTAGCGATTCTGCAGCTGCACAGAACTTTCCCCTCCTTTCTACCATCTCTTTGCTCCCCGCCTGCTCTCCTCTGCCTACCCCCTGCCTCCTGCCTCCTGCCCAGCCCCTGGAGAAGACTGTCCTGGCTGCGATTGATTCAGGTCTAGGTAATAGAATGAAGCCACAGCCACTGCCGGAGGGGAACACTGGGTCCTGCTCACCTGCTCACCTCCTTTGATGAGGGAAAAGACCCTGGCAAATCACGCTCCCTGGCTGGGGCCCAGGCCAACGCTCCTGTCGCTGCTCATCAATCACCTCCCTGACCCAGAGGGCGCAGGCCACAGGGCCTCTGAGCAGCATAGGGTGTGGGGGAATCAGCTCACGGAGCTTCTCTGTCCCCTGCAGACAGGGCACCAGGGTACCCTGAAGGGAAAAGTTAAACATGGCCAGCTTCCCTCCCCACTCCTGGGCTGATGGGCTCTGACAAGGTCGCGCTGTGCAGTGCCAGCCCCTTCCAGGCTTCCTTCTGGCTGGCCCTTCCGGCCAGCTCTTGCAGCCCGTGCCTGTGCGGGGCCTGGGGCTTGGGCTGCTGTTTAACAGGTCAACACAGCGGTCTACAAAGTGGCGAAGGGTTGGGGCTTTGGAGGTCGGCCGTTGCCAGTTCCAAAGCTCTGTGTTTGAGCACAGCCCTTAAACTCAGGGAGACACATCTACAGGAGGGGACCCAGAAATGTCAAATGACGGTGTGTCCAAAAGCTGACAGCCTTGGTCCTGGCAAGTGCACTGTGGATGGGAGAAATGAAGTCTTGTGGGTTCCCTGAGGATGGCAATCACCACTGCAGCAACAGTGAAGTCTTAGGAAGCTTCTCGGAAAATGTAGTATGTGCAGGATCCCAGAAAGTCTAACCCCAAGGGGACTTTGGAGGCCATTTTGTCCAATAGCCCCATTTTAGAGATGAACCACTAAGGCCTCTTGGAGTAAAATGACTTGCTATATTATTTGGATGATTTCAACCATAGATCCCAAATGCCCAACCTAGACTGACTTCAAAACTGTCTCATAAAACGAGAAGTCTAGAGGAGCCACGACTGGCTCCGTGTTCCCACACTGTCACTGAGACCCCAGTACTGTCCCATCTTCCTGCTCTGCCACCTGCAGTGTGTTGGCCATGTCTGCCTTCATGTTTGCAACAGGGCTGCAGGAGCATCGGGCAGCACAGCCCCATCTAACAACCTCAAGAAGCTGGAAGGGAGAGAGCAAGGGGTCGGAGTTTCTCTTTTCAAATTTCTTTTTATCACAGGAAAAACATTTCTTATCCTTCCCCTCAAGTCCCCTTGGCTGACAACCCCTATTGTGTGCTACCTCCTTGTCAAGGGAGAGCCTTAAAAATGAATGTGATGAAGGGCAGGGAAAGGGGGACTTAGCCCTGGCCAGACAGCTACTTCAGCCAAGGCTTAGAGTGTAAGCTGACCGCCCAGCACTGGCTTCCTTCTGTCTCTGGGCGCCCCCAGATGGGGGAGGGGTGGAGCTAGTGTGGGGGGCAGGGAGGCAACTCACAGACAGCCCCAGTGAGCTTCCCCTCCCTTAAGGCCTTTCTCCCCTCGGGGTGGAGGTGGGGTCCACCGACCTGTGTTTATGGATTAAAGGGTCCAAGACTTTGGTATGCACAGCATGGAAGACTGCCCAGAGCGGGCACTTCAGAGGTATAGACGTTGTTAACTCACTGCCTGGTGCCTTGCCTTTGATTGTTTTTTTAAACCTCTTTATAAATGTTAATTTATTTATGTCCATAACTCATGGTTAGGTAGACAGCAAATATTCTTTCTAGCGTTGAGAGTCTTTAGTGTCCAGAGAGGTGGAGGAACCGGTTCCAACGCCCTCGGAAGCCCACGGGGCTTACTTGTTGTCAGGAACAGGATGTAGCACCAGAAATCAAAATGCTAAGCCCTTTGTCACTTTTTCAAGCTAAATGTCAAGAAAGCAATTATGGGTGACCCAAAGGCTTGGAGGCATGGAATAGCCAGGCTGCAACGTGACTCCTTAGGATGGGGGCCCGAGCTTCAGGGGATTTAGGAGGCCAGATGGGAGAGGTGTGCTGGAGAGGGCAGAGGGAGTCACAGCTGCTTTGGATGCCAGGTTGCTCCTGGGTCCGAGCTGTCTGGGCAGGACCAAGGCCAGACGCGTAGCCCTAGGCCCCCGCCAGGACGCCCTCCCAACTCCGTGAGTTTCTTAGCACCGAAAAATCGTGCGATTTCCCTCTCCAAGGACCCTCCGTTTGAAAACATTTTCATCTACCAAACAACTGCATTTGTCAAGTAATAATTTATTCATTTTCCCATTTTTAAAATTATTCAAAGGTAAACATAACTGCCAGCCAGTATCTCTGACCAGCAGGCAATAACCCTTATTACCACCCTGGGGTGATTTAATTCCTGCTCAAAGCAAAGAAACTTGACATTTTAGGTAGCCTGAGCAGCTTTCTTATGGGAAGGTGGAGGTTTTCCATTACACTTTGTGAAATAATCAAAATAGCTCCCAGACCCATCACTAATTCATGGGGCCCTCCACCTCCAGGGATCCCTGTTGGGAACCCCCACATCATGTCTCACAGGAAATGCAATGCAAAGGGACTCACTCTCTGCCCTGGATGTTGCTGGGAATTAAGGCTCTACCACTCAGCTCAAAGCCGGCCCTGCAGGAGAAGAACACAACTTTTCTGTCTCAAATCTCCATCTTTGGGGGACTCAGGGGCTTGAACAGCTTTGATTACAGGAGAGGAGGTTCAGTGGGACAATAGGCAGGAATATATATATATATATATATATATATATATATATATATATATGTATGTATATATATATGTATATATATATATGTGTATATATATATGTATATATATGTGTATATATATATATATATATATATATATATATATATATATGTATGTATTCATTTAGGCTGTATTAATCAGAGAAATGTTACAATCAATTCCCTTGGCACCTGCCTAGGCCAGTGTGGGGGGCTGGGTATCTTCCAGTTTCCAGATGCAGAAAAGCAGTTGCTTTTAATATTAAAGGGAGCTCTGTTTCATTTAGACTTACCAGTAAAAAGCTAGAAGAATGCTAACTGGGATTAAGCCCCTCCCAGCCAGGAGCTCTAAGTAATCCACTCAATCTCCCTGTGCCTCAGTAAAAGGACTGAGATAAAAATCAGGGTTCTTCATCACAAGCAGCAGAAACAAAGTTGGCCCACATTAAGAGAAAAAAATGTATTAAAAGGATACTTGGGAAAATAGTTTGATGTTTCCTCAATAAATTAATCACAAAATTATATGACCCTGCAATCCTGTTCCTATGCATTAAAAATATGAATTCAAACAATAACTTGCACATAAGTCTTCATATAAACTCTCTGCACAATTTCCAAAAGCTAAAAACATCCCAACGCCCATCAAGAGACAAATAGGTTAACAAAATGTGGTACAGATATATGTTAGTCAACTTTTTGTCATGGTGACAAAATACCTGAGAAAATCAGCTTAAAGAAGGAAAGATTTATTTTCACTCACAGTTTCAGAGGTTTTAGTTCTTAGGTGCTTGGTCACTTGCTGTGGGCTTGTGGTGAGGCAGAACATCTTGCAGCTGCTCTTCTCATGGAGCTGGGAAACAGAGAAGCAAAGAAGACCTTACCTCCTAACATTTCCATCATTTACCAATAATGCCATAACTATGAATCCACCAATGGATTAATCCACTGGTGAGGTCAGAGCCCTTGTGTTCCAATCACTTCCCCAAAGCTGGCCTCTGAATGCTGCTAAATTGGAAACCAAGCCTTCAGCTCATGAACCTTTGGGGGAACATTCCAGATCCAAACTGTAGCAACATACAATGGAATATTATTCAGCCATAAAAGGAATAAAGTGCTCACAGAAGCTACAACATGGAAGAACATGATGCTAGTGAAAACAGCCAGACCACAGATGATTCCATTCATGTGAAATATCCAGAACAGGCAAATCCATAGACACAGTACAGATTTCTGTATGCAGGGACTGTGGAGGGAAGGGAGGAATGGGAAGTGACAGTTTGATGGGCACAGGGATTCTATCTGTGGTGATGAAGAAGTTCTAGAACCAGATAGTGGTGATGGCTGCATAACATTGAGGAAATACTTCACCAGACTGTATACTTGAACTGGTTAAAATGAAAAATTTCATGTCATGTGAATTTTACCACGATTATTAAAAAATGGTCACACAAAGAGATACTCAAAATAAAAATTTAAAATAAAAAAGGATGCTGGGAGAGTGGTTGGGAGGACCTAGAATCACACCCACAACTTGTCCTCCAGGACCCTGCTGCAGGTCAATGAATGTAGCACCTGGGCTGCTACCCAAGCGCTCCGCAGCCAGAAGACTCCAGCTGCCCTAGAGGGCTTTGAGGTCGCCAGAATTCTGGGAAGATGCATCTGATTGGAGGAGATGGGGTCATGCATCTGATTGGAAGAGGTCATGCATCTGATTGGAGGACACATGGTCATGCATCTGGTTGGAGGAGGCAGGGAAGGCTGAGCGGGCAAATCTCCATCACTTTTGTCTGCTACTATGGGAAGCAGGCTCTGCTTCTCTCTGAAACGGGAGGTGGGAGCTCTCCCACACCCTGAAAGGTGGTGGAGAGGTGGTACAGGATGACCAGAGTGTTCGGAGTCAGTGCCTTCTTTGAAAACAGAGAGATCACATCTGAAGTACCTGTCACTTGACAAACGTGCAAGAAGAGCTGGCACTCATGCTCCCCTCCTGTGAAATATGATCTTGAGAGAAAAGGACCACAAAGTAAATACTGCTCTTTAAAGGGTTCTTGGAGTAAGGCCACCTTTCTCTCACTGCTCTGTCCTCCTCTAACACCCCGCCACCCCCACCCCCTGCAAACCCATTATTTAAAGACAATTGCTCTCTCACTTTCCCAGTCTAAAGCCTTCTAAACTTTGGAATAGATGACAATAATAGCTGCTACTTCGTCTAGTGGACACTGATCCTTGCCTTTGGCTCTCTGGGATTTGCTTTGCAGCTTAACACGAGGGCCTGGCGATCATCCACTTAGAAGCCCAATAACAGTGAGATGGTGCTCAGGAGTGGGTGGGAGCTGTGGGCATGTGGTCTGCGTTGACCCTCCATGCTGGGTGGCAGAGCCCCTGTCCCAAATTCACTATTCACTGCACCTTGGGGTGGGGATGAGAAACATCACACGCTAGGGTAGTCTTGCCTCTGCTCTCCAAAACAGAAAATTCTAAAAAGAAATGGAATGGAAAAAATGATGGATAGTGAAAAAGATCATAGTTTTTAACTATTTTAAAGTTTTATGCAGATGCAATTTTAAATATTCATAAAAATTGTAAAAAATAGTTCAAGAATGTTCCATTTTACCCCACTTCACCAATTTTTTGACATTTTATCCCATTCAGTTGGTTATTCTCTTCCCAATCCTTTTTACCTCTCTCCCTCTCTCTTTCTCCCTCTTTCGGTCTCTCTTTTTCTTACTGTGCCATTTTATATCTAAATACTCCTGTGTGTACTTCCTAGGAACAGGGGCAACCATGTACATAACCTCAGTATAATTATAAAAATCTGGAGATTTAATGTCAGTTCAATATTATTATATAACCCTCAGTTCATACTCAAAGTTCATCCATGATTCCAATAATATCCAATATAGGTATTTGTGGATCTTTGAAAATGTTGATTTCTAGTTTAATTCCACTGTGGTCAGAGAACAGGCTCCCCAAGGTGTCAACATTTTGAAATTTACTGGATCTTATTTTCTGGTCCCTTCCTTCTGGCTCTTTCTTGAAGGTTCCCTGGACTCTCTCCCAGCTCAGAGGTCAGCCAAGGACCTGGGGGGAATTCCACATGGATCTGAGTTCTCTCCCTCCTGGCTTCCTCTGGTCTGGTATTTCCTCCCTCGTTTTCAGGTCATTTTTGACACTCCCCACCTCCCCCAAACCCCGAGTCCTCATGGCAGTGGGACTCTGCTGTCTACATCAGCCGCATGGAGGGCTGCACAAATGCCATTCCACTTGGAGTCAGCGATCCCCCGGCTCCTAACTGTTCTTGTCTACTCTCCAGGGCCCTCACATGGTGCTTCTTTTAATAAAGAACATTGTGCAGAGTTTACACATCAGTGTGCACACAGACACTCAACAGATGCCACTCACACATGCATACATACATAATTAGGAGTGTAGCTTGTGTATGCCTCATTCCAGGATTCGTACAGCACTGTGAATAGAACAGACCTGACCCCAATCTGATGACCTTCCATTCCAGCTGGATTCATCTGATTCAATTATTTATTTATCCAATTTAATTATTTCACTATGTCTTCTTTATGTGAAGAGGTCTTTTGGGGACTTAATATAAATAATAAAAGAATTCAGAGAGATGACTAAGCACATATATGAAATGAACCAAATACCATATGCTTAAACCTATGAATACCTCAACCAGCGACTCAACTGGCACATAAATGTACAAATGAGGAAACTTTGTTGAAACACTTCAGCTTGTATTTTATACAACAGTGTTTAAATATTTGACATAGTTTAGTAATCCTCTGTGAAAACACTCTACCTAGTTTGGATGATGTGTTCGTTTGCTAGGGTTACTGTATGGGAGTCCCAGAGACTGAGTGACTTAAACAACACATGTTTTCTCACAGTTCTGGAGGCTGCAAGTCCAAGGTAAGGTGTCCAGAGGTTTGGTTTCTTCTGAACCTTTCTCCATGTATTGCAGACGGCCATCTTCTTCCTCTGTCTTCTCTTGGATTCCCTCCTAATTGCAGTCTTAATCTTCTCCTGTTATGTGGACACAAGTCATGTAGAATTAGGATCACACTAGTGATCTCATTTAATCTTAATCACCTCCTTAAAAACAAGTCTCCAAATATCATTACATTCCAAGAGGGTTAGGGGACGGTCTATGCATTTGAGGGGGACACAATTCAGCCCATAACATAGGGGCCATCTCTTCAGCCCTCCTGACTTTGGTATGCCAAGGCATATTTTTACCTAACAAAGAGTGGCTGGTGTGACCTCCACTTTGAGAGTGGGAGTCAGGCCCCAGAGAGCAGGAAAAACTGTGAGAAGACCCTACTGAGAGGTACTAGAGACCCCAGGGGGCACTTCTGATTCCGTGTCCTGGAGCCCTTGTATGGGCAGAGCAGCCCCACAGGCATGGAGGATGAACTGCACATGCTCATTCTTTATCAGATCCACATCTGATTTATGCGTTTTTCCTGGTTAAAAGCATTAGCAATTTCCAACATAGTAACCCATCAAATGGCACAAGAGTACTTCATGATAAAAAGACTCCATATTTCATCATTAAAAAAATATATTGAGTCTACGGTGGGTGGCATTTGAATGAACTCTTTCCCCACCAACTTTCTTCAAGTGTAATTGATAAATACAAATTGTTTGTTTATCACAGTGAACGATGTGATATTTTGATGTATGTGAGCATTGTGAAATGATTACCATAGTCAAGCTAATTAACAAGCTTATCATTTTATTTGTGTGTGTTGAGAACAATTAACATCTAATCCCTTAGCAATTTTCAAGTGTGCATTATTACCTATCGTCACTATGATGTGCAACAAATCTCTTTAACTTATGCCTCCGACTAACGGAAAATCTTTAACTAACATCTTCCATTTCCCCACCTGCTCCTCAGCCTCTGACAACCACCATTCTACCTTCTAGTTCCACAAACTAATTTTTTTATTCCACATAGAAGTGGAATTTTGTGATATTTGTCTCTTGGACCTGGCTTATTTCACTTAACGTGATGTCCTCCAGGTTTATCCATATTCTCACAAATGGCAGAATTTTCTTCTTTTTGAACGTTGAGTGGTATTCACCCGTGTGTGTGTGTGTGTGTGTGTGTGTGTGTGAGAGAGAGAGAGAGAGAGATTTTCTTCATCCATTTATCCATCAGTGAACAATTAGATTGGTTCCTGGCTGTGAGGGGCAAAGAGCACTAGAATGCAGGTTTCCCTTCCAAACACTGATCTCATTTTCTTTCTATAAACACTGGGAAGTAGAACTGCTGGATCATGTGGTATCCTGTTTTAACTTTTTGAGGCGGCTTCCTGCTCTTTTCCACGGCAGCTATACTGATTTGCATCCCCATCAACCGTGGGCCAGGGCTTGCTTTCTCCACATCCTTGCCTGTACTTGCCTCTCGTCTGTTTTAGAACAGCCTCCTGAAAATGCAAAATGATACTTCACTGTAGCTTTCATTTGCATTTCCCTGATGACTAGTGATGCTGAGCCTTTCGTCTATGTACCCATTGGCCATACACATGTCTGCTTTTGAGAATGTTCGTTCAAGCGCTTGGTCTATGTTTGATCAGGTCATTTGTTTTTGTTTGCTATGGAGTGGTTGAGCTTGCTCCATGTTTTGGATGCTATCCCCTTGTGGATAGGTGGTTTTCCATTCTGTAGATTGTCTCTTGGCAGGGAGCCCACTTTACATGTATTGGTCAGGAGTGTCTCTGAAGGTTGGTATTGAAACTGAGACCCAAAGGATGAGAAGATGCCAGATGAGTGGAAGACGTCGATTTGGCCCAGGACAGAGTCCAGGCAGAGGCACTGAGGTGAGGAGGAGACTGGATGACAGAGGAACTGAAAACTCAATCAGGGTGGCCCCTGGGGCAGAGGGGACAGGGAGTAACATTGCAGTGAGGCTGAGGACAAGGGCTTAGCCTTGATCCCCTGAGGCCTTCAGCCTAGGTGTGGAGTCTGGATTCCAACCTCAGAGAAATGATGTGTCTTTGAAAGGTTTAAGCAAGAGGAAGCATGGTCTGATTTCTCCTCTGAGAAATTCATTCAGGCTGTCTTGTGCCCAATGGGCTGGGTGTGGGGACAAAAAGGGGTGTGGCAGACCAGCTGGAGGAGGCCACCCTCATGGACACTAGAGCACATGGTGACCAGGATTCGGGGAGGGACAGAGGGAGGAGAAGTGGGCAAAGCCACGGTGGGTTGATTGGGTGCAAAGAGAAAGACCAGGGTGGCCTTGCAGGTGGCACCTGGGTTTTGTGGCTTGAGCAGCTAGGCAGCTGATGCCCAAGTTTTGGGGTGGGGAGATGTGGGTGACATCAAAGAAAAACTACACCAGAAAGAGTTAAACAGGCCTCAACAAGAGAGAGGTAATCAAAACCAACTCCAAATACAGCAAGAACAGCTGGGGATTTATAGCCAATGGGCAGGGTGAGGGGGTCAATGGGTGGAAAATTACTAAGAAGGACTTGGTTAGGTGTCAAGGTTGGAGCATTCTTGCTAAAACATTTTGGCAGGATTATTGACAGCCAAGGATCAGCAGGCCATAGATGAGACCTCATCCAAAAGAGGGCTCAGAAGGGTCTGACTACAGGCTGGTCAGGCTTGTCAGTGGGAAGGGAGGACCCCGGTTCTGCTTGCTTTATCATGTTTGAGATGCCTAGGGGAGGTGTGAACTGCACAACCAAGGTGTGAATCTAGAACCCAGAAGGGAGGTCTGGGCTGGGTATAAAAAAATGGATCATCAATATAAAAATGGTTTGGAAAAGCCACAACAACCATCTTTGTGCTCTTCATGCCG